>NC_137092.1:5000-520000 GCF_951640355.1 Cnephaeus nilssonii
CATTCCTGCCCCTGCCTGTCTATCAAAATATCCAGAAAGCACACTTGAAAACAACTAAGCAGATCAATAAATAAACAAACCAACCAACAAACAAACAAATAGGCGGATGAACAAGCGAACAGAACAAAACCTTAGGTAAAGCCCCAAAAATGGAAAACCTGATGGCACAGAGAACAAGCTGCAGTCACAGACCGACCGAAATGCACATGGCAATGTGGCAGAATGAAAACATCTCCCTAAAAGAGTGGGAAAATGCCAATGTCATTCTAAATGCTGCAGTCATAAGAGAATGTTAGAAAACATTGTGTGAAAAACACAAGGACACAAAAAAGACGTATAAAGCAAACATAACGACATGAAGATAACAGCACTAAGGCAAATTGAATAAAAAAGGCAGGACAGCCAAGGAGGAAGAGCACTGCACAGCAATGACTTCATATCTCAATCAAAACTTAAAAAAATATAGTAAGATAACAAAATAAATGATAATATGAATAGAAAATTAATTAAAGAAAGGAATACATTATCACTTGCATAAAGAAATGAATTAATACTCAAAAAAGTAAAGGAGAAAGGCGAAACAAAAATTTCAGAAATGGTCAAATAAGTGATTGAATGATTAAATGAAGAACTAAATTAATAAATAATTTAGTGAATGATTACATAAATAATTACAGTATGTGATAACTCATTAAATGTTTACATAACTGACTAGTTAATAAGATTAATAAATAAGTACGTAAATGAATAACTAAATAAGTAAATAGGTAACTAAATAAGTAAGTACATAAATAATTAAATAACTAAGTAAATAACTAACTACATAATGAAGTAAAGAAAAAGTAAACAAGTAAGTAATGAAGTAAATAAATACATAAATAAATGTATAAATGAATAAATATTACAGAAACTAAATGAGAAGTAAATAAACAAACAAACGAGTAAATACATAAATTAAGAAATGCATACATAAAGGAATAAAAAGGAAAAAACTAACCAAATTAAAAATAGGAAAATAACGGGAAAAATCAATCAACAGTCAAACAAATAAAAAATAATTAAAAAATAATTAATAAATGAAACAGTAATCATTAATAAATATGCAGAAAAACACTTCAGTGAAGAATAGCTAAATAAATGTAATTAACAAATAAGCAGGGAAGTAAGAAATAACAAAGAAACACTTAATAAATCCAAAATGAATAATAAATCAATCAACCAACAAATTAATACATAAATAAATAAACACGGAAATGAATATTCAATGAAATAAGAACAATGTCACAAATAAATTATGAATAAGTAACAAATTGATACATGAAAAGGAAGTATCCCATAACAAGCAAAAAATCAGAAATACATAAGAAATAGAATGATACATTACAACTAAATAAGACATAATAAATAAAAATACATAATAAATAGCAAGTAATAATACATATTCAATGAAAAGTAAATAACACAGAAAAATTAAAGAAAAAGTAAACACTAAGTAATGAAAAAGTAAAAAGTGATAAATTAGTAAGTAAATACTGAAAAGATAATTGATGACAAACACATAACGGAAAAAGAAATCCATGCTTTCAAATCAGTACATAAGTAATTAAATACATACACCAGTAAATGAAAAGTGACTGAAAAGACAAATTACTAACTGAATAAGGAAATCAGAAATAAGAAAATAATAAGTTCATAATAAATAAGCAAATAATAACCACATGACCAAATAACAAATAAATAATAAATGAATAGCAAAGTAAGTGATTACTGACAAATAAAAAATAGACAGTGAATAAGTGACAACCAACAAATAAAAACAAATAAAAAAGTAATACATAATAAATAAATTAACTAAATAAGCAATGACTAATGAACAAACAGCCGAAAAATTACGAACAAATAAGTAAATAATGAATAATAAATAAATAAATAAATAAGAAATGAGAGAAATAGTAAGAAAGTGCTAGTTAAGGAAATAGTAAACAAATGATAACAATAAGGAAAGAAGGAAATATGTAAATACACAACTAATGAAATGAACTACAAAAATGAAAATATGTAAATGAACAAGTGGATGAACAAATGATGAATTGAATAAATAGATATGTAAGCCAATAAGCAAATAAGGACATAAATAAATAAATAAATAGATCACTACACACGTACATCAATGAAAAAGCCAACAAAGGATTTCATAACTAAATAGTTAAATAAATACCTTGAAACATAACTAAATAAGGCATTAAATAAATAGTTACATAGGTAAGGAAAGGAATCAGTAAATGAGCAAAGAAGCACTTAAAGGAATGATTGATCAAGTAAGCATGTAAAAAAATGCCTCAATAAATAACTAAACCAAAAAATACTTAAAGAAAACTTAAAAATTAATATGTAAATACATCAATAAGTAAATAACCAAGTAAATAAATACACTAATAACTACGTAAGTCAATGGACAAGTAAATAAACAAGCATCTGAGTTGAGTAAGCAAAAAACAAATAAATAACTGACTACATAAATAAGCAAATAAATAAATAAATGAAAAACTACATACGTAAGTAAGTAGACAAATAAGTAAATACATAAGTCACTGAAAAGAAGATTAGCAAGTACGTAAATAAATAAGGAAGCAAGTAACCAAACTAACACATAAATAAATAAATAAATTAATAAATAAATAAATAAATAAACAGAGCAACACATGGAAAAGCAAGTAAGAAAGTACAAAAATAGGTAGGTAAGTGAGTAAATAAATCGATACGTACACAAATGAACTAACTAATTAATCGATATCTAAACAAACAACAGCAGAAACTACTTACATAATGACTACCTGAAAAAAAGTAAGTGAACTAATAACAAATCAAGTAAGCAACTAAATAAACTACTTCATAAATAAGCAAATAAATGAACACCTAGGTAAACAAGTAATTACTGCACATAAGTACATAAATAGGTGAATGAGAAATTACGAAATATATAAACAATTAAGCAAGCAAATGATTAAATAAAAAGCAAATAGGTATTCCAGCAAATAAGTAAATACGCAAGTAAACAAGTAATTTAATAAGCTACTAAGTATGTAAACGAATAAGTACTTATAAAATGCCCATGAACATGTAATTAAATTCACAAGCAAGTAAATAAAAAAAATGGAAAATTAAATAAATAATGAGTAAGGAAATGAGTAAGAGAGCAAATAACGAAATAAATAAATAAATAAATAAATAAAGTAAGCTTAACATTAGGCAATTAAATAATTCAATAAATAAACAAATAAAAATAAAAGCACCAAAAAGTAAACTAATAAATAATTAAATAAAAACTTATTTTTCAATTTAACTTATAAAGTAAATTGAGCAGCAAATAACTAATTACGGAAGGAAGGAAGGAAGGAAGGAAGGAAGGAAGGAAGGAAGGAAGGAAGGAAGGAAGGGAGGGAGGGACGGAGGGAGGGAGGGAGGGAGGGAGGGAGGGAGGGAGGGAGGGAGGGAATGAGGGAGGAAGGGAGGAAATGAGTAATGAATAAAATAATTCACTAAGCACAAATATGAGGAGGCACATACATGAAATAACTAATAAATAAATAAGCAATTGTGAAAGGTAATCATTAGGCATGTAGATAAGGAAGCAAACCCCCAACCAAAATAAATGAAGAAGCAAATACTTCAAGAACACCAGAAGCGGGAAAACAAATGAAAATCAACTACACAAACAAAGCAGTAAGCAGAATAATAAATGAACAAATAAGCACCTGAGCAAGCAAGTCAACAGGAAACCTGAGTGAAAACCCACAAAAGGAAAAGCTGATGGAACAGACCACAAAGCACAGCCACAAACAGGAAAATAAATAGAAATGCGAAATACTGAGATAACCTCCTAAACACACTAGGGAAATATCAATGCCATTACTAATAATAATGGAGTAATGGAAGGGGGAAAAACTTGGAAGCGAAATCAGTCACTTTAAATAGTAAATATCAGTTAAATTTAAGGAGACCGGAAACAACGGCACTAGGAGATCAAATTGAGAGAATTGGACAGGTATACATGAAGCAAACGCAATCAATTAAGAACACAAGAGAGAACACACGGCAAGAAAAGGCAAGAATGCAAAGAAACACCACTACACATCTGTGACTTCAGATGGAACCCAGGATGGATGTTTCCCTCTTTCATCGTATCTGCAGGAGCAGCCCCCTGGTGGTGAAGGCCCCCCCCCGAGAAACGCCGAAGCAAGACGAGAATCAGGACAAGGAAAGCACACGGTACAGTGGAGGCGTGTATGAAAACTGAAAAGAATAAGACATGTAAGTAGGGGTGCAGCACTCTTCCACCTCCACACGGAAAAGAAAAGCTATACATACAGGAGATAAATATGGGAAATTAAACCCCAGATATTTTTCCCCTTTTCAGAGTCACTGACCTCAGAAGATGCAGAGGTGACCCGGAAAGCCTGGACACAGAACGACGGACCTCCAGAGGCACAGCATGCTCAGCTGCCAGAGATACCTTGGCAGGGCGCCATGGTGCTGCCGCAAAAAGAAAATGTCCTTCCTCACAGACCGTCCATAAAAGCGGCACAGAGAAAGCAACAGGAGCGTCTAGGAGGGGGCTGTGGCTCCTAAGACAAAAGTCCCAGCAACAGCGTGGAGCCGAGCAAGAGCAGCCGCAGTTGCTTCCCCACCAATATGTCGCCTCCAGCCTCACACCTCACTGGTCACGCATCACACCGTTCGCCTCGCGCCTCACGCCTCACGCTCCACGCTCGGCACACAACTCACCCAACAGCCTGTGCTCACAAACACCAAGGGGCTCACCTCAGCCTCAGCCTCAGCCTCAGCCTCAGCCTCAGCCTCAGCCTCAGCCTCAGCCTCAGGCTAGCACCAGTGCCCTCTCCCTGAATAGACAGCCTTACACCAGAGGCCACAGCCACGCGCTACTCACAGGTCACCACTCGCCTCAGAGCCGCCATTACCTGCCTCCTCCATGAACCTCCGGAAGCTGTACTTAGGCCACGCCCTCTCCTCAGCTCCGAAGCTTTGTTCCCTCAGGCTCAACAGGGCTATCACCCCAGTCCCTGCTGCGGCAAAAACGCATATCACACAAGTGCTTGGTTTGGGACACACAGGGAAACCTCGCCCACCAATCCCAGGCCACCTCCAGCGTGGAATGTGTCCCAGGCAATCATGCCAAGCTATCCAACCACCTCCATCACGAAAAAGCTTTGAGGCATAGGCTTTCTCTCAGCTGTGAACCCTCAGGGAGGACACTTATAACTGTCCTCGTAAGAGAAAGAGGGAGGGAACCTGACAAGGTGTAGCTCTGTGGACAGAGCTTCAACATGTGGAAGGAAAGATCCCAGGCCAGATTAAAGAGGCAAAAAGGGCAAATTCGGTGAGCATTCCTGATGACCTATGATTGAGCCACTACCTCTTTCCCAGATGAGGTCTTGCAGAACTTGTTGCAGAAGACATTGGAATGTGCACAGTGCTCTGGGCAGAGAGAGAGAGCTGTTGACTCTGATGCCAGGCAACAAGATTTCAGGCAGGGCACACATGCAAACCTTTCCAACTAGATACCCAGCATAACCTTTCAGAAGGCAAGCAATGCATGGATCCCTGTAATGATGGCTGCTTCTAACTACCCCACCCTCACATCCTCCCTGAAAACAATAACGACCTGCTTTTTTTGAAAACGTGACTACAGGGAAAATGAGAGGCATCGGCATAGAGAAACACATCCATTGGTAGCCAGCCACCTCCAACCACCAATCAGGGAATGGAGCTGGGAAGGAAAATGCAGCTCCAGGACTTTCTCCTTTGGACTAGCCACTGCTGCAACCACAGAGGCTGCCGAGAATCCTCAGACAGCATCGCGCTCAAGGTGTGTCCTGGACACATAGCAGAAAGCCAGGACACGCTTCACAGCAGGTGAAGAGAATATGGCCACAGGCCTTTCCTTAATCAAAAACAGGACCCCTGAGAGGTGTGTTGAAATGGGAGACTTACTCTCCTGCTGCTTCCTCACGCCTCACACAAACCCCAGCTCCACCTGTCCCGTGCTGCCCCACCAAGGCAAAACAGACACGTAATACCAACTCTAGGACATGAAAGGGCAGAGCAGGCCAGCACAAAATGTACTGTACCCTCCATCCTGTGTAACTATGTATATGACTCCTTTTTCTTAGGAAACCGCGAGAATGTAACAGTCGCATAAACCTGCCAATAGGAATGTAGAGAAGTAAACTCAGACCAAATTAAGCAATCTCTATAACCCACGTCACTTCCCTAAGCCCACCCAAATGACCAACCCTTTATAAACTACCCCGCCCCCGGGGTTCTCTCTCTTGCCCCACTGCTGCGTCAGGAGGAGGCTGGGAGCCAAACCCGGGTTTGAATAAAGACTCTTTGCTTTTGCATCGGAGAAAAGGCTCCCTGGTGGTTGATTATTGGGGACCCTGAACTCTGGGCATAACAGACATCCTTCCACAGACCCCCGAAACTCCTTCATACAGAAAATCTGCCTCCAGCTGTCTCCTCACCCGAGGACTCCCTCCCCATGCAAATCCATGAGCACACAACAGGCATGGACAATGACCCTCCAGAAAAGTACTGTGAAGGCATACTGAGAAGTAACTAATGTCACACATAGCAAGAAAACACAGTGTGATTTTCATTGCAAAACACGGGACTCTCATGCAAACCTCAAATGGGAAAGTGAAGGGAAGTGTGCTGGCACACAGCACCCTTCAATAATTGTTGCACAGCGGCACAGGAGCAGAACTGAACACACACACACACACACACACACACACACACACACACACACTGAAACACAAGGGAGCTGAATTGCACAACCTGGAAGAAAATACACTCAAGGCATCCTGAACCCAGAACTTACTCGCCCCATGACAAGGACTACGGGCGGCATAGACGTAAAGACAAGACCCATCAGGTACCCACAGCACGCAGTGGAAGCAGATTCTGGACCCCAGAAAAGGAACCTGGCACAGCACACATAGCAGACAAAGAAACAACTGCAAACAAGACACATAAAGCCAGAGCGTGGAGCATCAGCAGCAAACAGCCGGCGAAAGGAAAGGACACAGAAAACTTTACATAAGGACCATGAACCAACAGCTGCACATGGACACCGCAAAGAAACAAACTCAGAAAACAAGGCACACCCAATCAGAACACGAAAACCAGACCAAGACACACCTTCACACAATTCACACGGAGTGCACACACACCGCAATCAAAACTCAGATCTACATAGAGGGAGTCAGGCACCTACTCAGCCACCGCACAACAGAGGCATATTACCAGATGACGGACACAGGAGGTAAACAACATACCCTCACACCGTGTAAATGGCACCGAGACCTAAGTGACCCAAACCGCTAACATGTTACCCCCGAAGCATGTAACCGGACAATTCTGTGCAGACAACACCGAAATTAAAGCACAGAAAGAAGGAGCAACATCAAGGAGTGGACAGAACACTAATGAGCAGGATGTCACCTGCAAGTTTCAAAAAGCAGTGTTTCTGCCTCGTTACAGAACTCCGAGTCACATTTCAGCAGATGGCAATTTGAAAACCAGTCCTTGACAACATGACTGCAGGAAACAACACCTAAACAACACAGGCACACATCCTTAGTGGAAACGCGTGCCATTCCAACTGAAGCCACAAGGTGGCAGCAAAGGATCAAACATCGCACAAACACGTTGCAAAGTTGGAAAAACAGGAACAACAATTGCAGCAATAGCCACAAGATGGCAGCAGAACATAACAAATCACATATACACGATCCAAGGGAGAAGACACGGGAACACCTGTAAAGGAAAAGGCCTCTGAAGGGAACCCGCAAAAGGAATAGAAAAAGTGGTCAGGCAAGCCTAAGTAACCGAGGACACCTGAAGGGGCGAACGGCCGCGCAGACAAACCAAAGAAATAGGCCACCTTGGGGCACCGCGACACACACCACTCACGGGGAGGAAAATAAAACTAAAAATAAAATTAAGAAAAAAAAAACGCTGCCAAAACCAATTTGTATCACTGGACGGAGCGTCAACCTGCGGGATGAGAGGTCCCGGGCGCGACACCACTCAAGGACCCATACATTATCAGCGCTCACAACCACAGCAAGGGGTGTGCAGGAGGCAACTGATCGATGTTTGTCTCTCATGGATTTCCCTATGTGACCCTCTCCCTGTCCTATACAAAAAATACGAAAAACATACATTTTCTTAAAAAAGGGAAAAATGAGGCGCAACCAAAGCAGCGCAAACTTTGGCTAAGGCAGTCAACAGGACACACGCACCTCAAGTCACACCGAACCCGCAGTGGGCCACCGCACTCCCCAGGCTCCCTACCCGTCTCACCTCAGGAGTCAGAAAGGCAAGCGCGATGCCAAGATCCTACGGGTGAATGCAAGAAAGGCGATCCCCCAGGAATGGTCCATATCCTCAAGCGCCGCAGGAAGGAATCATGCCGAAAACAGGACGATGAGAGGCAAAGAGCACAGAGGCCTCCTAGAGACTTTGGAATGTGAACCGGAAAGCGAACCACAGGTGAGCACTACTGTTTGGGCAGCAGAGTTCAGGCAGCTCTAAGCTCTCCGCGCAACTCTTAGCTCCCCTCCTGGAAATGCCCTGAGGGAGGAATGCTTGAAATCTGCATCTACACAAAGAGCTGGGCCGAGCAATTGTCTTCTGCCAGCAGAGACCTTGCAACTCCAAGATATGCGGGCAGGGAGTGACTTCCCTCTTTCCGTGGCCCTGCGGCTCTACCTCTTTGTCATGGCTATCAAGCTAATAGCCGACCATCAGGAAGCTCAAGCACGCGCCGCCCCTGCCAGCAAGAGAAGGCAATGCCCATCACCCCCGCTGCGGACCCCATCGCTGCGCTTCCGGAGTGGAGCCCTGCCACACACCCAGAATGCGGCACCCAATGAATTCCGTGGGGAACAGTGACGCAGCCTCATTCGGAGGAGAAGATATAAGTGAGCCGCGCGAACTGCCCTTTCCTCTCCAAGTGGCAGAAATCCTCAAGCGACCTTACATGCAGATGTGAACAGAACCAGCACCAAGCACTCACTCAGGGATGCACCACAGGACTATCAGCAAAGACCTTGCGTTCACCAGACTCCGGACAGCAGAGGGAGAAATCCGCAGCAGCTCACCCGGGAACATCGTGCACCGCGGGAGTCGGTGCTCGGATCCAGCCAGGGGCCCTTTGTGCCCCGCCGTCTGCCCGTCGGCCGCCTGCGATGCACCCGGGTGAGCTGCCTGCTGCAGGCAGGACATTCCCTTATTTCGGTAGAATGTCGGCATTCCGTGTAATCAGGATTATGGCTAGATGATGACTCGGGGCACCAGGAAGAGGAAGAGGCAGGGGAAACCAGAGCAAGGCCAATGTGGAGGAGACATGGGTGGCTGTGGCTGAGTGGGGGCAGAGAAATGGGAATGAAACGGTGATAGTGGGAGCAGGGAAAGCAGTGAGAGCCCAAAAATATAAGGGCTGAAAGAGGTCAGGTCCGAAGGAAGAAGGACCACATAATCACTTCTGGGCGACTCCCGCGGGCCCATGGGGAACAAGGAACCTCTGGAAGGGAGGGAGTGAAGGGCCAGGCCTAAAGTAGGACGCACATGGCCCTATCCTGGGATGGCCCTTCTCGTGAGGTATTGCTGACTGTCTGACCATAAGGAGCACAAATAAGACCCATGAGGCCAGCTCCAGCAGACAGGGTAGCGGTTTCAGACAGCTAGCCAGGAACACAAGGCAAGTACCAGGGCTGAATGGCGACGTGAGGGGCGAAAGCCTCCCGGAGCGCAACCCTGAAGCAGCACACTGTTGATAGCAAGCCATGGCAACCCTTGGAAATACAGACGGAATGCAGTGAACCCTGGGAAAAAGCAACACCAATAAGATTAGCAATAACAGCACAGAGGAAATATAAAAGACCTTTAGTATTGCCACAGGAATAATACCTGTGGATCCATTCCCAAAGTAGACAACCTTGAAAGTGCAAACGTGAAAAGGCAGGACACACATGAATTCAAATTGGTATGTGAAAGGCAGGGAGTCTTTCAGGAACACAAAAGTGCTCCTTGGTCAAGAGGAAAAATTGGAGGCTCCAGCTTGTTGGGAAGCACTCCAGCCATGAGAAACACCGAGAAGATCCACAGGAGTGTGTGACAACGAGGAAAGGCTTCGGAAAAGAGTAAGTGAAAAGAAACCCCAGGGCCCCACCTTGTGCTCTCCACCTACGCTCTCTTCTGCCGGAAATTCCTTGTGCTCTCTCCAACTCACTGCACCCATCCCCCTAATTTCCTACACCCTCAATGTCTGCTGTAATGATGCTGCCTAAGGATGTCACGGCAAATGGGGAGACGAAGTCTGAGAAATGTGAGTGGGGAAACGCAGCAGCTACACTTAAAGGCGCAGCCTTTACTCAGAGGGACGGGAGGTAACAATAGGACATGTTCCCAGGGCAATAGCATAGCTTGGAGTGGCCAGTGCAGACAATCCTTCCTTTGACCTATGTACAAGCAGGGAAATTGCAAAGCCATTCCTTGCAGAGACACATAGACAATGCAGCCTTTTCGTTTTCGCAGGCTGATATCACCGGGAAGAGCAAGAAAGACATGCCTACGGCGCACATGGAATGGCTTCCCTGGCAATACTATCTGCAGAGGCAGCACAAGGTGAAAACCCCCGTGCAGCAAACAGGAGCTTCAGCGCTAAGAGGTGAGTGCCTCTGGGGGAGCACAAAGAAACATGTACCCAGGTCTGCCTGACGGTGGGGGAGGGTAGCCGGCTGTAAGGACAGGGCGGAAGCATCCCCTCAGGGCAGGAGACAGACAAAGAGCTCTGCTCCTATCTGGGGGGAGGGTGGGGCTGAAAGTAACCAGGTGCACAGCTAGGGGCGCTAGGCAAACAAAGCAGACAGGCGGACCAAGATACTCTCCACTCAGCAGAAAAATGCCCTTTGTCTCCCTGGGAAACAAGAAAACAATGATGAGAAAAGGAAAGGCACACTGTGGGTGAGATGAAGGGGAGCCCCTCAGAGAAAACCTGAGTGGCATTGCCGTGAATCACTGATATTCATGAAACGCTCACCCACCACACAGGGAAAAGAAAGACAGGACACCATGCTGCTGCTCCTGCTGCTGCTACTGGGGACAGATGACTGGAGGACGGGCTGTGGAATGACACCCTGCTCGGACACCACATCCATCACGGCTGACCAACCTGACTGTGCAGGGGCATGCACACGGACGGACAGCACCACGCATCAACATCCAACTGAAGGCACGGAATCAAAAGAGCTCATACGTAATACCCGCCCGCTCAACAGCTCAGCAAAACACATGGACAAAAAAGGACCCATTCACCCTGCCGGGCCTCTCCACAATCCCTAGCCCTACATGAGCTTCCCTTCCATGCCCCCCTCACACCACCTTGCACCAAAAGTGCTCTTCTGTCCCCCTATCCCCAGCCCCAGCACCCTGGTATGAGTGTCACTGATTTCTTTGTGGATGAGCGACTCCGAGCAACATGGAGAGGGGAGGGGGACACGGCATGTGACAGGGTGGACACTGGGAGGAAACAGGGAACTACTGCAGCCAAAAAAGTAAGGGAATGAAGCACGTGTTTTGGGGGGAGGCAGGGGCACATGTGATGAGTGGGCAAAGGAATCAGACAAAAGCAATAGCTCCCGGGCAAGACCCAGTTAAAGAGGGGTTGGATAATAAGAAAAAGGTGCCAGCTCTCTGCTAACAAAAAGGGAACACTCATGAAACACACAGCAAGAGTCACCCTACAGGGAGCGGGACACCAACACTCTACTCCCTGATGACACGTCTCTAGATTTGTGACAGGGTGGGAAGAGTACTTGGGAGCTTGTATCAGAACCCAGGACGATTGCATAATGAAAAAAGGGTGCCTGGTGACTCCCCACAGTGTGCGGGCAGTAGTGAGGTGAAGGTTGAGGGCACTCAGAAAACCTGAGTCCATCATCTTGCACACATGCATTTACACATGTATTTTATTTGAATGCGCGGACATGACACAAGCAGTAAACAACAGCGGCCACACGCTCAGAAAAAAGTCCATGGGGGTCTGGGGGGAAAGATACACTGAGGGGATGTATTGCAGGAACAACGAGGGGGTGAAGTGGCAGAAAACACTCCTGCACGAATGGGCACAAATGAAACGGCAGAATAACCCATCTTCTGCAAACTAGGTCAGCACTGTGAATGTAAAAAACAAGGTTAGAACAGCACTGCCACTTGTCTTCACAATGATCAATGCTTTCAGAAGTGGCTCCTTTCGCCAGGGGAGGGCAGCACACATGCACACAATCACAGATTCCAGGTTAGTAGACATTGGACATAACAGATCACTGAAATATCAGCAACCTACCAAAGCAGGCACGGGAATATGGGATGGTTCCAATAGACGGAACTGTGGGTGGCAGCAGTGCCGCCAAGGGTAGGGGCAGGAGGGGCAACAGTACCGTGAAAACTCTGGCGTGATCGGGAGGTCTGGCTTTACTGCCATAACATGCAGCAAGCACTCCCACTGCCTCTACACACCTTGGGCGGAAAGGTGGGGTGCTTGGAACACAAAGCCTCCATGGGTGTGGGGTAATGGAACAAAGCAGTGCCAGGATTTCAGCTGCTGCACAGCAGCCATCAATCATGGCTGGGGAGGTGCAGGGCTTGGGTCCCCTATTGTGCAAACAGAATGCGATTCTTACCCACAGACTTCCTGCAGCTGCCCAGACCTGAGGAGCCCATGAGAACAGAGGCCAGCAAAATATGGTTGCTGTGACCACAAGGGTGCTGACACAACCTTTGAAAAGCAAGCAGGGAGACGGACACGGGGGCAGGGGGAAGAGAAGCCACAACACTGATGGGAGCACTCAGGAAAAGGAAGAAGGGGAAAACTGAACAACAGAAACACGGATACACGTAAGGGCAGGGGTTGGAGGTGCTAGCACACAGACCTCAGGCAGACATCCAGAGACAATGGGCAGACAAGAAATAGAAACAGGAAAACACCACTTGCAACGATAAGCACCACCTTGACATAGCCATCCATACTCACGGGTCCCCAGCAGATACCCATACTGAGCACGCAGCAGTGTCAAGGAGTCAATAAGGACTGAGGAAGGGGTGAAGGAATACAGGTGCTGAGCACCAGGATGTCCACAAAGTGGCCTCTGATTCCACAGCTCAGGAACAAAAACTCAAGAAGAATCTAGACACTAATCAGGAACACCAACAAGAATGACAGTACTGACAGTTGGGAGACTTGTGATGCAAACACGAGAGCTTCAATGACGAGCTCCTGTGTGAATCACAGGGTGGAATAAGGAAGGATGGGGTCACAGCACATGGAATCCCAAGGGAAGGTAAAGGTGGCTCACAAGATGCACACATGGCCAGAATGTGCACAAAGGAAAAGGAAACACTATGCAACAGCCCTTTTATGTACCTCTGCTTGCTCATACTGCAAAGAAAGTGGGTGCAGAAGAAGTAGGACACAAATGCTGCCACTAGCTAATTCTACAGGTGGGAGTGAGAGAGGTGAAATGATCTCTCACTACACATGCCACTGCAGATTCACGGTTGACTCTGGTGTGATAAATGCAGTAGCAGCAGGTCCCCCCTTGGAGAAACTGCAAGGGCAGGATACTTGAGGGATGAAAACCAGTCCAAAGATAAGGCTTGCAGGACTCATAACAATGGCAAAACTGATAGCTCAAGACTAGTAAAACGGTTTGGGGGTAATACATTTGGGCACACTGAGGAAGGGAACAAGCTGGATTTAGTGCCAAAAGCTTCCCCTGCAAGCGCAGAGCAAACAGAAGCATGTGAAGATACACCATCTGCGGGTACTGGGCAAGCAGACAGTATGCAACCATGCTTGCCATTCATCTCAGCAACATAATAAGGGGCACAGCATCCCAGAGGGTTGGAGTGGGGAGCGGGAAACTTGGCTAGGACAAGTTAGGCAAATGACACCACAGCTGCAATAGTACCGCACCTGCAGCAAGCATACATACAGAAACACCTGGTGCTGCCCCACCAAAAAACAAAAAAACTGCCGCCACCACAGACACTACACTCTCCAATCCGTGCAATTGACACATGGGAGATAAATGAGCAACAAAGGAACACTTGCAGCATGGGACAAGTATTGGATACAGGATGACACACTACACATGCAGAATCATGGCAGGAATGGCAAATACCATAAACTGCTTTTGAGGACAGCATCCTTTCAGTGGAACATTGGGACTGCCATTGGAGAGGCAGGGGCACAATCAAAAGTCATTACCATGGGTGAGCAACGCTACAAAAATGGAGAACAAACTCATATTGTATGGCTGTCACACAACTTTGCAATTAAAGGCAAGGGACAACATTTTTTGGGTCACATAGAAGAGCCTATGGGGGCTGCCAAAGGCAGTGCTGTTGGAAAACTCATTGGTGGAGAAGGGTTTGAAGAACGCTGAGGCATCAGGCAAGACCTGCTTCAGCCTGATACTGCATGTCTCCCTCCATAATGTGTGCTGATTCTCCTGCCATCATCGTGTCTGCTGCTCCCATAGAACCGTGGAGTAGGGGTTTGAGGGGGGCTGGGGGATGCAGACTGAGTGTTGAGGAGTGGCAGGGAGACTTCCAGGACTAAGAATACAGGGCCGTTATTGATAATGATTGCAGCAGCAATTGGGGAACAAATGGAGAGCATACTCACTCAGCCAGACATGACACACACTAGTCTGGCACCCGCACAAGACAAAGGACATGAGTATAGGGAAGGTCAGTCAGCAGGTTGCTCAAACCACAGGGGTATTCGCACACCCTTTCAAAGGAACCAAAGAGGACGGGACTCTAAACTGTCGTGGGAGGCCTTGGGAAAGGTTGCAGGAGGGAAGGGAAAGATAAAATGATCAGCCAAAGCTCCATAGGCTGTGGGCCAAAGAGTGGGGGGGGGGGGGGGGGAAGCCTGTGCTAGCACACATGCCTGAGACATCCATACACAAACACAATGGGCAACCACGAAATGGAAAAGGAAAACACACCAATTGAAAAGGCATGCCCCACCTTGAGATACTACCCAGCACTCACAGATTGTCAGCTCACACAGAAAATACCCTATCACTGAGCAGGCAGCAGTGGGATGCAGCCAATTAGGAACAACGGAGTGATGAGGGGGCAATAAAGGTGGGGAGGAGGAGGTTAGGCTCTGATTCCAAAGATGAGCCACACAGACTGCCAGAAATCCATACACTTGCTTGCTTGCAACACACCAACAATGGAAAACACTGCAAGTATATCCAAACAACCATGACTAGAGCTTCAAACATGGCCTCCATGCTCCCACATTCAATGAGGATACAGGAAATACAGACAAGCATAATGCGAAAGCAAAAACACACCACCACTTAGAATGTTCAAGGGGAAAAAAAAAAAAGTGAATACTCAAGCAGGAAACGGGTAAGAAAAATACGAATGCAGCAGAGAATAAGGGTGGGGGGATTCTGCACAAGAATTAGGATAACACAATGGATGCTGAATGATATCAGGAACACCCTGCATCATGCAACTAGAACTACCAATGCTTTTAGGATGATGCACATCCTTTTGAAAGATCATAGTGAGTAAAGACGCTCTGGCTGCTGATGGAAAGACATGGACACAATCCCAGGTGAGTGACCCTGGGGGTGACAGATGATTGTAAAGCGGAGAGACTGTGAGGCTAATAAAAATAAGCCACATAGTACAAGTGCCCCAGAACAACGTTTGCGGTGGTGCATGATGGTACCAGTGAGGATGAGGACACCACAGATCCGGCAGGCATACAGCTCTGAGGAAGAAAGACTCCGCTGCCAGCACAACTACTGGAACGAGGTGGCAATGCACATCAAAGTGCAGTTTTCTGGGATGCTTCTGATTTCGGTCTGCATACTCCAATAGCAGCAGGCACCCACAGGATAAACTGAAGACTGACGGGATAATTGAGGGATGAAAAGCAGTCCAAGGAAGAGATTTGGAAGTCACTAGACAGCGGTAGCAGTGATACCACTACACTACGAAAATGGCGGTGGGGGGGAGCAAGCACATTTGGACATACTTATGAAGGAAGGGGACAAACTGCATAAATATCACCAGGAACAATAAGCCCATGGACATATGCCATCTCTTGGTGCTGCAGAAGCAGCGAGGAGGCCATACTTGCCACTCCTCTCAGCTGCAGGAAAAGGTAACCCAGAGGTTGCACTGGAAGTGGGGGACTAGGCTAGGATATGGTAGCACACTGACACCACACAGCTACAACAGCACAGCAACTGCAACAAGGAAACACTAACACCCGGGACTGGACAAAAAAAAACACTGAACTGCAGCCACACACAGTCATGCTACACTAAGGGAATACTCAGATGGGACATGGCTGAGCAACAAAAGAATTCTTCTACCATGAGATGTGAGTTGCTCTGTACAAGATTTGGGTTAGAAACTGCTGATGCACAATCATAGCAGAATTATCCAGGCCCATAAAACTGGAAAAACCAGTGCTTTTTATAAGGGTATTAGCCTTCCCCTGAACATAGGTACTGGTAGCAGAAGTGCAGGGACACGACCAGAAGCCAGTAACAAGGGTAAGCAATGGAAAAGTTGAACTACAAGTTTGCTACCAAAAAAGTCACATGTTGCAGCTGTCCTGCAAGAGCACTGTGGGCAGGTGGGAAATAGACATGATGATGCAGCCAAGGATGAGGACACAACAGATGCTGCCATACAACTCTCATGGAAGGAGGAAAAGGCTGCTGCCAACACAAATGCTGCTACAATATGGCACAGCACATCCAACTCCAGATTATGGAATCATTCTGAAGTGCATACTTCACTAGCGGAAGGTCCCCAAGTCACAAACTGGACTGGCGTGATACTTCGAGGGACGAAAAGCAGCCCAAAAACCAGGCTTGCAGGAGTCACAAGGCAGGGGCAGCAGTGATGGCTCATGGCAGTGAAAATGGTGAAGAGAACTGGTCTTGCACACACCTATGAAAGCAACAGACTCCACTCAGTGCCACAGGCTTTCCATGCAGCTGCACAGCACTAGGTACCGTGTGGTGCTGTGGCATCTGGTTGCTGGGACAGCAGCCGGGAGGCAAGGATACTTGCCACTCATATCAGGTGCAGGGAAAGCAGCACAGCAGTCCAGAACTTGGGGTTAGGGGGTTGGGCATGGAAATGGGATGCGGCATCACACTGCCGTGCCCCCGATTGGATCTCACAACAACTTCACCATGCATGTGCTAACAGCTGGTGCTGAGCAAAAAACTACGCACTGACCAAAAAACAGCTCCACATTACACTTCATTCAATGACTACAAAGGAAACACAGGCAAGCATACTGTAAAAACAGGAACAGACCACCACTTAGTATTGAAGGGAAAAACTGAGGACTCAGGTGGGACCTGGGTAACAAAAATGAAAATGAACCAGGCACACAGAAAAGACTAAAAGGGAATTCTATACAAGACTAAGGATCACACAATGGGTGCAGAATCATGGTGGAAACTTCCTGCATCGTGCAACCGGAACTATCAGTGCTTTGAGAATGGTCCCATCCTTTTGGCAAGATCATAGTGAGTGGGGAATGCTCTGGCCGCTGGTAAGACACATGCAGGAAAACAATCTGAGCTCAGTCATTCTCCCCTGGAATAAGGGATGGTAGGAAACTGGAGGGACTACAAGGTTGTTAAAACTAAGACACAGGGTACAGGCGCCCAACAATAGGGTTTGTTTGCGGGGGAGGGGAGGCCATGATGCTGCGGGTGAGGATGAGGACACCAAACATGAGGCTAGGATCCAACTCTTAAGGGAGGGAAGGAAGAGACTGCTGCCATTATGAATACTGCTACTTTGTACCACAGAAATTTTAACTCCAGATTCTAGCCTTCTACTACAGTCCATAGTCCAGGAAAAGCTCCCCATGACCCAGTGCACTCCATGGCAGGATACCTGAGGTCTGAAAATCTGCACAAATATCAGGCTGGCGGCACTAACAACACAGGGACAGCGGTAACAGCTTGCCACCAGGAACATAGTGTGAGGGGGATCATTCATATTCGTACAGTTATAAAGGGGACAAGGTCCACATCATACGACAAGCTTTCCATGCAGCTGCACAGCAGGAAGAAGCACATAAAAATGTAGCATCTGGGTGCTGTGCCAGCAATCAGGAAACAAACATACCTTCCACTCCTGTACGCTGGAGGGAAAGGGGCAGAGCACTTGGGAATTTGGGATAGGTGGCAGGGCAGTGAGTTAGGACACACTTGCACACCCTAGGTATCATAGCACAGCAACTGCACCAGGCACATAGTAACACCTAGACGTGCAACAAATTCCCAAATTGCTGCCACACTCCATATTTCACTACACTTAATTGGGAGAAAGATAACACTAACCCAGACATAAAAGAACAGGAGCAAAACACCACCAAGAATATGAAAGGGAGAAAGTACACAGACTCAGGTGGTACATGGGTGAGAAATAAAAGAATGAAGCAGGTACGGAGGGGGGTGGCGATTCTGTACAAGCATCAGGATTGCACAGTGGATGAAGAATCATAGTAGGACCTTCCTCCAGCATGCAACCAAAACTATCAATGGTTGTGGAATAGTCACACCCTTGTGAAAGATCATAGTGACTGGGGATGTTCAGCCTGCTACACTACTAGAGATGCAGGAACAGAAGTCAGTCCCCTTGAGGTGAGGGATGGTGGGAAACTGGAGGGACTGCACGGCAGATAAAAATAGGTCACATAGTACAGATGTCACACAAAAGATTTTTTGTTGTAGGCGGGGGAAACATGATGGTGCAACAAAGAATGTGGACACCACAGATGCTGCTGGTATCCAACTATGCAGCAAAAACACACTACTGCAAGCAGAAGTGCTGCAAGGAGCTTGCACTGCACATCTAACTCCAGACCAGGCTTGCAATGCTCACAGGACAGGGGCAGCAGTTAGAGCTCAAGACTGGAAAAAGGGTGGGGGAGAGGAGATGCTCTCTGGTACAACTAGGAAGGGGACAACCTGCACACACAACAACAAGCTTTCCATACAACTATACAGAAAAAGGAAGCCCATAAGTGTTGGCCATCTTTAGATACTGAGCAAGCAGCCAAAAGGCAAGCACACTTGCCACTCTTATCAACTGCATGGAAAGGGCTACAGAAGTCCAGAGGATTGCAGTGGGGAAGGGAAACTAGACTACGCAACGGTAGCACCGAGACACACAGAACAGCACAGCCACTCCACCAAGCATACACTGACAGCACGGGCTGGCCACCAAATTGAAGAATGAAATACTACCACACACGCTACATATTCCACTTCATTCAATTGGGATGCGAGCCAACACTGATGGTAGATCAGGAACAGACCGACAATTAGGAGAATAGCCAACAAAAGAAAACCAGCAATCAGGTAGAAGATGGCCGACCAACAAAAGATTGCTTTCACCATTGGATAGGAGGTACTGTGTACAAGATTTAGGCTTACACACTGTACCAGATGGATCATACTAAAAATGTCAGAGACCATAAAATGGTTTTTACAATGGCATCCTTTCACTGCAAGGGACTGGCATGGAAGAGGTGGCTTTCCAATCAGAAGTCAGTACCAGGGGGATGGGCAATAGCAGAAAACTAGAAGGAAGGACTACACAGCTGTTGACATTGGTCATGTACTCCAGTTGATGCTCCCATGAGCAAACATGAACCATGCAGTAGGAGGTGGGTGTGGACTGTAATAGACACTGGGTATTGAGTGCCAGGGAGACTTTCAAAACTCAAAATACCAGGACAGGGGCGATGCTGATCACAGCATCAGTGGGGGGGAAATGGAGGGCAACCTCAGTCATCCCAAGATGACACTCACACACTGCTCCGACATCTGCACAACACGGCACATGAAGATAGACATCAGCAAGACCACCTTGTGCTACCAACAAAAGTGCTCGCACAACCTTTCACAAGCAGCAAGGGGGGGGGGGGGCTATGAAACAGTCATTAGAGCACAAGGGGAAGAGAACAGGACAGGGAGGAAAAACTGCACAGCATAAACACAGATAGACTGGAGGGGGCATCAGGGCTGCTTGTGGTTAGCACACATGTCTGAGGCACACATGCTAAAAAAAGACAATGGGCACTCACGGACTGCACACAGGAAACCAGACCACCTGCAACGACATGCAACAC
Organism: Cnephaeus nilssonii; assembly: GCF_951640355.1. NCBI lineage: Eukaryota > Metazoa > Chordata > Mammalia > Chiroptera > Vespertilionidae > Cnephaeus > Cnephaeus nilssonii. Next base: position 25,300 of record NC_137092.1, read on the forward strand.
CTTTACATAGTCATCAATACTCACAAACTCCCAGCTCACAGAAAAATGACAATATTGAGCAGACAGCAGTGTGATGGGGTCAACTAAGGCTGAGGAAGGGGTGCAGGAATACACATGGGGACCACCACAATGTCCACAGAGTGGACTCTATTCCACAGCTGAACAGCAAAAACTCCCAACAAGAATCCATACACGTGCTTCGCAGGAACACCAAAACTCCTGAAAATCCTGAGAGTAGCATACCTTCCAATTTCCAAAATGTTGTGAATGCAAACATGAGAGCTTCAATCACAACCTCCTATGTGCATCACGTGGTGAAATACAGAATCATGGGGTCACAGGACACAGAATCACAAGGGCAGGTAAAGGTGGCTCACGAGATGGACACATGTCCACAATGCACACAAAGGAATGCAACATACTATGCAACAGCCCTTTTGGATACCTCAGCTTGCAGACACTGAACATGGCAAATGGGTGCAGATGAGGACAACACAAAGGCTGCCGCGAACCAATTCTACAGAAGTGAGGTGGGGAGGGGCAAGGATCTTCCACTACAGATCGTACTGCAGATTCAGGATTGATTCTGCTCTACCAACAAGAGGAAGAATCTTACCTATCTTAAAACTTACAACTGTTCACAAATGTCTGCTTCGTGAATCACAGACGACAGATGAGTACCCTAATGAAACTAAGAACCAACAGGAGATGAGGTACACAAAAACAATGACTGTAAAATGACATGTTTGGAGGCTGAGGAAGAAAGGGGGAATTGGTTTCTCCTACTCACTCCACCCATCCCCCTAATTTCATACTTCCTCAATCCCTGCTCTAATGATGCTCCCGAATGAGGTAACTGGAAATAGGGACACTAAATCTGGGAAATGCAAGTCAGGAACTGCAGAAGCTACACTGAGGGGGCAGCCTGTACTCAAAGCAAGGGAAGATAAGAATAAGACATGTTCCTAGGACAGTAGCATAGCTTAGAATGACAAGTGCAGACACTCAATCCTTTCTGCTTAAAGCAAGGAAACTGCAAAGCCATGCCTTGCAGACACGCATGCACAAGGCTGTCTTTTTAGTTCACAGGCTGATATCACGGGGAACACCAAGAAAGACGTCTACGGCGCACATGGAATACTTTCCCTGGCAATACTGCCTTCAGAGGCAGCAAAAGCTGAAGACCCCCTGCAGCAAACAGGAGCTGCAACGCCAACAGGTGAGTGCCTCTGGAGAGCCTCTGCGGGAGCACAGGAGAACTTGTGCCCTGGTCTGCCTGTGGGTGTGGGAGGGTAGCCAGCTGTAAGGACAGAGGGGAAGCATCCCCTCAGGGAAGGAGACAGACAAAGACCTCTGCTCCGAGCTGGGGGGAGGGTGGGGTGAAAGTATCCAGGTGCACAGCTAGGGGCGCTAGGCAAACAAAGCACACAGGTGGACCAAGATACTCTCCATCCAGCAGAAAAATACCCTTTGTCTCCCTGGGAAACAAGAAAACAATGATGGGAAAAGGAAGGCAGACTCTGGGTGAGATGAAGGTGAGCCCCTCAGAGAAAACCTGAGTGGCATTGCCATGAATAACTGATATTCATGAAACGCTCACCCACTACACACTTAAAAGAAAGACAGGAGACTGTGCTGCTGCTGCTGCTGCTGCTGCTGCTGCTGCTGCTGCTGCGGACAGATGACTGGAGGACGGGTTGTGGAGTAGCACCTTGCTCGGACACCACATCCATCACGGCTGACCAACCTGACTGTTCGGGGGCATGCACACGGACGGACAGCACCACACATCACCATCAAACTGAAGACACGGAATCCAAACAGCTCATGCGTAACACCCGCTCGCTCAACAGCTCAGGAAAACACATGGACAAAAAAGGACCCATTCACCCTGCCCGGCCTCTACACAATCCCTAGCCCTGCATAACCCTCCCTGCCATGCCCCCCTCACACCACCTTGCGCCACAAGTGCTCTTCTGTACCCCTATCCCCGGCCCCAGCACCCTGGTGTGGTGAGTGTCAATGATTTCTTTGTGGATGAGCGACTCCGAACAACATGGCGAGGGGAGGTGGACACTGGGAGGAAACAGGGAGCGACTGCAGCCAAAAAAGTGAGGGAATGCAGTGCGTGTTTTGGGGGGAGGCAGGGGCACACGTGCTGAGTGGGCAAAGGTATCAGACAAAAGCAATAGCTCTCAGGCAAGACCCAGTAGAACACGGGTTGGATCATAACAACAAGGTGGCAGATCGCTGCTAACAAAAAGGAACACTCATGAAACACACACACCAAGAGTCACCCTACAGGGAGCGGGACACCAACACTGGACTCCCTGATGACATGTTCTCTGGGTTTGTGGCAGGGTGGGAAGAGTGCTTGGGAGTTTGCCTTGGGAAGGACTACACAGACAGAGGCAAACAGCTGGAGAGGTCAGGAATGACGCCAGGAAAAGCAAAAACAGTCATGTCAAGGGCACCCTGACAGAGAACCCAGGAAGACTGCATAACGAAAAAAGGGTGCCTTCTGGCTCCCCACAGTCTGCGGCCAATTGTGAGGTAAAGGATGAGGGCACAGACACAACTTGACTCAATCACCTTGCACACATGTACTTGACATACAGTGAGCACTAACCACCACTGCCTCTGCACCCCTTACGCAAAAAGGTGGGGTGCTTGGAACACAAAGCCTCCTTGGATGGGGGATAATCCAACAAACCAGTGCAAAGATTTCACCTGCTGCACAGCCATCAATTACGGCTGGAGAGGTGTAGGACTTTGCTCCCCTACTGTGCAAACAAAGAATGCACTCCTTGCCTGCAGACTTTCTGCAGCTGCGCAGGTCTTAGGTCCATGACAATACAGATCAGCAAAAGCTGGTTTCTATGGCCAAAAGGGTGCTAGCACAACCTTTGTAGAGCAAGCGGGAAGACGGGGTTGGGGGGGGGTCTACTACACTCATCGTAGCACTCAGGAAAGGGAACAGAAAAAAGGAGGGAGACCTGTACAGCAGATACACGGATACAGTGAAGTAGGGGGGGGTCGAGCCTGTGAGCACACATACTTCAAACAGATACAAAAGCAATGGGCAGACAAGGAATAAAAGCAGTAAAGCACACCACTTGCAACAGCAAGTACCACATTAAGATAGAGATGCGTACTCAAGGGTCCCCAGCTAAAAAAAAGATACCCATGGCAAGCACACAGCAGTGCAAAAAACTCCATAAGGGCTGAGGAAGGGGTGAAGGACTACAGGCGGGGAGGAGGAGGATGTCCACAGGGTGGGTCCTGATTCCACAGCTCAGCAGCACAAACTCCCAAGAATGTAAACCCTAATCAAAAAACACCAAAAAATGAAAGCACTGACATTTAACAGACTTGCGATGCAAACATGAGAGGTTCATGGGGGGGGCGGGGGGAGAGGTTCATGGGTGCATCAGGTGGAGGAATAGGGAAGGATGGGGCCACAGCACATGGAAACCCAAGGGCAACTAAAGGCGGCTCACAAGATGGACACGTGGCCAGAATATGCACAAACAAAGGAATGGAACATACTATGCAACAGCCCTTTTAGGTAGCTCTGCTTCATCACTATGCAACAGCCCTTTTAGGTAGCTCTGCTTCGTCACACTGCAAGGAAAGTGGATGCAGATGAGGGACGACAAAACAAATGCTGCCAGTAGGCAATTAGACAGGTGGGAATGACAGGGGCACAATAATCTTCATTACACATCATAATGCAGATTCAGCGTTGATTCTGCTCTGCAAAATGCAGTAACAGCAGGTCCCCCCTGGGAGAAACTGCAACGGCACAGCACTTGAAGGATGAAAAGCAGTCGAAACATAAGGCCCGCACAACTCAGGACAAGAGTACCAGTGATAGCTCAAAACCATGAAAATAATTGCGGTGGGGGGGCATGCACTTTGCTGGATGATGAAAGGGACAACCTGGATTTATTATCAAAAGCTTCCCTTGCAAATGCAAAACAAAAGAAAACCCATATGGAAGCACCATCTCCATGTACTGGGAAAGCAGGCATTACACAGGCATACCGGCCATTCCTCTCAGCAGCATGAAAAGGGGCACAGCAGCCCAGAGGGCTACAGTGGGGGGCAGAGGGAAACTAGGCGACGACACGATAGGGGACTGACACCACATAGAAGAGCACAGCAACTGCACCAAGCATACACCAACACCTACAATTGCCCAACAAAAAAAAAAAAATTTGCCGGCACGCACACTACATTACCCAATCCATTCGATTGACATACAAAAAGCAGCAAGCCAGGCGTGATGGTACAACAGGAACACATGACCTCTTACAAGAAAATGAAGACTGAGGTGGGAGATAAAGGAGCAACAAAGGAACACTTGCAACATGTGAGAAGGATTGCATGCAGGATGACACTACACATGCAGAACCATGGCAGAACTGTCCAAGACCATAAACTGTTTTTTAGAACAGCTTCCTTTCAGTAGAACATGGGGACTAGCATTGGAGAGGCAGAGGCACGATCAAAATTCATTACCATGGGTGAGCAATGATGGAAAACTGGAGGACAAACTCATGCTCTACAGGCGACGCACAAGTGCGTTATGGTTAAGGGTGGGGGACAACATGATGTGGGTCACATACAGGACCCTATGAGTGGGAAAAACCATTCAGGGAAATTGGGTTGCAGAATGCTGAGGCATCAACCAAGACCTGTTTCAGCCTCATGCTGCATGTCTCCCTCCAGGATGTGTGGTGATTCTCATCCCATCATGCAGTGTCTGCTGCTCACATAGGACCGTGGAGTAACGGGTTGGGGAGTGTTGGATCACAGAGACTGAGTGTTGAGTGGCAAGGAAACTTCCAGGACTCAGAATAACAGGCCGGTATTGCCTGTGAATGCAGCAGCAATTGGGGGACAAATAGAGCATGCTCGTTCAGACAGGCATGACACTTACACACTAATACAGCATCCGCACAACACAGAGGGCCATGAAAACAGACAAGGTCGGACAAGAGGTTGCTCAAAACACAGGGGTGCTCGCACATCCTTTAAAAAGCACCCAGGAAGTGGGATAAAACACATTCATAGGAGGACTTGGGGAATGTTGCAAGAGGGGAGGAAAGGAAAAAATAATCACCAAAAGGTCCATAGCCTGTAGGCCAAGGGGGGGGGGGGGGGGGGGCTTTGCTAGCACATGTGCCTGACACATTCACACACAAACACAATGGGAGACCACAGAATGGGAAAAGGAAGCACCAATTGAAAGGGCATGCCGCACCTTGACATACTACTCAGCACTCACAGATTCTCAGCTGGCACACACAATAACCTGTCACTAAGCACACAGCACTGTCATGCAGTGAATTAGGTCCAATGGAGGGGTGAGGGGACAAAAGAGGTGGAGAGGAGCAGGTTACACTCTGACTCCACAAATCAGCCACACAGACTTCCAGAAATCCAGACACTTGCTTAGCTGCAACACCCCAACACTTGAAAATGCTGCAAGCTGCATAGCTTCATCACAGAGATCAATATAACCAAGAGCAGTGCTGTGCTGAGGTCACCAGCTCATAGTTAGGAAAGTATGACAGCAAGGCACATAGATCCCCAGGGCAGGTAAAGAAGGTGGCTCAGAAGACGCACACATCACCAGAATACACACAAATGCTAGGGAAGATGACACCTCCTGCAACCAACATTTTAGGGACTTATAGTTAACGATGCAAAGTGGGCAGGCGGGCATGATAGTGCAGCTGAGGAATAGGACACCACAGATGGTGCTGACATACAGCTCAGGGAGAAAGAGGCTGCTGCAAGTACGACCACTGCTACAAAATGACAATGCACGCACGTCTAACTGCAGTTTCTGGTCTGCTTCTGATTTTGGTCTGCCACTCCAATACAGCAGGTGCCCATGACAGAAACTGCAGACCGTGGCAGGATAGCTTCACTCACAACCCCGGGGGTCGGGGGGGGGGGGGGCGTCAGCAATGATACCTACCCACTGAGGAAAATTTGGAAGAGGGGACTCCTTAGTCCAGCTATGAAGGGGACCGGCTACACAGCAACTGGCAGCCCCTGAAGATGTACACCATTTGTGTGCTGGTCCAGGAGCCAGGCATACTGTGCCAAGCATCTCAGCGGCAAGGGAAGGAACACAACAACCCAGAGGCTGCACTGGGGATGGGGAATGAAAGAGACGTGGTATGGCTCTGACACACCACAGCTGCAACATCACAGCATTTGCACTAAGCATATGATACCTGGGCCCAGCCAACAAAAACCAACTAACTACTGACACAGGCATTGCCCATGTTGTACTTGGCTCTATTGGGATAACACCAATAGACCAGGAACTGACAACAACTGCAGACTCAGGAACATAGCTGACAAACAAAGCAACACTTACAGCATGCATACGAAGTCTAGGATACAGAGTTGAGGATCATACACTGTGGATGCAAAAATCAATTGGAAATATCCAAGACTAGAAAACGGGAACAAGCAATGCTATTTAGAATGGCGTCCTTTCATTGGATGATAGGGACTGGCATCAGAGAAAAAGGGGCAGAATCAGAATTCAGTACCAGGGACAAGAAATGGAAGAAAAGGGGAGGGGCTGCTAAGTGGTCAAAAATACATCACATGATACAAGTGTGCACCAACAGCATTGCTGAAGGGGGGACAGAGTTGATGATGCAGGCAAGGATGAGGACACTACAGATGCTTCTGGTATCCAACTCTTCAAGGAGGGGAGGAAGAGACTGCTGCCACCATGGGATACTACTACAACACCGAACATGCAACACCAGATTCTGCCCTCCTTCCAGCCTGCATAGTACAAAACCAGCAGAAGCTCCCCATGACAGCACAGACCATAGCAGAAAACAGGACGGATGAAAAGCAGTCCAAACAACAATCTTGCATAACTCACAGGGCAGGGCCAACAGTGATAGGTGAATGACAGAATGCTGGTGATGGAAATGAAGGAGGGTGTGCCCTTACACACACCTATGAAGGGTACAAGTTGCACTAAATACCAGGGGCTTTCATGGAGCTGCACAACCCTACACAGACCATGGTGTAGCATCCGGATGCTAGGAGAGCAGCCAGGAGTCAAAAGTGCTTTCCAGTCATGCCAGGTGCAGGGAAAGCAGCACAGCAGTCCAGAGCTTAGCTGGGGGTTTAAGGAGGGAGTCAGGCAGGCAATTGGGATACACCATCACGCTTGCACACACCAGAATGGATAGCACAGCAAATACACCACGCACAGACAACTGAGGCTGACCAACAACATCAGCATTGACACGAAAAGAAAACCTCCATGTTCCTACGTTCAATGAGGATACGGGAAATACAGACAAGCCTAATGGGAAAGCGGAAACACACCACCACTTAGAATGTTCATAGAAGAAACTACGTGAATACTAAAGCAGGACATGGGTAAGAAAAATAAGAATGCACCAGGGAATGACGGGGGGAATTCTGTACAGTAATTGGGATGAGTCGTTGGATGCAGAATCACACCGGGAACACCCTGCATCATACAACTAAAACTAGCAATACTTTTAGGATGCTCTACATGGTGTACATCCTTTTGCAAGATCGTTGTGAATGCAGACGCTCTGACTGCTGATGGAGAGGCAGGGACACAATCCGAGGTGAGTCACCCTGGGAGTGAGACAGGATGGAAAAGTGGAGGAACTGTGAGGCTGCTAAAACTAACTCACATGGTACAAGTGTCCCACAACAGCGTTTGGGAGTGGGGGACGGGGCATGATGGTGCAATTGAGGATGAGGACACCACAGATGCTGCAGGCATACAGCTCTGACGGAGGAAGACGCTGCTGCCAGCACAACTATTGCAACGAGATGGCAACGCACATCTAAATGCAGTTTCGGAGCTGCTTCTGATTTCGGTCCACGTACTCCAATAGCAGCAGGTACCCATGAGAAAAACTGCAGACCGTGGCGGGAGACCTTGAGGGATGAAAAGCAGCCCAATACCCTGGGTCCGGGTGAAGCCGTGCCCCTGGGTCCGGGCGAGACCAAACCAGAGGGAATCGGACCTGCATTACCACCATTTGTCCACCAAAACCAGCTGAAAAGTCACTGCCGACATGTACACATAAAGAACTGGTGGACATGGATATTGGATCTCAAAAGAACTCTTGGTCCCGAAAGAAACTCACTAAAGACTGATTCATTTGCCGGTCAGCATAACTATTATTGCTCATCTCACATTCAGTTCTTATAAGTATATCTCTACTGACACATGATCTCACTCATCTAGGGGAAATGATGAACAACATAGAGTGATGAACAAAAACAGAACAAACCAGAAACAAGGAGGCAACGATCAGACTATTGGGCATCAGAGGAAGGATAAGGGAGGGTGGGGGGAGGGGGGGAGAGATCGACCAAAGAAAGGACTTGTGTGCATGCATATGAGCCTAAACAATGGTTAAGTTCAACAGGGGGTTGGGGCACCCATGGGGAGGGGTGTGGGATGGGAATGGGGGGATGAGGACAAATATGTGACACCTGAATCAATAAAGAAATTAAAAAAGAAAAGCAGCCCAAACATGCTTCTCTCACAACATGAAAAAGCAATGGTAGGTAACAACTAAGAAAAATTGGGGGGGGGGGGGGGGGCTCCTTAGTCCACCTATAAAGGGGACCGGCTACACAGCAAATAGCAGCCCCTAAAGATGTACACCATTTGTGTGCTGTGTCAGGAGACAGGCATAGTTTGCAAATCAACTCAGCTGCAAGGGAACGAACACAGCAGTCCAGAAGCTGCAATGGGGGTGGGGAATTACGCCAGAACACGATATAGCTACAACAGCACAGCGATTGCACCAATCATATGATGACACCTGGATGATGCAAAAATCAATCGGAAATATCCAAGACCACAAAATGTAAGCAAGCAATACTGTTTAGAATGGCGTCCTTTCATTGGATGATAGGGACTGGCATGAGAGAAAACGGGGCAGAATCAGAATTCAGTACCAGGGAAGAGGGATAGCAGAAAAGGGGAGGGACTACAAAGTGGTTAAAACTAAGTCACGTGATACAGGTGTCCACAAACAGCATTGCTGAAGGGGGAAGAAACTTGATGATGCGGGCAAGGATGACACTGCAGATGCTTCTAGTATCCATCTCTTCAGGGAGGGTAGAAAGACGCTGGTGACACCACAGGATACACCTACAGCAAAGCACATGCAACGCCAGATTCTGCCCTCATTCGAGCCTGCATGGTGCAACAGCAGGAGAACCTCCCCATGACAGCACAGACATGGCAGAAAACCTGAGGGGTGACAAGCAGTCCAAACACCAATCTTGCATGACTCACAGAGCAGGGGCAGCAGTGATCGTTGAATGGGTAAATACTGGTGGTGGAGGGGACTGGGGTGTGCTCTATCACACACCTCTAAAGGATACGAAATGCACTCAATACCACAGGCTTTCCAAGCAGCTGCACAACCCGACACAAAAGAAAAATAAGAATGCAGCAGAGAATGAGGGTGGGGGGATTCTATACAAGAATTACGATAAGACAATGGATGCTGAATCATATCAGGAACACCCTGCATCATGCAACGAGAACTACCAATGCTTTTAGGATGATGTACATCCTTTTGCAAGATCGTAGTGAGTACAGACGCTCTGGCTGCTGATGGAAACACAGAGACACAATCCCAGGTGAGTGACCCTGGGGGTGACAGATGATGGAAAAGCGGAGAGACTGTGAGGCTGATAAAAATAAGTCACATAGTACAAATGTCCCAGAACAACATTGGGGGGGGGGGGGGCATGATGGTACCAGCGAGGATGAGGACACCACAGATGCTGCAGGCATACAGCTCTGAGGAAGGAAGACGCCGCTGCCAGCACAACTATTGGAATGAGGTGGTAATGCACATCAAAGAGCAGTTTTCTGGGATGCTTCTGATTTCGGTCTGCATACTCCAATAGCAGCAGGCACCCACTGGATAAACTGCAGACTGACGGGATAATTGAGGGATGAAAAGCAGTCCAAGGAAGAGATTTCGAAGTCAATAGACAGCGGTAGCAGTGATACCACAACACTACGAAAATGGCGGTGGGGGGAGCACATTTGGACATACTTATGAAGGAAGGGGACAAGCTGCATGAACATCACCAGCTTCCCCTGCAATGAAACAGGAACAATAAGCCCATGGACATGTGCCATCTCTTGGTGCTGCATAAGCAGCGAGGACGCCATCCTTGCCACTCCTCTCAGCTGCAGGAAAAGGTAACCCAGAGGTTGCAGTGCGAGGGGGGGACTAGGCTAGGATATGGTAGCACACTGACACCAAAAAGCTACAACAGCACAGCAACTGCACCAAGGAAACACTAACACCGGGGCTGGCTGGACACTAAACTGCAGCCACACATATACATGCTCCACTAAGTGAGTACTCGCATGGGACATGGCTGGACAACAAAAGAATGCTTCTACCATGATATGTGAGCTGTTCTATAGAGGTTTAGGGTTACACACTGGTGATGCGGAATCATACAAGAATGAGGCCGAAACCGGTTTGGCTCAGTGGATAGAGCGTCAGTCTGCGGACTGGAAGGTCCCAGGTTCGATTCCGGTCAAGGGCATGTACCTTGGTTGCGGGCACATCCCCAGTAGGGGGTGTGCAAGAGGCAGCTGGTCGATGTTTCTCTCTCATTGACGTTTCTAGCTCTCTATCCCTCTCCCTTCCTCCCTGTAAAAATCAATAAAATATATTTAAAAAAAAAAAAAAAAAAAAGAATGAGCCAGGCCCATACAACTAGAAAAACCAGTGCTTTTAAAGGGGTATTAGCCTTTCACTGCAACAAAGGCACTAGAAGCAGAGGTGCAGAGACATAACCAGAACTCATTACCAAGGAGCAATGGAAAAATGGAACTAAAAGGCTGCTGAAAAAAAGTCACATGCTGCAGGTGTCCTGCAACAGCACTGTTGGGAGGTGGAAAGTAGACATGATGATACAGCCAAGGATGAGCACACAACAGATGCTGGCATGCGGCTCTCATGGAGGGAGGAAAAGGCTGCTGCCATCACAAATGCTGCTACAATCTGGCACAGCACATGCAACTCCAAATTCTGGAATGATTTTGATGTGCATACTCCAGTAGCAGAAGGTCCATGTTACAAACTGGACTGGCGGGATACTTCGAGGGACGAAAAACAGCCAAAACAACAGGCTTTCAAGACTCACAAGGCAGGGGCAGCAGTGATGGCTCATAGCAGTGAAGGTGCTGAGGAGGGGCACTCTTGTACATGCCTATGAAGGCAACAAACTCCACTCAGTACCACAGGCCTTCATTGCAGCTGCACAGCACTACGTACCACGTGGTGCTGGGACATCTGGTTGCTGGGACAACAGCCAGGAGACAAGCATACTTGCCACTCATGTCAAGTGTAGGGAAAGCAGCACAGCAGTCCAGAACTTGGGGTCAGTGGGTTGGGCATGGAAATGGTATGCGGTATCACACTGCCGTGCCACGAATTGGACCTCACAGCACTGCACCATGCACGTTCTGACAGCTGGGGCTGACCAAAAAACTACACACTGACCAAAAAACAGCTCCACATTACACTTCATTCAATGACTACAAATGAAACACAGGCAAGCATAATGTGAAAGAAGGAACAGACCACCACTTAGAGTATTGAAGGAAAAAAGTAAGGACTCAGGTGGGACCTCGGCAAGACAAACGAGAATGAAACAGGCATGCAGGAAAGACTGAGAGGGGGGCATTCTAGACAAGACTAAGGATCACACAATGGGTGCAGAATCATGGTGGGAACTTCCTGCATCGTGCAAGCAGAACTATCAGTGCTTTCAGAATGGTACGATCTTTTTGCCAGGATCACAGTGAGTGGAGAACGCTCTGGCCGCTGGTAATAGACATGCAGCAAAACAATCAGAGGTCAGGCATTCTCCCCTGGAATAAGGGATAGTGGGAAACTGGAGCGACTGCAAGGTTGTTAAAACTAAGCCACAGAGTACAGATGGCCCACAAGAAGGTTTGTGTGGGGGGGAGGGGAGCCCATGATGCCGCAGGTGAGGATGACGACACCAAACCTGCAGCTGGGATAGTACTCTTCAGGGAGGGGAGGAATAGGCTGCTGCCATGATGAATACTGCTACTTTATAACACAGCACTTTTAACTCCAGATTCTAGCCTTCTAGAATCCATACTCCAGGAAAACCTCCCCATGAGACCGTGCACTCCGTGGCAGGATACCTAAGGTCTGAAAATCAGCATAAATGTCAGGCTTGCAGCACTAACACAGGGGCAGCACTGACAGCTCACCACCGGGAAAAGAGTATGAGGGGGGAGTCATTCAAGTTGATACAGCTATAAAGGGGACAAAGTACACATCATACGACAAGCTTTCCACACAGCTGCACAGCAGGAAGCAGCACATGAAAATGTAGCATGTAGGTGCTGTGCCAGCAAGCAGGACACAAACCTTCCGCTCCTGTACGCTGGAGGAAAAGGAGCAAAGCACTTGGGAGTTCAGGATAGGTGGCAGGGCAGTGAGTAAGGAGACACTGGCACGCCCTACCTATCATAGCACAGCAACTACACCAAGCACAGACTAACACCTACACGTGCAACAAATTCCCAAATTGCTGCCACACTCCATATTTCACTAGACTTAATTGGGAGAAAGGTAACACTAGCCCAGGCATGAAAGAAGAAGAGGAGCAAAAGACCACTAACAATATGAAAGGGAGAAAGTACACACACACTCAGGGGGTACATGGGTGAAAAATAAAAAAAAATGAAGCAGGTACGGAGGGGGGTGGCAAGATTCTGCACAGGCATCAGGATTCCAAAGTGGATAGCAGGGTACTGCGTACAAGATTTAGGCCTACACACTTATCATACTTGAAATGTCCAGGACCATAAACTGGGTTTTACAATGGCATCCTTTCACTGCAACATGGGGACTGGCATGGAAGAGGTGGCTTTCCAATCAGAACTCAGTACCAGGGGGATGGGCAATGGCAGAAAACTGGAAGGACTACACAGCTGTTAAAATGACTCAGGTACTCCAGCAGTCCGACAACCGTGCTGTGAGCAGGGGCAGTGACATGATGTGAGGGGCACACAAGAGCCTATGGCTGCATCCAAAGGTAATACTGTCTGAGAAATCACACAGGTGACATTGGGGGAGAGTGGAGGCGCGGGACAACAAAGCATGAGCTGAGACCTCCTGCAGCCATGCTGATGATACATGTCTTACGCCACGATGTGTGCTGACTGACATCCATCCGTTAGTGGATGCTCCCATGAGCAAACATGAACCATGCACTAGGAGGTGGGTGTGGACTGTAATAGACACTGGGTATTGAGTGCCAGGGAGACTTTCAAAACTCAGAATACCAGGCCAGGGGCGATGCTGATCACAGCATCAGTGGGGGGGAAATGGAGGGCAAGCTCAGTCATCCCAAGATGACACTCACACACTTCTCCGACATCTGCACAACACAGCCCATGACGATAGACGATAGACATCAGCGAGACCACCTTGTGCTAACAACAAAAGTGCTCGCACAACCTTTCACAAGCAGCAAGGGGGGGGGGGGGGGGGCTATGAAACAGTCATTAGAGCACCAGGGGAAGAGAACAGGAGGACAGGGAAGAAAAACTGCACAGCATAAACACAGATAGACTGGAGAGGGGATCAGGGCTGCTTGTGGTTAGCACACATGTCTGAGGCACACATGCAAAAAGACAATGGGCACCCACGGACGGCACACAGGAAACCACACCACCTGCAACGACATGCAACACCTTTACATAGTCATCAGTACTCACAAACTCCCAGCTCACAGAAAAATGACAATATTGAGCAGACAGAAGTGTGATGGGGTCAACTAGGGCTGAGGAAGGGGTGCAGGAATACACATGGGGATGACCACAATGTCCACAGAGTGGACTCTATTCCACAGCTGAAAAGCAAAAACTCCCAAGAAGAAGACATAGACGTGCTTCGCAGGAACACCAAAAAGCATGAAAATCCTGAGAGTAGCATACCTTCCAATATCCAAAATGTTGTGAATGCAAACATGAGAGCTTCAATCACAACATCCTATGTGCATCACGTGGTGAAATACAGAAGGGGTCACAGCACATAGAATCACAACGGCAGGTAAAGGTAGCTCACAAGATGCACACAATGCACACAAAGGAATGCAACATACTGTGCAACAGCCCTTTTGGATACCTATGCTTGCTGACACTGCACATGCCAAGTGGGTGCAGATGAGGACAACACAAAGGCTGCCGCTAGCCAATTCTACAGGTGTGAGGTGGGGAGGTGCAAGGATCTGGCACTACAGATCCTACTGCAGATTCAGGATTGATTCTACTCTGCATCATGCAGTAGCGGCACATCCCCCTTGGACAAACTGCAAGGGAAGGATACCTGAGGGGTGAAAAGCAGTCCAAAGATAAGGCTTTGGATGAAGTGTCAAAAGCTTCCCATGCAACTGCACAGCACACAGAAGCCCATAAAGATGAACCATCTGCAGATACTGGCCAAGCAGACAGTAGGCAAGAATGCCTGCCATTCATCTCAGCAGCATGGAAAGGGGCACAGCAGCCCACATAGTTGCAGAGGGGGGCGGCAGAAAACTAGGCTAGGACACAGTAGGGGACTCACACACCACAGCTAGAATAGCAACGCAAGCACACCAGGCATGCACTGATACCTGGGGCTTCCCAACAACAACAAAAATTTTTTTAATGCCACCACAAACACTACATGCTCCAATACATTCACTTCACATACAGAAAACAGCAAGCCAGGCATGACAGTACAACAGGAACAGACCGCCAATTAGAGGACACTGAAGACTGAGGCAGGACATGAATGAGCAACAAAGGAACACGTGCAGCATGGGAGAAATATGGCATACAGTATTAAACACTACACATGCAGAATCATGGCAGAAATGTACAGGACCATAAACTGCTTTTTAGAACACCATCCTTTCGGTGGAACATGGGGACTGGCATTGGAGAGGCAGGGGCACAATCAAAAGTCATTACCATGGATGAGGAATGCTACAAAAGTAGAGGAAAAAGTCATGTTCTACAGGTGTCACACAACTGCGTTGGGGTTAAGGGTGGGGGAAAAACATAATGTGGGTCACATACAGGTTCCTGAGGACACTGACAAAGGTAGTACTGTCGGAAACACCATTGACAGGGGCTTGAAGAAGGCTAAGGCATCAGCCAAGACCTGCTTCAGCCTGATACTGCATGTCTTCGTCGACGATGGGTGCTGATTCTCATCCTGTGATGCGGTGTCTGCTGCTCCAATAGGACCGTGGAATAGGGGGTTGGGGGTGTTGGGTGCTGGAGACAGAGTGTTGAGTGGCAGGGAGACTTCCAGGCAGGACTCAAAATACCAGACCAGCATTGATAATATACTCAATCAGCCAGACATGACAATCACAAGCTAGCTTGGCATCCGCACTACTGGGAGCACATGACGATAGAGAACATCACACAGCACATGGCTCAACCCGCAGAGGCTCTCACACATCCTTTAAAGAGCACCCAGAAGGGGTGATACTAAACTATCATGAGAGGACTTGGAGGTTACAGAAGGATAAGGAAAGATAAAATCAGCAAAAGCTCCATAGACTGTACCCCGGGGGGGTGAGCGGGGGGGGGGGGTGGAATTTGCTAGCACACATGCCTAAGACATCCATACACAAACACAATCAGCAACCATGGAATGGGAAAATAAATCACACCAATTGAAAGTGCAGGCGTCACCTTGAGATACTACTCAGCACTCAACAGAAAATACAGCAAGTTGTATACCTTCATACCAGATATCAAAGCAACCATGACTAGTGCTTCAAACATGGTCTCCAGTGCTCACCAGCTCGCACATGGTTAAGAAATCATGACAAGACACACACACCCCCAGGGCAGCTGAACGTGGCTCAGAAGATGCACACATCACCAGAATACACAAAAATCCTAGGGAAAATGACATTTCCTGCAACCAACACTTTAGGGAATTGTGGTTCACAAAGCACAGCGGACAGGTGGACAGGCAGGCATGCAGCAGAGGAATAGGACAAAAACATGCTGCTGACATACAGGTCGGAGGGAGGAAGAGCCTGACGCAAGTACGACCACTGCAACAAGACAATGCAGGTCTAACTGCACTTTCTGGGGTACTTCTGATTTTTGTCTGCATACTCCAATAGCAACAGGTCCCCATGGGAGAAACTACAGGCCGTGGCACAATACTTAGAGGGATGAAAAGCAGCCCAAATACGGTTCACTAACAACACAGTGGCGGGGGGGGGGGCGGGGGGGAGAGCGTCAGCAACAGCCAATAATGACTGAGGGAAATGCGGGGGGGGAATCCTTAGTCCAGCTATGTAGGGGACCGGCTACACAGCAACTGGTAGCCCCTGAAGATGTAGACCATTAGTGTGCTGGGGAAAGAGCCAGGCATAGTTTGCCAATCATCTCAGATGCAAGCAAAGGAACACAGCAGCCCAGAGGCTGCACTGGGGATGGGGAATGACACTGGTACACGGTATGGCTCTGACACAACACAGCTACAAAAGCACAGGAATTGCACCAAGCATATGATGACACTTGCTACATGCATACAAAGTCTTGCATACAGGGTTTAGGATGATACACTTTGGATGCAAAAATCAATTGGAAATACCCAAGACTACAAAACTTGAACAAGCAATGCTATTTAGAATGGTGTCCTTTCATTGGAAGATAGGGACTGGCATGAGAGAAAAAGGGGCAGAATCAGAATTCAGTACCAGGGACGAGGGATGGCAGAAAAGGGGAGGGACTGCAAAGTGGCTACAAATAAGTCACAACAACAGCATTGCTGAAGGGGGGACAGAGTTGATGATGCAGGCAAGGATGAGGACACTACGGATGCTTCTGGTATCCAACTCTTCAAGGAGGGGAGGAAGAGACTGCTGCCACCATGAGATACTACTACAACACAGCACATGCAACACCAGATTCTGCCCTCCTTCCAGCCTGCATAGTACAAAACCAGCAGAAGCTCCCCATGACAGCACAGACCATACCAGAAAACATGACGGATGAAAAGCAGTCCAAACAACAATCTTGCATAACTCACAGGGCAGGGCCAGGAGTGATAGGTGAATGAGAGAATGCTGGTGATGGAAGTGCACACACCAGATTGGATAGCACAGCAAATACACCACGCACAGACAACTGAGGCTGACCAACAACATAAGCATTGACCCGAAAAGAAAACCTCCATGTTCCTACGTTCAATGAGGATATGGGAAATACAGACAAGCCTAATGGGAAAGGGGAAACACACCACCACTTAGAATGTTCATAGAAGAAACTACGTGAATACTAAAGCAGGACATGGGTAAGAAAAATAAGAATGCACCAGGGAATGACGGGGGGAATTCTGTACAGTAATTGGGATGAGACATTGGATGCAGAATCACACCGGGAACACCCTGCATCATACAACTAAAACTAGCAATACTTTTAGGATGTTCTACATGGTGTACATCCTTTTGCAAGATCATTGTGAATGCAGACGCTCTGCTGATGGAGAGGCAGGGACACAATCCGAGGTGAGTCACCCTGGGAGTGAGACAGGATGGAAAAGTGGAGGAACTGTGAGGCTGCTAAAACTAACTCACATAGTACAAGTGTCCCACAACAGCGTTTGGGAGTGGGGGACGGGGCATGATGGTGCAATTGAGGATGAGGACACCACAGATGCTGCAGGCATACAGGTCTGATGGAGGAAGACGCTGCTGCCAGCACAACTATTGCAACGAGATGGCAACGCACATCTAAATGCAGTTAAGGGGCTGCTTCTGATTTCGGTCCACGTACTCCAATAGCAGCAGGTCCCCATGAGAAAAACTGCAGACCGTGGCGGGAGACTTTGAGGGATGAAAAGCAGCCCAATACCACGGGTCCAGGTGAGGCCACACACCCCCTGGTTCCGGCCAAGACCCAACCAGAGGGAATCGGACCTGCATTACCACCATTTGTCCACCAAAACCAGCTGAAAAGTCACTGCCGACATGTACACATAAAGAACTGGTGGACATGGATATTGGGTCTCAAAAGAACGGTTGGTCCAGAAAGAAACTCACTACAGACTGATTCATTTGCCGGTCAGCATAACTATTATTGCTCGTCTCACATTCAGTTCTTATAAGTATATCTCTAGTGACACATGATCTCGCTCATCTAGGGGAAATGATGAACAACACAGAGTGATGAACAAAAACAGAACGAACAAGAAACAAGGAGGCATCGATCGGACTATCGGGACTCAGAGGAAGGATAAGGGAGGGTGGGGGGAGGGGGGAGAGATCAACCAAAGGACTTGTGTGCATGCATATGAGCCTAACCAATGGTTAAGTTCAACAGGGGGTTGGGGCACGCGTGGGAAGGGGTGTGGGGTGGGAATGGGGGGATGAGGAAAAATATGTGACACCTCAATCAATAAAGAAATTAAAAAAAAGAAAAGCAGCCCAAACATGCTTCTCTCACAACACGGGGGAGGGAGGATGTGAGTCAGCAATGGTACCTAACAACTAAGGAAAATTGGGGGGGGGGGGGGGGGGGGCTCCTTAGTCCACCTAAAACGGTGACCAGCTACACAGCAACTAGCAGCCCCTAAAGATGTACACCATTTGTGTGCTGGGGCAGGAGACAGGCATACTTTGCCAATCAACTCAGCTGCAAGGGAACGAACACAGCAGCCCAGAAGCTGCACTGGGGATGGGGAATGACGCCAGGACACGATATAGCTCTGACACACCACAGCTACAAAATCACAGCGATTGCACAAAGCATAGGATGACACCTGGGTCCAGCCAACAAAAACCAACTAACTGCTGCCATAGACATTGCCCATGTTGCACTTGGCTCCATTGGGATAAAGCCAATAGACCAGGAACCGACAAAAACTGAAGACTCAGGAACATAGCTGAGCAACAAAACTACACTTGCTGCATGCATACAAAGTCTTGCATACAGGGTTTATGATCATACACTGTGGATGCAAAAATCAATTGGAAATATCCAAGACCACCAAACGTAAACAAGCAATGCAATTTAGAATGGCGTCCTTTCATTGGATGATAGGGACTGACTGGCATGAGAGAAAACAGGGTAGAATCAGAATTCAGTACCAGGGACGAGGGATAGCAGAAAAGGGGAGGGACGACAAAGTGGTCAAAACTAAGTCACGTGATACAGGTGTCCACAAACAGCATTACTGAAGGGGGGAGAAACTTGATGATGCAGGCAAGGATGACACTGCAGATGCTTGTAGTATCCATCTCTTCAGGGAGGGTAGAAAGACGCTGGTACCACCACAGGATACAGCTACTGCAACGCACGATTCTGCCCTCATTCGAGCCTGCATGGTACAACAGCAGGAGAACCTCCCCATGAAAGCACAGACATGGCAGAAAACCTGAGGGATGACAAGCAGTCCAAACACCAATCTTGCATGACTCACAGAGCAGGGGCAGCACTGATCGTTGAATGGGTAAATACTGGTGGTGGAGGGGACTGGGGTGTGCTCTATCACACACCTCTAAAGGATACGAGATGCAGTTATAATACCAAAGTCTTTCCATGCAGCTGCACAACACGACACAACCCATGGTGTGGCATCTGGGTGCTAGGAGAACAGCCAGAAGTCAAGCATACTTTCCAGCCATGCCAGGTGCTGAAAAAGCAGCAGAGGAGTCCAGAGGCTGAGTTGGGGTTTAAGGAGGGGGTCAACCAGGAAACTGGGATACAGCATCCTACTTGCACACCCCAGATTGGATTGCACAACAAATACACCACACACATAATAACATCTGGGGCTGACCAACAACATAAGCATTGACCCAAAATGACCTCCATGTTCCTACATTCAATGAGGATACAGGAAATACGGAAAAACATAATGGGAAAACACAAACACACCACCACTTAGAATGTTCAAGGAAAAAAACAAAGTGAATACTCAAGCAGGACATGGATCAGAAAAATAAGAATGCAGCAGTGAATGAGGGGGGGATTCTGTACAGGAATTAGGATAACACACGGGATGCAGAATCATACCGAGAACACCGCACATCATACAACTAGAAGTAGCAATGCTTTCAGGATGGTGTACATCCTTTTGCAAAATCATAGTGAGTGATAACACTCTGGCTGCTGATGGAGACAATCCTACGTGAGTAACCCTGGGGGTGAGAGATGATGGGAAAGTCGAGGAACTGTGAGGCTGATAAATACAAGTCACATAGTACAACTGTCCAAAAACAACATTTGGGGGGAGAGGTACATGATGGTACCAGTGAGGATGAGGACACCACAGATATTGCATACATACAGATCTGAGGAAGGAAGACACTGCTGCCAGCACAACTACTGGAACAAGGTGGCAATGCACGTCAAAGTGCACTTTCTGGGATGCTTCTGATTTCAGTCTGCATACTCCAGTAGCAGCAGGTACCCACGGGATAAATGCAGACTGAGGGGATAATTGAGGGATGAAAAGCAGTCCAAGGACGAGATTTGAAAGTCAATAGACAGCAGTAGCACGGATACAACACTAGGAAAATGGTGGGGGGGGGGGGGGGGGTGCACATTTTGACATACTTATGAAGGAAGGGGACAAGCTGCATTAATATCACCAGCTTAAAGCAGACTCAAGTGGGCAATAGCAAAAGAAAAGAATGATCACAGCATGGGTAACAACAGGTGGGGCGGGAATTCTTTACAGGGCTTTATGGTCACATGTGAATGTAGAATGGTGTGAGAAATGACCTATAACATGCAACAACAACAAGCAGTGCTTTTACAATTCTCATGCTTTGGACAGGTCATAGCAAGATAACAACATCCAAACACTGAGAGTGACATAGAGACACAAACAGCAACCAGGGGACAGATGGTGAAATAGCATACACAGTGCAGGACTCTTAAAACAACCACCTGCAGGCATTTGTAACACCATATTGAGTGCACATACCGGTCACACCTGAGAGCCTATGGATGCTGCCAAACACACTGCTCATAGCAAACTACAAGAGGGGGTGGTTGGGGGATGCACAGGGCGCTGTCACGAGCACAAATGCTACAAGTCCTGGCTCCACGATGTGGGCTCATGATGATTCCATCATTCAGGACCTGCCGCTCGCTCACGACGTGAGCAAACAGGGACTGTGCAGGGGGAGGGGGTAGCGACAAAATACAGAGCAGCAAAAAGACTTCCAATAGTCAGAATACACAGTGGTGGAAGAAACTGGAAAAAGGAACTTAACCTAGAACAGCAACAGATGACATGACCTGCACTTATTCACCTACTACAGCATCAGCACAGTATGACATGGACCATAAGGATGGCAGCCCTCAAAACACGACCGGGAAAGCACACTTTTAAACGTTTTAAGCACCACAGACATGAACTTGCAGGGGTGGGGTGGGAAGCAGACAACATTTATGTGCAAACTAGGCTGGGAAGCTAATGCTGGGGAAGCAAGTAAAAAAGGGACAAAGAAAACTCTTCTAACATGCAAACTTAAGCACAATGAGGGTTCCCATAACTTCTCATTCCATCTGGAAAAATGCTTTTTTTTTCCTTAAAGAAAGGGTAATAGGAAACAGAAAACAAGACCACTAGTAGGTTAACATTTAATGGACTAAGGGAAAACAAGGTCTGAAGGAAATGGGTTGTGAGGAAGATAAAGGTAGAATTGTTCAGACCTGACTTGGATCAAATTAAGTGAAATGCACAGGGGGGGGGGGGGAATTACAAATTACCTGCCTATTAAAAACATCATTGACATGAACCCAGAGCACACGACAATAAAGTCTACAGTAAGAAGGAGGGACTGTTTCACATGTCCCTCCTTGGATCGTATTGCTAATTTCACCATTTCAGCAATGTTCACATTGACACACAAGAAACTGCCATCTGTCAGCTCCATTGCATATTTGACTTAAAGAGGACGTCACACTGGAAAGGAGGCAGTTACACACAACTAATTCCTCACAGAAATCATGCAGCTAGGCATTCGGGGGGGGGGGGGGGGGGGCAGATGTTGCTGGCCCTGACAGTACATGCTGCTCATTAGACACATGGCAGTGTGGGTGTGTGGGTGGGTGTGTGTGTGTGTGTGTGTGTGTGTGTGTGTGTGTGTGTAGCAGAGGAGGGTTGCATTAAGTTATAAGCATGGGAAAACAGGATGGGAACTGCTGGTATACCACTACGCAACCAATTTACACACAAAGAAAATAATACAACTTAGCATGCCAACTTAAGCTGACATTTACGATATTTGACTGGGGTTTGTCTGCCTACATGTCATGAAACTCAAAAAAAAAACATTGCAGGATACCAACAACAGGAAGAATCGTACCTATCTTAAAACTTACAACTGTTCCCATATGTCTGCTTCGTGAATCACAGACAACGACAGATGAGTACCCTAATGAAACTAAGAACCAACAGGAGATGAGGTACACACAAAAACAATGACTGTAAAATGACATGTTTGGAGGCTGAGGAAGAAAGGGGGGATTGGTTTCTCCCACTCACTCCACCCATCCCCCTAATTTCATACTTCCTCAATCCCTGCTCTAATGATGCTCCCTATTGAGGTAACTGGAAATAGGGACACTAAATCTGGGAAATGTAAGTCCGGAAATGCAGCAGCTACACTGAGGGGGCAGCCTGGACTCAAAGCGAGGGAAGATAGGAATAAGACATGTTCCTAGGACAGTAGCATAGGTTAGAATGACAAGTGCAGACACTCACTCCTTTCTGCTTAAAGCACGGAAACTGCAAAGCCATGCCTTGATGACACGCATGCACAAGGCTGTCTTTTTTGTTCACAGGCTGATATCACGGAGAACACCAAGAAAGACGTCTACAGCACACATGGAAGACTTTCCCTGGCAATACTACCTGCAGAGGCAGCAAAAGCTGAAAACCCCCTGCAGCAAACAGGAGGTGCAACGCCAACAGGTGAGTACCTCTGGAGGGCCTCTGCGGGAGCACAGGAGAACTTGTGCCCTGGTCTGCCTGTGGGTGTGGGAGGGTAGCCAGCTGTAAGGACAGAGGGGAACCATCCCCTCAGGGCAGGACACGGACAAAGACCTCTGCTCCTAGCTGGGGGGAGGGTGGGGCAGAAACTATGCAGCTGTACTGCTAGGGGCGCTAGACAAACAAAGCAGAAAGATAGAACTACAAAGATGCTCTCCATACAGCAGACAAATAACCTTGCTCTCCCTGGGGACAAAGAAAACAAAGACAGGAAAGGGAAGTCAGACTGTGGGTGAGATAAAGGTGAGCCCATCAGAGAAAAGATATTCATGAAACGCTCACCCACTACACAGGGAAAGTAAAGACAGGAGACCATGCTGCTGCTGCTGCTGCTGCTGCTGCTGCTGCTGGGGACAGATGACTGGAGGACAGGTTGTGGAGTCGCACCTTGCTCGGACACCACATCCATCACAGCCGACCAACATGACTGTTCAGCGGCATGCATCACCATCGAACTGAAGACACGGAATCCAAAGAGCTCATACACAATACCCGCCCGCTCAACAGCTCAGGAAAACACATGGACAAAAAAGGACCCATTCACCCTGCCCGGCCTCTACACAATTCCCAGCCCTGCATGACCTGCCCTTCCATGCCCCCCTCACACCACCTTGCGCCACAAGTGCTCTTCTGTCCCCCTATCCCCGGCACCAGCACCCTGGTGTGGTGAGTGTCAATGATTTCTTTGTGGATGAGCGACTCCGAGCAACATGGCGAGGGGAGGTGGACACTGGGAGGAAACAGGGAGCTACTGCAGCCAAAAAACTGAGGGAATGCAGTGCGTGTTTTGGGGGGAGGCAGGGGCACACGTGCTGAGTGGGCAAAGGCATCAGACAAAAACAATAGCTCTCGGGCAAGACCCAGTAGAACAAGGGTTGGATCATAACAAAAAGGTGGCAGATCGCTGCTAACAAAAAGGAACACTCATGAAACACACACACCAAGAGTCACCCTACAGGGAGCGAGACACAAACACTTGACTCCCTGATGACATGTCTCTGGGTTTGTGGCAGGGTGGGAAGAGTGCTTGGGAGTTTGCCTTGGGAAGGACTGCACACACACAGGCAAACAGCTGGAGAGCTCAGGGATGACGCCAGGAAAAGCAAACACAGTCATGTCAAGGGCACCCTGGCAGAGAACCCAGGAAGACTGCATGACGAAAAAAGGGTGCCTTCTGGCTCCCCACAGTCTGCGGCCAATTGTGAGGTAAAGGATGAGGGCACAGACACAACTCGACTCACTCACCTTGCACACATGTACTTGCACATTTATTGGAATGCACAGTTATGACACAAGCAGTAACAGTGAGCACACGCTTACAGGAAAGTGCATGGGGGGCTGGGGTAAAAGATACACTCAGGGGATGAATTGGGGGAATAACCCAAAGTGGGGGGGAGTGGCAAAAATCATTCCTGCATGGATGGGTGCACAGAAACCGGAAAAATACCCCTCTTCTGGAAACCTGGTCAACACTGAATATGAAAACGTGGTTAGAACAGCCCTGGCACTTGTCTTCACAGCAATCAATGCTGTTGGAAGTGGCTCCTTTTGCCAGGGGAGGGCAGCACACTCAGGACTGTCTGGTAGCAGACAGGACACATGCAGACACAATCACAGTTTGCAGGGTACTAAACAGTGGACATAACTGACAGACAGATGACCAAAATATCAGTGACCTACCTCAGCAGGCACGCACAAGCAATGCAAGAATACAGATGGTTCCCACAGCAGGACCTGTGGGTGGCAGCAGTGCAACCAAGGGTGGGGGCCTGATGGGCAGCAGTACTGCAGGAGAACTGGCAGGAACTAAGAGGTCTGGCTTTACTGCCATGACATACAGCGAGCACTAACTACCACTGCCTCTGCAACCCTTTAGGCAAAATGGTGGGGTGCTTGGAACACAAAGCCTCCATGGGTGGGGGAGAATCCAACAAAGCTGTGCCAAGATTTTAGCTGCTGCACAGCCATCCATCAGGGCTGGGGAGGTGGAGGGCTTTGCTCCCCTTCTGCGCAAACAGAGAATGCACTTCTTGCCCACAGACTTTCTGCAGATGCCCAGGTCTGAGGGAGGTCCATGAGAATAGAGATCAGCAAAAGCTGGTTTCTATGACAAAAAGGGTGCAGGCTCAACCTTTGAAGAGCAACCGGGGAGACGGGGGGGGCGGGGGGTGGAGGGGAGGGCTACCACACTCATGGTAGCACTCGGGAAAGGGAACAGAAAAAACGAGGGAAACCTGCACAGCAGAAACACGGATGCAGTGAAGTTGGGGGGCTTGAGGTTGTGACCACACATACCTCAGAGATGGAAAGGCAATGGGCAGACAAGAAATAGAAACATGAAAGCACACCAATTAGAATTGCAATGCAAACATGAGAGCTTCGATGACGAGCTCCTGGGTGCATCATTTGGAGGAATAGGGAAAGGTGGGGCCCCAGCACATGGAATCCCAAGTGCAGGTAAAGGCGGCTCACAAGATGGACACGTGGCCAGAATGCGCACAAAGGAACGGGACATACTATGCAAAAGCCCTTTTAGGTAGCTCTCCTGACACACTGCAAGAAAAGTAGATGCAGATGAGGGACGACAAAACACATGCTGCCAGTAGGCAATTATACAGGTAGGAATGACAGGGGCAAAATGATATTCACTACACATAATGCAGATTCAGGGCTGATTCTCCTCTGGAAAATGCAGTAGCAGCAGGTGCCGCTGGGAGAAACTGCAATGGACACTTGAAGGATGAAAAGCAATGCTAACATAAGGGCTGCAGAACTCAGGACAAGAGCACCAGTGATACCTCAAGACTATGAAAATAATTGGGGTTCGGGGGGAATGCTCTTTGCTGCACTGACAAGCTGGATTTAGTGTCAAAAGCTTCCCTTGCAAATGCAAAGCTAAAGGAAGCCCATATGCAAGCACAATCTCCATGTACTGGGAAAGCAGACATTAGGCAAGCATACCTGCCATTCATCTCAGCAGCATGGAAAGGGGAACAGCACCCCAGAGGGCTGCGGGGGGGGCGGGGGGGCAGAGGGAAACGAGGCTAGGACACGATTGGGGACTGACACCACACAGAACAGCACAGCAACTGCACGAAGGATACACTAACACCTGCGAGTGCCCAAAAAAAAAAAAATTGCTGGCACGGACACTACATTGTCCAACACATTCAATTGGCATACAGAAAGCAACAAGACAGGTGTGACGGTACAACAGGAACAGATGACGACCACCGACAAGAAAATGAAGAATGAGGTGGGAGATAAATGAGCAACAAAGGAACACTTGCAGCATGTGAGAAGCATTGCATACAGGATGACACTACACATGCAGAACCATGGCAGAACTGTCCAGGACCATAAACTGTTTTTTAAAACAGCGTGTTTTCAGTAGAACATAGTGACTAGCATTGGAGAGGCAGAGGCACGATCAAAATTCATTACCATAGGTGAGCAATGTTGGAAAACTGGAGGACAAACTCATGATCTACAGGCATCGCACAACTACGTTGCGGTTAAGGGTGGGGGACATGATGTGGGTCACATACAGGACCCTATGAGCGCTGACAAAGAGTACTGTGGGAAAAACCATTGAGGGAAAGTGGGTTGAAGAACGCTGAGGCATCAACCAAGACCTGCTTCAGCCTCATGCTGCCTGTCTTCCTCCAGGATGTGTGGTGATTCTCATCCCATCATGGGGTGTCTGCTGCTCCCATAGGACCGTGGAGTAAGGGGTTGGGAAGTGTTGGATCACAGAGACTGAGTGTAGAGGAGTGGCAAGGAAACCTCCAGGACTCAGAATAACAGGCCGGTATTGCCTGTGAATGCAGCAGCAATTGGGGAACAAATAGACCATGCTCGCCCAGACAGACATGACACTCACACACTACTACAGCATCCACACAACACAGAGGGCCATGAGGATAGACAAGGTCAGACAAGAGGTTTCTCAAACCACAGGAGGGCTCGCACATCCTTTAAAAAGCAGACAGGAAGTGGGATACTGCACATTCGCAGGAGGACTTGGGAAATGTTGCAAGAGGGGAGGAAAGGGAAAAATAATCAGCAAACGGTCCATAGGCTATAGGCCAAGGGGGGGTGGGGCTTTGCTAGCACATGTGCCTGAGACGTTCACATAAAAACAGAATGGGAAAAGGAAACACCAATTGAAAGGGCATGCCGCACTTTGACATACTACTCAGCACTCACAGATTCTCAGCAGACACAGACAATAACCTGTCCTAAGCAGACAGCACTGTGATGTAGTGAATTAGGTGCAACAGAGGGGTGAGGGGACAAAACAGGTGGGGAGGAGCAGGTTACAGTCTGATTCCACAAATCAGCCACACAGGCTTCCAGAAATCCATACACTTGCTTAGCCGCAACACCCCAACACTTGAAAATACTGCAAGCTGTATAGGTTTATCACAGAGATCAATATAACCAAGAGCAGTGCTGTCCTGAGGTAACCAGCTCATAGTTCAGAAAGGATGACAGAAAGCACATAGATCCCCAGGGCACGTAAAGGTGGCTCAGAAGACGCACACATCACCAGAATACACACAAATGCTAGGGAAGATGACACATCCTGCAACCAACATTTCAGGGACTTACTTGTGGTTCACAATGCACAGTGGGCAGGCTGACAAGCAACTGCAACTGAGGAATAGGACACCACAGATGCCGCTGGCATACAGCTCAGAGGGAGAAAGAGGCTGCTGCAAGTACAACCACTGCCACAAGACAGCAATGCACACACGTATAACTGCAGTTTCGGGGCTGCTCCTGATTTCGGTCTGCCACTCCAATAGCAGCAGGTGCCCATGACAGAAACTGCAGACCGTGGTGGGATACCTTCACTCACAACCCCGGGGGGGGGGGGGGGGGGGGGCGTCAGCAATGGTACCTACCGACTAAGGAAAATAGGGAGGAGGGGACTCACAGGGCCAGCTATGAAGGGGACTAGCTACACAGCAACTAGCAGCCCCTGAAGATGTAGACCATTTGTTTGCTGGAGCAGGAGCCAGGCATAGTTTGCAAAGCATCTCAGATGCAAGGAAAGGAACACAGGAGCAGAGGCTACTCTGGGAATGGGGAATGATGCTGAGACGCGGTATGGCTCTGACACACCACAGGTGCAACATGACAAAAATTGCACCAAGCATATGATGACACCTGGGTCGACACAACAAAAATCAATGAACTACTGCCATAGGCATTGCACATGTTGTACTTGGCTCCATTGGGATAAAGCCAATACACCAGGAACCGACAACAACTGAAGACTCAGGAACATAGCTGACAAACACATACTTGCAGCATGCATATGAAGTCTGGGATACAGAGCTTGGGATCATACACTGTGGATAGAAAAATCAATTGGAAATACCTACCCAAGACCAAAATACTTGAACAAGCAATTCCATTTACAATGGCGTCCTTTCATTGGATAATAGGGACTGGCATCAGAGAAAAGAGGGCAGAATCAAAATTCAGTAGCAGAGACAAGTGATTGCAGAAAAGGCATACTTTACAACCATGCCAAGCGCAGGGAAAGCAGCAGAGCAGTCCACAGGTTAGGTTGGGGTTTAAGAGGGGGTCAGCAGGAAATTGGGAAACAACATCCCGTTTGCACGCCCCATATTTCATAGCACAGCAAATGCACCACACACATGCTAACAAATAGGGCTGACCAACAACATAACCATTGACCCAAAGACAACCTCCATATTCCTACATTCAATGAGGATACAGGAACTGCAGAAAAGCATAATTGGAAAGCAGGAACACAACACCACTTAGAATGTTACAGGAAGAAACTAAGGGAATACTCAAGCAGGACATGGGTAACAAAAATAAAAATGCAGCAGGGAATGAAGGGAGAGATTCTGTACAGCAATTAGGATAAGACACTGAATGCAGAATCCTACCGGGAACACCCTGCATCATGCAACTGCTGATAGAGAGGCAGGGACACAATCCAAGATGGATCACCCTGGGGGTGGCAGATGATGGAAAACTAGAGGGACTGCAAGGCTAAAAAAACTAAGTGACATGGTACAGATGTCCCACAACAGCGTTTGGGGTGCTGGGAAAGAGGGAGATGATGGTGCAGATGAGGATGACAACACCACAGATGCTGCTGGCATACAGCTCAGAGTGAGGGAGAGGCTGCTGCCAGCACAACTACCGCAACAAGACGGCAAAGCATGTCTAACTGCAGTTCCTGGACTGCTAATGATTTCAGCCTGCATACTCCCATAGCAGCATGTCCACACGGGAGAAACTGCAGACTGTGACGGGATGATAGAGGGATGAAAACCAGTACAGACACCAGATTTGCAGGAGTCACTAGACTGGGGCGGCAGTGATACTCCAACACTAGGAAAATGGTGGCAATGGGGGACAGCACACTTTGACACACTTATGAAGGAAAGGAAAGGGACAAGCTGCACTTCATGTCACATGCTTCCCCTGCAACGACACAGCAACAATAACCCCATCCACATAGACACACACGTGCCATCTCTTGGTGCTGCAGAAGCAGACAGGAGGCCATCCTTGCCACTCCTCTCACCTGCAGGGAAAGGTAACCCAGAGGTTGCAGTGGGGGTGGGGCACTAGGGTAGGATATGACAACACACTGACACCACACAGTTACAACAGCAACAGCACCAAGGAAACACTAACACACGGGGCTGGACAAACCAATGCACGGAACTGCACCCACACATGCATGCTCCACTGAGTACCCAGATGGGACATGGCTGATCAACAAAAGAATATTCTACCATTAGATGGGAGTTGTTCTGTATAAGGTTCAGGGTTACATACTGGTACTGGTAGCAGAGGTACAGGGACATGACCAGAACTCATGAACAAGGGGCAATGGAAAAGTTGAACTACAGGACTGTTGAAAAAAAGTCACATGTTGCAGGTGTCCTGCGACAAGACGGTTGGGAGCTGGGAAGTAGACATGAACACTCAGCCAAGGATGAGAACACCACAGATGCTGGGATGCGACTCTCATGGAGGGAATAAGAGGCTGCTGCCATCACAACTGCTGCTACAATCTGCCACAGCACATCCACCTCCAGATTCTGGAATGATTCTGATCTGCATACTTGTTATATTAATAGTGATCAGAATACAACCAGATATGATAGTCATAGTAATAGTGATAAGAAGTACAACCAGATATGCAAGGCTCCTGGGACCCGCTGATAAGACACACTGAAGACACCCATCTAGGCACATAAAAAGAGGAAGCACCAGAAGAAGATCAGAGAGGCTGCTCTGCTCCTCCACAGACGGTCACTCTCCACCACCCTTCCTGCAATCTGCCAAAGCTCTGCCGTGGACTGTGATTCCTCAAGTAAGACGCCAAGTTGCACCTGCAACATCCAACATCCAGTGTGTGTGTGTGTGTGTGTGTGTGTGTGTGTGTGTGTGTGTGTGTGTGTGTCTGCCAGCACGGATCCCCGGGTGGCCTGCCGAGGTCTGGAAACCACCAGGACTCTGTAAATAAACCGTGAATGATTCGTGCATTGCATGTCTGTCAAACTGTGTAATTTATGCTCGGTAAATATTAAATAAGTACCTTGGGAAGGACGTGTCAGTTTAGAGACTGGCTGAGGCACCTTTGGTCACCTGTGCTTACATCCCTGCCCTGAAGGAGAAATTGGGACACTACTCCAGTAGGTCCCCATGTTACAAACTGGACTGGCATGATACTTCAAGGGACAAAAACCAGGACAAAGGACATGCTTGCAGGACTCTGAAGGCAGGGGCAGCAGTGATAGCTCATGACAGTGAAAATGGTGAGGAGGGGTGCTCTTACACACACCTATGGAACAAACAAACTCCACTCAGTACCACAGGCTTTCCATGCAGCTGCACAGCACTAGGTACCGCGTGGTTCTATAGCATCTGGTTGCTGGGACAGCAGCCGGGAGAGAAGCATACTTGCCGCTCATATCAGGTGCAGGGAAAGCAGCACAGCAGTCCAGAAATTGGGGTTAAGGGGTTAGGCATGGAAATGGGATGCGGCATCACACTGCCGTGACGCGAATTGGATCTCACTGCAACTGCACCATGCACGTGCTGACACCTGGGGCTGACCAAAAAACTACACACTGACCAAAAAACAGCTCCACATTACAGTTCATTCAATGACTACAAAGGAAACACACGCAAGCATAATGTGAAAGCAGGAACAGACCACCACTTAGAGTATTAAAGAAAAAAATTGAGGACTCAGGTGGGACCTCGGTAAAAGAAACGAGAATGAAACCGGCATGCAGAAAAGACTGAGAGGGGGGAATTCTATACAAGACTAAGGATCACACAATGGGTGCAGAATCATGGTGGGAAATTCCAGCATCGTGCAAGCAGAACTATCAGTGCGGACTGCAAGGTTGTTAAAAATAAGCCACAGAATACACATGGCACACAAAAGGGTTTGTGTGGGGGAGAGAGGAGCCCATGATGCCGCAGGTAAGGATGACGACACCAAACAAAAAGCTGGGATAATACTCTTCAGGGAGGGGAGGAAGAGACTGTTGCCATTATGAATACTGCTACTTGGTAACACAGCACTTTTAACTCCAGATTCAAGTCCATAGTCCAGGAAAAGCTCCCCATGAGACAGTGCACTCCATGGCAGGATACCTGAGGTGTGAAAATCACCACAAATGTCAGGCTTGCAGCACTAACAACAAAGGGGCAGCCATGACAGCTCGCCACCAGGAAAATAGTATGAGGTGGGTCATTCACATTGATACAGCTATACAGGGGACAAGGTCCACATCATACGACAAGCTTTCCATGCAGCAGCTGCACAGCAAGAAGCAGCACAATGAAAAGTAGCATCTGGGTGCTGTGACAGCAAGCAGGAGACAAACATACCTTCCACTCCTCTACGCTGGAAGGAAAGGGGAAAAGCAATTGGGAGTTTGGGATAGGTGGCAAGGCAGTGAATTCGGATTACACTGGCACGCCCTACCTATCATAGCACAGCAAGGCAAATAAAAATAGCTCACATACTACACATGTCACACAAAAGATTTTCTGTTGTTGGGGGGGAACATGATGGTGCAACAAAGGATGTGGACACCAAAGATGCTGCTGGTATCCAACTACCCATCAAAAAGACACTCCTGCCAGCACAAGTGCTACTAGGAGCTTGCACTGCACATCTAAGTCCACATTCTGGTCTGCATAGTACAATAAAAAGAGGTCACCATGGGAGACAATGGGATACTTGAATGATGAAAAGCAGTCCATAAAACAGGCTTGCAATACTCACAGGACAGGGGCAGCAGTTATAGCTCAAGACTGGAAAAAAAGTGGGGGAGAGGAGATGCTCTTTGGTACAACTAAGGGGACAACCTGCACACACAAACGCAAGCTTTCAAAACAGCTATACAGAAGAAGGAAGCCCATAAATATTCGCCATCTTTACATACTGGGCAAGCAGCCAGAGGGCAAGCACACTTGCCACTCTTCTCAACTGCAAGGAAAGGGGTACAAAAGTGCAGAGGATTGCAGTGGGAATGGGAAACCAGACTAGGCAACGGTAGCACACAGACACACAGAACAGCACAGCCACTCCACCAAGCATGCAATAACAGCACCGGCTGGCCTTGAAATTGAAGAATAAAATACTACCACACACACACCACATATTGCACTTCATTCAATTTGGATAAAAGCCAACAGGGATGGTATAACAGGAACAGACCGCCACTTAGGAGAATAGCCAACAGGAGAAAACCAGCAATCAGGTGAGAGATGGCCGACCAACAAAAGATTGCTTTCACCATGGGATAGGAGGTACTGTGTACAAGATTTAAGCTTGCACAGTTTGCAAGATGTATCATACTAGAAATGTCCAGGACCATAAACTGGTTTTTACAATGGCATCCTTTCACTGCAACATGGGGACTGGCATTCAAGAGGTGGCTTTCCAATCAAAAGTCAGTACCAGGGGGATGGGCAATGGCAGAAAACTGGAAGGACCACACAGCTGTTAAAATGACTCATGTACTCCAGGTGTACCACAACCGTGCTGTGAGCAGGGGCAGTGACATGATGTGAGTGGCACACAAGAGCCTATAGCTGCATCCAAAAGTACTACTGTCTGAGAAATCACACAGGTGACTTTGGGGGAGAGTGGAGGCACAGAACACCAAAGCATGAGCCAAGACCTGCTGCAGCCATGCTGATGATACATGACTTCCTCCACGATGTGTGCTGACTGTCATCCATCCGTTACTTGATGCTCCCGTGAGCACAAATGAACCATGCAGGAGGAGGTGGATGTGGAGTGTAATAGAACCTGACTATTGAGTGCCAGGGAGACTCAGAAATCAGAATACCAGGCCAGGGGCAATACTAATCGCAGCATCAGTAGAGGCAAAAAATGGAGGGCAAGCTCAGTCATCTCACACTCTGCTCCAACATCTGCACAACACAGCCCTTGAAGATAGACATCAGCGACACCACCTTGTGCTAACAACAAAAGTGCTCGCACAACCTTTCACAAGCAGCAAGGGGGAAGGGGGCCATGACACGGTCATGACAACACCAGGGGAAGAGAAGAGGAGGACAGGGAAGGAAAACTGCACAGCATAAACACAGATAGACTGGAGGGGGGATCAGGGCTGCTTGTGGTTAGCACACATATCTGAGGCACACATGCAAAAAGACAATGGCCAGCCACGGACGGCACACAGGAAACCACACCACCTGCAACGACATGCAACACCTTTACATACTCAGCAGCACTCACAAACTCCAAGCTCACAAAAAAATACCAACACTGAGCAGACAGCAGTGTGATGGGGTCAACTAGAGCTGAGGAAGGGGTGCAGGAATAAAGATGGGGACGACCACAATGTCCACAGAGTGGACTCTATTCCACAAATCAGGAGCAAAAACTCCCAAGAAGAATCCAGACTTGCTTAGCAGGAACACCAAAAAGCCTAAAAATACTGAGAGTAGCATGCCTTCCAATGTCCAAGATGTTGTGAATACAAACATGAGAACATCAAACGCAACCTCCTGTGTGCATCAGGTGGTGAAATACAGAAGGATGGGGTCACAGCACATGGAATCACAAGGGTTAATGTGGCTCACAAGATGCACACATGTCCACAATGAGCACAAAGGAATGCAACATACTGTGCAACAGCCCTTTTGGATACCTATGCTTGCTGACACTGCACATGCCAAGTGGGTGCAGATGAGGACAACACAAAGGCTGCCGCTAGCCAATTCTACAGGTGTGAGGTGGGGAGGTGCAATGATCTGGCACTACAGATCCTACTGCAGATTCAGGATTGATTCTACTCTGCATCATGCAGTAGCGGCACATCCCCCTTAGAGAAACTGCAAGGGCAAGATACCTGAGGGGTGAAAAGCAGTCCAAAGATAAGGCTTTGGATGAACTGTCAAAAGCTTCCCCTGCAATTGCACAGCACCCAGAAGCCCATAAAGATACACCTTCTACGAGTACTGGGCAAGCAGACAGTAGGCTAGAATG
Source organism: Cnephaeus nilssonii (assembly GCF_951640355.1). Taxonomy (NCBI): domain Eukaryota; kingdom Metazoa; phylum Chordata; class Mammalia; order Chiroptera; family Vespertilionidae; genus Cnephaeus; species Cnephaeus nilssonii. The sequence goes on from NC_137092.1 coordinate 60,001, forward strand.
CCTGCCATTCATTGCAGCAGCATGGAAAGGGGCACAGCAGCCCAGAGAGTTGCAGTGGGGGGCAGCAGAAAACTACGCTAGGACACAGTAGGGGACTCACACACCACAGCTAGAATAGCACCGCAAACGCACCAGGCATGCACTGACACCTGGGGCTTCCCAACAAAAAAAAAATTTTAAAAAGGCCACCACAAACACTACATGCTCCAATCCATTCACTTCACATAACAGAAAGAAGCGAGCCAGGCGTGACAGTACAACAGGAACAGACCGCCACTTAGAGGAAACTGAAGACTGAGGTAGGACATGAAGGAGCAACAAAGGAACACGTGCAGCATGGCAGAAGTATGGCATACAGTATTACACACTACACATACAGAATCATGCCAGAAATGTACAGTACCATGAACTGCTTTTTAGAACAGCATCCTTTCGGTGGACCATGGGGACTGGCATTGGAGAGGCAGGGGCACCATCAAAAGTCAATACCATAGGTGACCAATGCTAGAAAACTGGAGGACAAAATCATGTTCCACAGGTGTCACACAACTTCGTTTGAGTTAAAAGTAGGGGACAACATAGCGTGGTCACATAGAGGAGCCTATGGGCGCTGACTAAGGCAGCACTGCTGTTAAAAAATCATTGGGGGAGAGGGGGTTGAAGAACACAGAGGCACCAGCCAAAACCTGCTCCAGCCTGATGCTACATGTCTTCCTACACAATGTGTGCTGATTCTCATCCCATCATCCGGTGCCTGCTGCTCCCATAGAACTGTGGAGTAGGGGGTTGAGGGTTGCTGGGTGGGTGATGAACACTGAGTGTTGAAAAGTGGAAGGGCAACTACCAGAACTCAGAATACCGGACCGATATTGATAGTGATTGCAGGAGCAATTGGAGGACAAATGGAGAGCATGCTCACTCAGCCAGACATGACATGACACTTACACACTACTACAGCATCCACAGAACACAGAGTCCATGAGGATGCAGAGGATCACACAGCAGGCTGCTCGACCCACAGGGGTGCACGCACATCCTTTAAACAGCACACAGCAGGGGGGACACTACACTGTTATAGGAGGACTTAGGAAAAAGAAAACACACAAATTGAAAGGGCATACCCCACCTTGAGATACTACTCAGTACTCACAGATTCTCAGCTGCCACAGAATATACCCTGCCACTGAGCAGCCAGCACTGTGATGCAGTCAATTAAGTCTAACAGAGCTGTGAGGGGGCAATACAGATGAGAGGAGCACATTACACTGATTTCACAGATCAGGCACACAGACTGACAAAAATCCATACACTTACTTACCTGTAAGACCCCAACACCTGAAAATACTGCAAGTTGTATACCTTGATCGCTGATGTCAATGCAACCATGACTACTGTTTCAAAAAGGGTCTCCTGTGTTCCACAACTCATACTTAAGAAAGGATTACAGCAAGGCACAAAGATCCCCAAGGCAGGTAAAAGTGGCTCAGAAAATGCACACATCACCAGAATAAACACAAATGGCAGGAAAAATGACATGTCCTGCAACAAACATTTTAGGGACTTCTGGCTCACAATGCACATTGGGTGGGTGGAGGGGCGGTCGGGTGCAACGCAAGATGAGGATACCACAGATGCTGCTGACATTCAGCTCAGAGGGAGGAAGAGGCTGCTGAAAGCACAACTACTGCAGCAAGACAGCAAGACTGCAATGCACATCTAACTGCAATTTCTGGGCTGTTTCAGATTTCAGACTGCATACTCCAATAGCAGCAGGTACCCACAGGAGAAACTACAAACTGTGACGCTATGATGGAGGGATGAAAAGCAGTCCAAAGACCAGGTTTGCAGGAGTCAGTAGACGGGGGTAGCAGTTATACTCCAAGACTAGGAAAATGTTGCTAGGGAGAAGCACACTGACACACTTATGACAGAAGGGGACAAGCTGCACTTCATATCACAAGCTTCACCTGCAACTAAACAGGAACAATAAGCCCATGGAGAGGGACATGTACAATTTATTGGTGCTGGAGAAAAATCCAGGAGGCCATACTTGCCACTCCTCTCAGCTGCAGGGAAAGGTACCCCAGAGGACACAGTTAGGGTGGGGGAGTAGGCTACGATACAGCAACACAGTGACACCGCACAACAACTGCAGCAAGACAACACTAACACCTGCGGCTGGCCAAAACAATACACTGAACTGCAGACACACACATACATCCTCCACTAACTGAGTCATCAACTGGAACTTGGATGAGCAACAAAAAAGTTCTTGTAGCATGACATGGGAGTTATTCTGTACAAGATTTAGGCTTACATACTGCTGATACAAAATCATAACAGCAATATCCAAGCCCATACAACTGATAAAGCAGTACATTTGGAAAGGGTGTTAGCCTTTCACTATAACATAATTACTGGTAGCAGCACTGTTGGAAGGTGGGAACTACAAATGATGATACAGCCAAGGATGAGGACACAACAGATACTGACAAACAACTCCCATGGAGGGAGGAGGAGGCTGCAGCGAAAAAAAATACTGCTATGAAATCAAACAGCAAATCCAACTCCACATTCTGAGCTCATTCGGATCTACATACTCCAGTAGCACAAGTTCCCCATGGGAGAAACTGGACTGGCGTGATACTTCGAGGGATGAAAAGCAGACCAAAGACCAGTCTTGCAGGACTCACAACACAGGTGCGGCACTGATAGCTCATGACTAGGAAAATGGTGGGGGTGGGGTTAGTGCTCTTGCACACAGCTATGAAGGAGACAAGCTCCACTTAGTGCCACAGGCTTTCATGAAGCTGCACAACCCCATAAATGTGCGCCATCACATTAGTGCAACAGCAGCCAGCAGACGAGCACTTTCCATTCATTTCTACTGCAGGGAAAGGGGCACAGCACTCACGAGTGTGCAAGGTTACAAGGAGAGAAAAGACGGGGAGGAACTAGAATACGCTGGCATACCATACAGAGAATGGCACAGCAACTGCACCAAGCAGGTGGTAACACACCTACCTTTGCCCAAGAAATTACTAACTTGCTGCCACACCCCGTCTCCAACAAAAATGCTCTATTGAAATAAAGCAAACCATAACCCAGTCATGAGAGAACAGGAAGACCACAACTGAGAACATGAAAAGGAAGAGAATAAGAGCACACTCATGTGGGCAATACCAAAAGAAAAGAATGATCACAGCATGTACAACGACAGGTGGTGTGTGAATTCTTTACACGGCTTTATGGTCACACATGTGAATGCAGAATTGTGTGAGAAATGTCCTGTAACATACAACTACAACAACCAGTGGTTTCACAATTCTCATGCTTTTGACAGATCATAGAAAAGTAACAGATTCCAAACACCAGTAGTAACACAGAGACACAAAAAGCACCCAGGTGAGAGAGAGTGAAATAGCGGAGACAGTGCAGGACTCTTAAAACAACAACCGGCAGGCATTTGTAGGCCCATGTTCACTGCACATACCACTCACACCTGAGATCCTATGGATGCTGCAAAAGACACTTCTCACAGAAAACTCCAAGAGGGGGTGCTTGGGGGATGCACAGGGCACTGTCATAGGCACAAAAGCTGCACGTGTGGCTCCACAATGTGGGCTCATGATGATTCCATCATTCAGGACCTGCAGCTCACGACATGAGCAAACGTGAACTGTGCAGGGGGAGGGGGTACCGAGAAAATACACAGCAGCAGAAAGACTTCAAATACTCAGAATATACAGTGGTGGTGGAAACTAGAAAAAGGAAGTGAAGCTACAACAGCACCAAATGACATGACCTGCACTTATTCACATATTACAACATCTGCACAATACCACATAGACCATGAGGATGGCAGCCCTCAAAAGAGGACCAGGAAATCACGCTTTTAAACCTTTTAAACACCACAGACATCACCTTGCAGGTGTGGGGTGTGAAGCAGACAAGAGTTATGTGAAACCTAGGCTGGAAAGCTACTGCTGGGGAAGCAAGTAAAAAATGAACACAGAAACCTCTTTGAAACTAAAATGCAAACTTAATCACGATTAGGGTTCCCATAACTTCTCATTCCATTTGGACAAATACTTTTTTCCTTAAAGAAAGGTTAATAGGGAACAGAAAACAAGACCACCAGTAAAGGAAGATATCCACATCTTTCACATTTTCTTCATATTTAATGGACTGAAACAAAACAGGGTCTGAAGGACATAGGTTGGATTGACTGATTGGTGAGGAGGATAAAGGTTGAATGATACAGCCCTAGCCGGTTTGGCTCAGTGGATAGAGTGTCAGCCTGAGGACTGGAGGGTCTCAGGTTCGATTCCAGTCAAGGGCATGTACCTTGGTTGCGGGCACATCCCCAGTGGGGAGTGTGCAGGACGCAGCTGATCAATGTTTCTCTCTCATCAATGTTTCTAACTTTCTTTCCCTCTCCCTTCCTCTCTGTAAAAAAATCAATAAAATATATTTTAAAAAATTAAAATTAAAAAAAAATAAAAAAAGGTTGAATGATACAGACCTGACTTGGATCAAATTAAGTGAAATGGGCGGGGGGGGGGGGGTGGGGGTGGGGGGGAGAGACAAGTTGGCTGCCTGTTACAAACATCAGTGACATGAACTCAGAACACACGCCAATAAACTCAACTGAAAGAAAACTGTTTCACATGTGCCTCCTTGGATCATATTGCTGCTTTCAACATTTCAACAATGCACTGATTGGCACACAAGAAACTGCCATCTGTCATATCCACTGCATATTTCACTTACAGATGACATCACACTGGAAGGGAGGCAGTTACATACAACTAAATCCTCACAGGTGTCATGGACCTAGGCATTGGGTGGGGGGGCCAGATGTTGCTGACCCTGACATTACATGCTACTCATTGGACACATGACAGAGTGTGTATGTGTGTGTATGTGTGTGTGTGTGTGTGTAGCGGACGGGGGTTGCATTGAGTTATAAGCATCGGAAAACAGGAAGGGACCTGATGGCATGCCACTACGCAATCACTGTGCACACCATGCTAAATAACACAACTTAGCATGCCAACTTAAGCTGACCTTTAGAATATTTGACTTCAGTTTGTCTACCTGCATGTCATTAAACTCAAAAAAAAAAAAAAAAAAAACATTGCAGGATACCAACAGGAAGAATGTTACCTAACTTAAAACTTAAAACTGTTCACAAATGTCTGCTTCATGAATCACAGAAAACGACAGATAAGTACCCTAATTGCCAAGAGGAGATGAGGTACACACAAAAACAATAGATGTGAAATGAGATGATTGGAGGCTGACTAAAAAAGGGGGGATTGGTAGGAGGAATACAATCACTAAGGAAACATTCGGAACCCAGGACAGTTTACAGATCACTATTCAAGGATACAGCACCATTTCTGTGGGGACAAGGAGCAACAACACATCGCCCACACACTGAGGGAGGCACTTCAAGGCACCCACCGCGAAGACACAAACACCAGGGCTTCACAGGGATCAGCACACAGATTCACAGTTTACAAGATGAATGACTTTTCAAGGGAGCAATACCATGACATGTGGCTAGGATGTGACACACACATTCCAAACATACTTCCATATGGAGGAGGTCACTACAGAAAGTAAACGGGAAGGCGTGGATCCCTCCAGGACAACAGCACCATGAGAGCTGAGGATGTAGACACCAGACGACGTAGACACCAGGAGAAGAAAAACCTATAAAAAACAATAACAATGGGTTAGTGTCATCAAAAAGCAACAGGATAACAAGACTCAAGACAGTATAGGCCCATAAATAAGCCAGACACACACCCACCCACCCAACCATCCATCCATCCATCCATCCATCCATCCATACATCCATACATCCATACATCCATACATCCACATACATCCACCCATCCATACATCCACAAATCTACCCATCCACCCATCCATCCAACCACCAGACACATGGAGTTCAGCATGCTATATAGACAAATAACACTTACGCACAAGCCCCAAGCAAACTCTACAAGACTACAAGGACATAAATTACACTACAATTTGCTTAACATTTAACAACACCAATTAGGAATGCTTCAGACCCCTTAGAGCTAATATAAAATGAGATCATCCCTTGGAGAATCGATACGGCTACCGAGATGACCTTGCACACCTCACAGCTACACTGGCTTCCGTGCAATGACCTTCACTTTCAAGGACTGCACAACGGTAGTGGAGGCGGCTCTCAGCTACATATAGAACGAGATAGCCATGTAGGCTGCTTCTTAAAGACCAAATCATGCACCGTAACACATCACATGGACTGGCTTCTCCATAGGAGGCACGATCCACACAACAAGAGACCTGCGGACGGCTACCCCTAGGAACTTTCCCAACATCCCACTGGCACTGATGACTGACATCCTAAAGGACTCTACCTCAATCACGCTCAAACAGGGACCTCTGGAACAACTTTTCTTGCTAAAAGGATACTCTGTGGCCTACAACACACACACACACCACACATGCCCTTATTCTGTCCCAAGGGCTACAATGAAACAAGACCTGGGACTAAAGAGATGGCAACGGGAGAGAGAGAGGCATGGGAAAAAACGACACTCACAGACAATCCCAAAAATGTGCACTGAACACCGGGCCTAGTCCAATCTCACATGGACTATTCAAAAGCCTATCACAGCTGTCTGTCTCCTGCACTATCGAACCTTGAAAGCACTGTGCCTACTGAAAACCTCAACCGGCCCCTGCCATACAACAAGAGAGGTATGTCCTAGGAGGCGCTGACAATTCTTTCCTAAATTACAGGTGCACTAGTGCATTTACAGTACATAAACAAGTCTGACGCGCCTTGCAAGGGGCAGAGGAAGGGGCATGGCATGAGGGGCCCAGCCCAGGGGAACAAGAACAGCATACAAAAAATAAAATGGACAAGGGAAGGGGCATGGCATGAGGGGCCCAGGGGAACAAGAACAGCATCCAAAAAATAAAATGGAATACAATCACCGATACGGTGCAAATGACAGGCCCTCAGGACGACACGTGGGAAAAGGAGCTTCCAACAGGACCATAAACAGACACTGGTAAGCACACACTCACTCAAGAAATGGACCGATTTTGGAAAATGACTTGGCAGCTCCCAAGGTTCAACAAACAATTTAAAAACGACTCAACGATTCAAACTCAGTAGGTAAGAATCTTCCTAGAAACACGCTCGGGCCACAATCCCAAGACCACCTTACAGGAAGAGAATAACACCATAACAAACAGCCTACAAAATGCAATGCACCTCACGATACTGATTTCCCACAGGGAACATAGTCACTGAAACATAAAAACATCGTGCGTGGCACTTCCACACCTGGGGGGAATATTCCAAGAACCGTGCATGGGATGACCCATCATGCTGGACAGATGCCTTTACATTGTATCACATAAGCTTCTGTTTCCTAAAAGTACTATCACATGACAATTCCTTTACATAAACAAATACTATGACTTCACCTGTCACTGTGCAGAAAAGGACCCAACCTGCACAACAAGGCAGGGCTGCATAAAACGTCATGTCTTAGGGATCCCTGTTGGACGCAGAATCGCGGGACACGCCTACGTAAACACTCTAAACGTTACCTGATGCTCGTGCTCTGAGTCGTGCTCTACAAACAAACGGCGACGATGAGTGTAGCGATGATCGTATACAAGCCGGGGAACGGGTGGCCAATCCGTCAGACCTCCCAAGACTCAGCTAACACAGATTCACGGCCGGTGGCTGCCTCGTCCAGACACTCCCGCTGCAGCTCCGTCCAAGGAAATCTCTCCATCTGAAACACATGTCATCAAAACAAATATGAAAAAATACACTTCCAAACAGACTCATCACATAAACAGTGTTTCCTGACATCTTTGTATCATGAATAACACATTTACAAAGTATAAAAATAAAATAACACAATACAAACATATTTCCTGTACAAAAAAACACTTCTTCAACTGCTTTTTACAGATACTGCAATCAAGGAAAGACGATTTAAAAAAAAAAAAAAAAAAAAAGATGGGAGAGAAAAACTTCGTTTCGATTACCTAATGCATTGGATAGCACCTTGGCAATGAATAAAACCTACAACGTGGGGACACGGTACATGCACAAACACTGACACCGATGAAGGAGTAAAAATGGACAGGGAAATTGTTATAGTAATAGTGATAAGAATAATATAAAATAAGTATCAAACTGTGGAATTACAGTGTGATATTAAAGTATGATGTTAAAAAGTATTGAATGTAATGTAAACAGGCTGATTAAACACCCCTGAGTAGCCTGTATGTAGAAAATAGATAAAAGTGATCTGCTCCCCATATGTAAAACCAGATATGCAAGGCTCCTGGGACCCGCTGATAAGACACACTGAAGACGCCCATCTAGGCACATAAAAAGAGGAAGTACCAGAAGAAGATCAGAGAGGCCTGCTCTACTCCTCCACAGACGGTCACTCTCCACCCCCCTTCCTGCATCTGCCCAAGCTCTGCCGTGGACCGTGAGTCCAAACAGTGAGCCGGAAACTGAGGCCTCAAACAAGACGCCGAGCCGCAGCTGCAACGTCCAACGTCCAGTGTGTGTGTCTGTCGGCGCGGATCCCCGGGTGGCCTGCCGAGGTCTGGAAACCACCAGGACTCTGGTAAATAAACCGTGTGTGATTCGTGCATTGCATGTCTGTCTCCTGTGTAATTTATGCTCGGTCAATATTAAGTAAGTACTTTGGGTCGTACGTGTCAGTTTAGAGACTGGCTGAGGCACCCTTGGTCACCTGTGCTTACGTCCCTGAAGGAGAAATTGGGACAGAAATACATCATTTTTCTAAGGACCATGGCAATTTAAGAAAACCATGCATGGTTTTTTCAACAGTCCCCACAGGCGTTACCCTTCAAAAATCATTCCTCTAATAATTTTCTGTAGTTCTCTCAGGAGCACAAGTAGCTGGCTAACACAATCACAATTAAAAAGGACACACATGCTTCCTTCCAATGGCCAGACCCATGGAACGCTTCAGAAATCTCAAAATGCCTCCATCCATGAACACAGAAGCACATTCAACAACACAACCTACCGAGATAGGACAACACTTACGATGCCGTTCGGACTTCCACGGTTCCTACGTTTCCATGAGCAGCCTTCACCTTCATTCTTTGACAAGTACATATAGTCACTGCGCAGGTCTTGCACAAAAGGAGCCGTGTGGGACGCTCGCTTGTCACGGAAGAGGTGCATTTTTGAGAGGAAGTGGCAGTTCTGAGGGGCAGAAAAGACGGTGGTAAGATGAAACGCCATCGAAAAGGACATCGACGTTCTACAAGATGCTTTCCTTCGATCGCAGCCGTGCCGCACACATCCGATAACACCTGGAAAAAGCAGTCGCTGGGGTGCAAACTCCTCACGGGAGGCTGGGACATCAACCACCGCTGGAGCCATCCATCACGAGGCAAAAATACTACACGGCTAACGATTCAGACGGCACAAAAGAAATACATACAAACAACAATCAGCACACAAGTGTCAGAAAAAATAATACGGGAGCTACAGAAAATACACATTGACTTCTTTTTTAAATGAATCCAACACAAACTTGGTCTACAACGTCATGACTACATACTAAACTCAACACATCACACACCGTTCACACATCTGGGTAACACATCGACACTGGCCATGGTGTCATGCACACTAAAAATTCACAAGAGATTCCATTAGGACAGACTCACAGAAAAATATACTTTAAGGACACGGGCAAGGCACATTGGCTCAGATCCATCCTAGGGACACGGGCACTAGAAACCGTCAGGACATGCACGGCCCTGGCTTTCTCACGCACATCTGATCAAACTGTAACATCTTCATGCTTCCATAACAGACCACCACGTAAACAAATACACTACATGGCACAAAAACACAATCCTGACCCATGACTTTCAAAACCCATGGCCATCGATGCTTCCACAAAAGGACCTTGAGATCCTTCACCGTGCCTACTTTGAATGGGCACATCAACATCTCCCTTGCCCTCTATCCCACTGAGAACGGAGCCATGGCCTATCAAAAACACTTTCAGAACTCAGGAGAATGGACAAATTAGAGAAAACATGGTTCTCTTCATGTCCCTTTCTCGTTTGCATCCATCAACGACTGACTTCAACTCGCCTACACGCCACATGTCTCACGCTGACCTGTGGATCTAACATACTGCACAAAGGACTACAACACAGGCTCCTACACAATTCCAACAAACCTTCATCCGATGGAGTGCAGCGAGGGGCGAAAGGAAGCACAGAATCACAGTTTCTCCAGGTACAATACAGGCAGGGACTTCTGGCACAACTCAGGCCAAAACCAAAATTGTTTCTTCTTTCACTTACTTACATAAACCAGATTCTACACCTATCGTCACACAACAAATCAGGGACAAAAAAAATACACCCATGCCTCCACGATAGTCACGGACCAGCATCAGAGTGGAACATTTCCTGATGGACCCACTACGTGAATCATAGACTTGAAAGCTGCAGGACACAAAATGAATCACATGGAAAAAAGGATACAAACCCCCAGTGCATCGGCTAACCAAAGGGGGACATAAACTATCAAAGGATAGGAATCCATGTTATTTGAAATTTCTAAATACCTTGGCCATCTCATGCAATAGGAGACGCAATGGGTAACAACCATCACACACTTACTATTCAAAAAGATAAAGACAATGTCACTGGTCACATTCCTACCTTCAAAGACATCTTAGAGACATTGGAAGACGACAAGGTTTCAGGGATGAAGCGGCCTCTCTGTACCTCTTAGAGACATTGGAAGACGACAAGGTTTCAGGGATGAAGCGGCCTCTCTGTACCCTGATACAAACATTACATCTCATCACAAAAAAGGCAGAGCACAAGGGCAACAACCTACTCAAACTAAAAACAGAGATACCCAAACTTCCTGCTATAGGGAATGCTGAATGGACACTGACCTTCTTCACGCTTCTCTTTCACATAGGAAACAAAGGGAACGGTTTCAGCGATTCAAACTCACAAACACAGACATCAACAGGAAACGGCAGGGAATGCAACTCAACAGCTGAAACAGCCTTTTTCTCAACACACATAGCACATCATCCTGGCATACGCTTTCCATTGTTCTCTTCCTCGTTCTGTTGAATTCTTGCACAAACATCAGGACATTCAACACTTCTCTTAACAGTCCACTGGCATTTCACCAAATACCCATCATCTCTAATCAAAATGTCACTGTAACTCGGCCATTCATGCGACTAAACATCACACTTGCCGACCTGTGGACAAGAGGAACGCATATGCAGAAAAACACAATGGCCATCGCAAAAACGAGGGCAGGCTGACACGGCTTGACAAACAAATGCTTCGCCTAGAATAACTTCGCCTACAAAACAAAGAAAATACACAGAGGAGACTTCAAGGCGGATGGGAGAGCCAAAACATAGCATACACACGACACGAGGGGAGCCTCACATGCCTGCACAAGAACCAAATCGGGGCTGTCCGCCTCAAACAAATACACCCCAGCTACATACAACAGCAGGACACGGTCCTATCCAAGGAATAGGAGGAGGGGGATTTAGGTTCCTGGGAGAGAAACTCACGAGGCCAGACAAGTGAGGGGTGAGGGGTGATGCATTCTTTCCATCACCCACACACCACAAAGCTGAGCCGGGATAACTCCGGCACCCAAGGACAACAATCAGTTGCTTAGAAAGGACTTTGAGTGAGCTTTTGAGGGGCGGAGACTGCTTCATGCATGCCCCAAGGGGAAACAAGGCAATGTGCTCAACGAAAATGATAACTGGTCTTCAGCAAAGGGACTATCCAAGGTCAAGTGACTTGAAAAGACACTTCTCGTCAAAAAAATATCTACTCAATGGCTCAAGCAACCCTAACAAGAAAACCCTGAAAACGGGAGACTCACACTTCTCCAAGGAACCAATCACCGGGACTTCAACAACACAGCTGGTTATCTTCGACACAACCACCATTTCATTTCGACGCCACAAAAAAAAAAAACATAAAAACACAAACAGAGAGGACCTGTGGGTGGGGGCTAAAAGGCTCCCAAAGGAAAGCCTTAAAAATGCAAGAATACCACCCTACAAACACGTCTATGCAAATACTAAACACAGCTCATGTAGCTCTCACATCAGCGTGCTCTCTCCTCTCCCCCATTTCTCTCTCTCTCCCTCACTCCCGCCCTCCCGACCTCCTACCCTCAAAAACACACACTCCCTTCGACCCTATCTAGGACATGATGGAAAAAATGTCCATAAATACTCACTCCGTGCTCATAAACTCTGTCAAGAGAATGCACTTCTTCTAGGGTCGACCCTGGAGTCAAAAATAAGATAACCGGAAGGCTGCCGATTCATTAAAACACCAGGAAAGGATTGAGGGAACTGGCCAGGACGGCCGCCAGAGCACCACGCGCAGGTGGCCACCCTCAACGACGCGCCGTCCCAGGTGTAGGAGGTGCTTTGAAAAGTCGACAACACAAGAAATTTTATTTCTTCTAAATTCTGGAAGCACATCCTGCTGGACGTTGACATGAAGAAGTGCAACAGAGCAAATTTCATCTTCTAGAAAGGTGATCTACAATTTATACTCCTGGAGCGACTGAGTCAATAGAAATCAATCTCCTGTGCTTCTGGTCCACAGGCAAAGGAGAATCGCCTTTGTAATGTGGGGGGAGGGGGGCAGGGAGTTTCCAAGTCTCCATCTGGAACCTGAGGGAACTACCCTATTGTTGAGGAAAGTAACTGCATGCAGAAGCGAAAATAGCACGGTGAAAATGCAAACACCTATTTTTACCCAAGTATGGTTGCTACCATACTTCACTTGCAATAGTTACTCCTTCTTTTTAATTCTTTTCTATTACTATCCCACTAACATTTGAACAAGAACTCATCATCTCTAATCTAAATATCCATTTAAGTCGATCATTCATGCGACTGACCGTGACACTTTCTTACCTGTGGACAACAGGAACGCATACGCAGAAAAACACAATGGCCATGGCAAAAACAAGGTCAGGCTGACGTGGCTGGACAGACACTTCGCCTGGAAGGACTTGGCCTACAAAAAACAAACAACAACAACAAAAAAAAACATTAGGAGACCAAACTTCTAAACACATGGCAGAAAGCCAACACAGACCATACATACCACACGCAGGTTTGTCCGACCCTACACAAAGACATCTCCACAAAGCCGCTCAAACAAACAAATCCACCACGGCTCCCTACTACAACAGATGGACATAGTCCTGTGGAAGGAATACGAGCAGGGAGATGGAGGTTGCTGAGAGACGAACTCACAAGACCAGGTACCTGAGGGAGAACTCATTCATTCCATCCTCCACACACCACACAGCTGAGCCGGGATGGTTCCAGCAACCAAGGAAAACAATCACTCGCTTCAAAAGGGCTTTGGGCGGGATGTTCAAGGGCGGAGACTTCATCATGCATACCCGGAGGGAAAGAATGGAATGTGCTCACCGACAATGATAACTGCTCTTCAACAAAGGGACTAGCCAAGGTCAAGTGACTTCAAAAGCCACTTCTCCGGAAAAGGCTATCTGCTCAATGGCTCAAGCAAACCTAACAAGAAACCCCTGAAACTGGGAGAATCACACTTCTCCAAGGAACCAATCACCGGGAAGAAACCAAGACAGCTGCTTAGCATAAAAACAGACATTTCATTAGGAAGCCACTAAAACAAACAACACAACACAGAACGAGAGGATCGGCCGGGGGGGGGGGGGGGGGGGGGAGGCTAAAAGGCTCCCAAATGAAACCCTTAAAAACGCAAGGATGCCAGCATACCGACATGTCTATACACATACGAAACACAACTCATGTATCTCTCACATCACCGTTAAACTGTCCCCCATCTCTCGCTCTCGCTCTCTCCCTCTCCCTCCATCCATACCTACAAAACACACACTCCCTTCTAACCTATCTACCACATGAGGGAAAAATGATCCAGAAACTCCCTCCGTGATCACAAAATATAGAAAGAGAATACTAACATATCCCTACTTTAAAGACAACGCAACTCAACTCAAAACACATGGACGGGTGCCAAAAATCTCCTAGAAAATCGATAACACCTTCACCAATACAACACATTCAACCTGGTGTGGATGAAAGGAGCCACATGCTAACCTGACAAGCTCAGGGGAGGCCTGCGTGGCAGTCTTGCAAACTCAGAGACCTGGAATAACCACAAAGGATGGTTTGAAAATTAAATATTTAACTACAAACAGGTTATAGTGCGCAGTCATTCCTAAGCTGCTACCTTCCCTGACAAAGATCAACTTAGATCTTCTTTCCTGAGCCCATTTGCCTTTTTGCCTCTGAGATAACATATCTGTGAGATGTCTGGGTAACTTGTAACTTCCTTCTTTTGCTGGAGCCCCTGGGGCACAACCAAATGTGGTAGGCGCCAGGACAGATGCCTCAAATTCCTTCATTATCATGTTAATTGTTCCTGTACCCACCTAAGTATGTGTCCATCATTTTACTTTTTGTCCAATCCCAGGGGTTTCCCACCATTTGACTTTATCCAATGAATTTCATGTAGCCCACCTATGTCCCTCCTTTGATGGCAATGCATAAATACAGATGTAATCCACCATTCTTCGGAGCATAATCTCAATTCATTGAGGTTCTGCTTCCCGGCATATGTCGACAGTTTGGCTCAAATAAACTCACTAAAATTCTTTACAGGTTTCAATGGTTTTTTTTCGTTAACACTGGAAAAACAAGCTTTCCGCAACTTTACTCAACAGGCTACCTGCCATTCTTTGGGATGCTCTCCCTCACTTGACCAAAAGGGGAAGTCATCCAACCCCCTTCCTGCCCTTTCAAACAACCCCGGGCACTTCCTCCTTCAAGATTCTGACAACAACTCCCCACAGAGCCCAGACTCTCTACCATTAGCATGCTAAAGGACTCCGCCTTCCTCCACAATGGCAAAGGCTTGTGTTCACGGAGAACAAAATGATACCGAAACCGGGAAACCATTTAGGACACTTTCCAAAAATCAAAATAAAAAATAAGACAGAAAGGACGGCACACACAATCTAAGATTTGGCATGCTCGTCAACATTCTTGCAAGCGTTACGGGAACTCTCTGCCTTTTCCCAACAGTCTGCAGGTGCAACAATGCTTTTCCGGACGACTTCAAATTTAAACAGCGCCACACACAAACAAAGGAAAGGGTTCCACAAAATCTATAGATACCCAAAACACAACTGGCACAAGGTCTAACTTCCACATGATCAAACACTACGGAAGGACTGGGACGAAGCAGGGACTGGGACGGAGAGACACACCGAGAAAACATGCCAGCTACAAAACGGATACAAAACTTACACAAATACAAACACATAGGCCAATCTCATGGCATTTCTTCAGGAGAAAAACCTTGCAATCACCTTACATGATGACATTAACATTCAAACAACGTATCCCCTGACACCTACACGCTAACACATACCTTTGACACGAACATCACCATCACACAACAAAAAGTGCTGTCCACAAGGGGGGTTTCACCTCTTACTTTACACATTTTGCACTCAAAGAAGGACATGGACATTGGGGACGGGGGACAAAGACAACCACACACACCTCGGGGGTGGGTGGGCTACAAAGAATAAAAAAAATTAGATAGCTTCAGAGGACTTCACGGTCAACATTCACAGGATCGCAACGATGCAGACACTTCTATTGCGCGCCAGGAGGCCGGGGCTGTGCCCTCAAGGGGGCGATAAAACGGAACTTCAAAAAAAATAGGACATTTCACAAATACTTACTCTCATACACAAAAGGACAATAGCCACATCAACATACAAATGCCTCGTCCTCAGGGAAAACATGCCCCGAGGACTTCCCTACCCAGCACCAGCTCTGTGGCATTTCAAGCTTTGCCTTCGAAGGCCATGCTTCGGGGGGACTTGAGAGACCCTAAACCACCTGGGATGTGTAGGCTTCCAACGGGAAGCCTGCGGGGGAAGGGGACTTGGGCCACACTGGGTGCAACCGGGGGAGATAGCCTCCTCACATAGCTGACGGACATCACCTTCAAGAAACACAAAACTCATGCCGGGGAAACAGCTTCGCACAATTCACATAAAAATGACTTCAAATCGTCAAAGAATACCAAACTACAACTAGAACTCTTCCAACTCACACATCATCGCATTTCATTCACAATTACAAAAAAAAAACACTTCACACAAGCCACTCCTCACAACATCTCGGGATGCTCGCCTCGTTTCCAACACACTTGCATGGAGGCAGGCAACCGTGACCTACACAAAAAAAGCCACAGGGTCGCCATGGGCCTCACGGGACGTGAAAAATACCAACACGCCTTTTCCCTTACAAACGCCTCACCTGCGGGCCGCTCACAGGATCCCACCTTTCACACACACGCTACAAAGGGCCACATCCACTCTCACTGCCCCGCAGGGATCCTGGCATCATATTTCAAGAGGAAATCCCTCCATCAAAAATTCAAACACAGCCCGAACCGCTTTCGTTCAGTGGAGAAGCGTCGGCCTGCGGACTCCAGGATCCCGGGTTCACTGCCGGTCAAAGACATGGACCTTGGGGGCGCCCACATACCCAGGAGGGTGCAGGAGGCGACTGATCGTTGCTCTCTTATCAAGGTTTCGAACTTTCTATCCCTTTCCCTTCTTTTCTATAAAAAATCTATACAATATTTAGGAAAAAAAAAAGAAAACACTCATACGCAGACATTTCTCTTCAACGAAGACTTGGCGCCACCTGCTGGGGAAGCTGGACAATGGCTTCACAAATGGAATCCTCTCAACACCGGAAACAGACACAGTGGCTCGCATGCACGAAGGTTCCTGGGAAGAACGTCGCAAACGTAAGGGGTTCGACTCTCCTACATCATTTCATGCCAAGCAACAGATGTTCAGTACGAAGGCATGTTTTCTTTTAAAAAAATCTTATTTTTGTAAAAAACGATTGCCCCATGGAGTGAAACAAAATAAACTACCATGACAGCCTTCGGTTTCAAAAAACATCACTTCTCTTTCGCCTTTACACTTGACACACTTAGTGAATTGGGCCTTGGAGTTTCACAGCATTCTCAAAGTTCATCAACTACGAGGATTTCACATGTCACATGCAAAAAACAACACATCAATCATACTTTATCAAATGAAATTTCCAAATCCAATGCCTAGGAATACCACGTGCAGAAAACAAGAGCATGATGAGCAAGACAACGTGTGAATTTCCACTCACAGCAGATGGGAAGGAATGCTTTCAATTTTACATCTTTTTCTTAAAAGGTTTTTTTTAATTTTTTTTTTCCTTACAGAGAGGAAGGGAGACAGATACAGAGTTACAAACATCAATCGGCAGCCTCCTGCACACCCACCACCGGGGATGCGCCCAAAACCAAAGTACGTGCCTCTGACCGGAATCGAACCCGGGACCCCACCGTCCGCAGGCCGACGCTCTATCCACTGAACAAAACCCGTTTCGGATCCATGTCACATCTTTCGCAGTCAATAGGACCAGTATGCTGCTAGTGCTCACTAATACAGCATCAACTTACAACATACACGACTCAAAAAACTCTTTTACTTACAAAGGCCAAAAAATATCGGCTTAAGAATGCAAGACATCGAACACACAACTTCCATACAACAGTCTCCGGGAAACCACCCCAAACCCCTTGGCAGGGATGGCAGGGAGGGCCTACACAACCCAGAGGCTTCACGGTGACTTCTGAAAATTCTCACGGATCATGGATTCCAACGAACCATGCCTATTTCTTGGGTTGCAGACAACCTACAGGACCAAGGACGCTTCTGAGGACGGAGGAGGAACACTGTTGAAGAACGCCGGCCAACGCGGGAAACGCCCTTCCAAATCTCAATGGAGAAACATGCATGGGCACCCCAACCTTTACATGTCCCTCCCTGTCAATTTTCCCCCACTGTGGTGGGCTCAAACCCTGCAATCACAAGACCACGGGAGGCTGTGGATGGATTACAAAAATAAGGCAAATATTTCCTGAACTAGCCGGGACGGCCGCGAGAGCACCACATGCAAGTGGGGGACACAATCATGAATGCGATGTGACAGATGGAGGCGGGCCTTTGAAAGCTCTAAACCACATTTTCCTTGATTCTCAATTCTCAATTAAAATTGCTGGCAACAGACCGCAGGGGGATTCCCACACACATCATGCTCGACATAGCCATACGGCCCTATCTTGCAAAAGCACAATGAAGCACAGTGACTCATCTCAAAAGGTTACCTACAATTTCAAACCCTGCACCTACCGAATCATTGGCAATCCATCTCCTGCACTTCTGGTCCACAGGCACAGCAAAAGGACCTTGCTGACTTTTCAGGTCTCAGTCTGGAAGCTGAGAGAACGACCCTACTCTTAAAGCAACTAAGTGTGTGCAGAAGCCACAATAGCAGGGTGCAAATTAAAACACCAGTTTTTAAACAACTATGCTTGCTACCATACTTCACCAACAACATACATGACGCTTCCCATCCTTTTCACGGGCCTTGCAAGAAGGCCGCCGGGTGTTGGAGGTGGGTCTCCAAGACAGATCTGGGGGTCTGGCCTGGTGTCACAACAAATAGTGACAAGGAAAAACCCCTATTTTATAAAACTACTCTTTGGAATTCTATGCTCTTGTTTTGGACAGACACTTATTATAAAAAAAAATAACTTTGCTTTCACCTGCTTGAATAATGAGGAAAATAAACTTAGCTGCCTGACCTTATAGGCTATAAACTACATATGCACAGAATTTCAATGCCATGCCAGGTGCATTCTTTCATTGCATAGAACTCTGTTGTTTCCAGGCCAGTAGCAACATAACCACTAAGTGCACATAGACCTGGCTCCAGAAGAAAAAGGGAACTTCTGCTTATACCTTTGCTTAACATTTAAATTCATTTTCTCTAAGCCCACCGCAGTGAATAAAGTCTCTCCAAGCTCTCCTCCTGCATTGTTTGAAGGATCAGAATCTCTCTAACAATAGCCCTCCCTCTGGACACTGACTGGCATGCAGGTCACTAGCCTCCAATGACAGAATTACATTGCAATGACTTCTTTGAGCCTCCTCACTTTCTCCCTCCCTCTTCCTTTGGGAACGAATCACCTTGGACTCAAAGAAAATAAACACTATCTCTCTACAGCAACCTAGTCAAAAGAATCTTTGCATCCACAAAATAAAACACTCGCATCATACAAAATACCTGCTTCGAACAACCAAAACCCTACAAACGACAGCCTCCCCAAGACTCACTGGACCTACATAGGCGGTGTCCACGGTACAAAACAGACAAAAGAGCAAACATACTCATAGGACAATCTCATGCCATCATTGCTTAAAAATAGAAAGCTTTCAATACCATGACATGGCGGCGCTGCTGCCTCCAGAAACATCTCTCCTCACACCTACACACAAACACGTAGCTTCTCCACGACAATGACAACAACACAACAAAAATGACTCACACAACAATAGCCGGGAATGGAGAGAGTGCTCTACAAAATGGTGATTGCTAACACGTTCTTTTCTACATTTTAACACAAAGAAGCAGACGGACATGGAGGACGTGGGACAAAGCAAAGCACACAAACCTCTGTGGTTCCCTACTGTGGGAGTGGAAGCCCCGTATTACAAATAAAGCCTCAAAAAATTCACATGATCGAGTCATTGAAGAACGGATGCTGGCATAAAAGGAAATAAAGATACAAATCTGGCAGACACCAACAGTTGCACACGCATGCCTTAGATGGCAAGAACATCACTAAACTTTGCATTGCATCTTTCGGGCTGAAATAAGGAACCTATTTGGCAAAAAAGCATTTTCACAAAAGCACAATAAGACCAACTTAGTCTTCTAGGAATCACTGAATTAATGGAAAAACATGAGCATTATCTAAGCCCACATACACAAGGGAGAATAAATATGCTCTCCAGATTCTGGGATCACTGAGTCAAGAGGAATGCATGACCTGTAGCTACAGACACAATGGACAATCATGGAGCTGTCTGCTTTCCCAGGAATGGACCTCGAGAACCAGTGCGATCACAATAAATGGGACATTCAAAACATCAGGAAAGCAGTATTCAATCAAACATAAGTTAAGACAATCAAAATAACTATGAGTAATGAACCCAAACCATAAAGGTTAAAATAAAAAAAATAAGCTTTTTTTACAAAAAAAAAAAAATTCTGAATGAAGATGACTTAACGCTCAACCGTTAACAGGCTCACAAGAACAATACAAACACTTCTACTCCACGACATGGAGCTGGGGCTGCGCCATCAAGAGGAAAGAAAAAAGATACTTCAAACTGAATAACCAAATTCACAACTCGGTCCTCTCATAGGCAAAAGGACAATAAGCCGCTAAACAGGAAAATCGATCGTCCTCGGGGAAAGAGATGTCCCAAAGACATAGCTAACCAGGAGCAACTCCTTCCCATGTCAACGTTTGCTTTCAAGGACAGCCTGGGACCTTACTTTAGCTCTCTTCGGTCGCGGAGGCTCCCGAGCAGCACTTCCCTTACTGACTCGGGGC
This sequence comes from Cnephaeus nilssonii, assembly GCF_951640355.1. Classification (NCBI taxonomy): domain Eukaryota; kingdom Metazoa; phylum Chordata; class Mammalia; order Chiroptera; family Vespertilionidae; genus Cnephaeus; species Cnephaeus nilssonii. The sequence continues at coordinate 80,680 of NC_137092.1, forward strand.
CCCGGGGGGCGTGGCCGGGCCCATGCCGCCGCTCCCGGGGGTGCCTGGGGCCATCGGCACCCCAGGGGGCGGGGCCGGACCCATGCCGCCACTCCCGGGGGTGCCTGGGGTGATCGGCACCCCGGGGGGGCGTGGCCGGGCCCATGCCGCCGCTCCCGGGGGTCTCAGGGGCCGAGGCTTTCCGGGCCTTGGGCACCAGCGGGGAGCCTGCACCGATCACAGGAAACCACTGGGGGTCGGCTCCTGTGATCGGTAGCAGGGACGCTGGGTGCTGTGAGCCCAAGGCCAGGAAAGCCTGGGGCGGAGGCTTTCCGGCCTTGGGCACCAGTGGGCAGCCTGCAGGGATCGCAGGAAACCACTTTGGGTCGGCTCCTGCGATCCTTAGCAAGGATGTTGGGTGCCACCGAGCCCAAGGCCACCGCCCGGGACCAAGCCCCGACCCTGAAAAAGGCAGAAGGCGGTGGCCACAGCCAAGGCCTGGGTCCCTGGTGCCGGCAGAAAACTGGTGCAGGCAGCCAGGTGAAAGAAGGTCTATTGCACGAATCTTCGTGCAAACGGGCTAATAGTCATAGGTATAAAAGAAAATAGACAGCATTCTTTAAGGTAAATACTGACCTTGTAAGAGAATCACTGATCAGCAGCCTCCTGCACATCCTACACCAGAGATCAAGCCTTCCCTGCGACTCGGGCATGTGCCCTGACCGGGAATCCAACTGTGACCTCCAGGTTCATAGGCTGACACTCAAACACTGAGCCACACCGGCCAGGTCTATAAATATTCTTATCCTATATACAAAAGCATAAGTGACAAAACGACCAACGACCACTCACTATCATGCGCACTGATCACCAGGGGGAAGATGCTCCATGCAGATGCTGCCCCCTGGTGATCAGTGTGTTCCCACAGTGGGAGTAGTGCTGCTCAGCTGACCGACAGGTGCCACACGATGGGCTCACAGTTGGCAGGCGCGGCTGCAGCAGCGCACTACTGAAAGGCAGCAGCGGCAGGAGCAGTGGGGCCGGGATGAGCGTAAGCAGCTCCTGGCCCAAGCTTGGGCTCCTCCACAGCCGCCTGCCACAAAACACACTGCTACATCCCTCAGGGGCTCTTGCACTGACGCTTTCCCTGATCCCCGCAGGCCAGCACACCGACATCCTCCAAGGGGTCACAGACTGAGAAAGGGTGCAGGCCAGGCTGAGGGAAACCAACGACGCATGAATCCATGCACCAGGCCTCTAATTCTTAATAATACCCATAGGTATACAGGCCTTGTCAGTGCCTCAAGATAGCTGGCTATTTTGGATATCTGTCCTTTTTCTCCTTGTGTCACAGACAGGGGCAGATGTCCATGAGTGATTAGGAACCTGAGAAGGTTCATTGCAACAATGTTAGAGAGTCTGGAATTAATATTTCTTTAAATGGACAAAAATATCCTGATGTTAAATCATATCTTTATTGATTTCAGAGAGGAAGGTAGAGGGACAGAGATATAGAAATATCAATGAGGAGAGACAATCATAGATCGGCTACCTCCTACATGCTCCCTGCTGGGGATCCAGCCCACAACCCGGCATGTGCCCTTGACAAGAATCATCAGTTCGCAGGGGAACGCTCAATCCACTCAGCCAAACCGGCTAGGGCTTACTTGCTTTTTAAACGTGACCGTTTCAGGGGAGGTCTCCTTGGAATATCTCCATAGAGGATTCATCAAATCCCCAGATGTGTGCTTTGATATCCTGATGCATTACAAAGACCATAGACAGTGATCAGGAGCATTCTCTGAACAGTTTCAACTTGAAAAATGTCACTGGAAAGGGAATAAACCAAGGGGGATCTGCTCAGACATGCTCTGAAATGTGTAACCCATTTGCCCCTAAGCATCCTAGGATAAAGGCTCTGTGCCCAGTAATGGCTACCTGGATGGCAGGGGCCTGCGCCTTACGGAAGGTCTCAGTCATGGCGGCCTTCAGCGAATAGCATGAATCAATGAAGGACGCCTCTCACATCCACGCTGCATTTCACGTGTCTCAGCACCTCGCTATTCGCACTAGCTGCCTCAATAGTGATGGCTTCTAGGTTTCCAAAGGGTTCATGATGTCCGCGCAGCAGCCGAGGCCTCCCTTTGCAGGGAGGGAGCAGGAAGCGGTGAAGAACCCACAACGGTGACTTCGGTCCTTCCAGGGACGGAATGCATGCCGCCCTGCCCAGCCTCTCTGATCTTGTGACCCTTTTTTCCTGGGCAGAATTTTTGGTCGAGTTCACAAGACTTTAGCTGAAATTTCAGCACCAGGGACAGAGGCACAACGTGTTATTACTGAAATGGCCACAGGAGGGCAGCAAAGATTAGTTTTTGCCTGACAGCTTCCTTTTGAGATCCAGTGTCACAAGTATATGGTTCCATAGACAGACGTGTACAGTATAATCAGTAACTTGCTTGAAAGAAAATGAAAACATTTATCTTATAAAACCAGTGTATAACTCTGCTCTATGATTATATTCTGATAAATCACAAAATAAGGAGTACTTACTAATAGCACATTTCTATACCTCCCTGCTAAGGGGACGGCGGCCTCCGAACCCCTGGATGCCTCACTAGACGCGGCCTGCACCTACCGGCCCACCAGCGTAAAGACCCCGGGCCCCATACTCGCTGCGTCGTTAAGGGGCGGCCTTCGCCGTATGAAAGTTCTCAGTCATGGCCTCCTGCGGCATAAAGCATGAGTCCATTAAGGCGGCCCCTCGTGAGCACGCTGCATCTCGTGAGACTCAGCACCTCGCTACACGGACTGGCTGCCTCAACAATGGTGGCCTGGACCGTATCCACTGCCGCAGCCAGAGAGGGCTCCGTAAAACTGCCTGCCACAAGGACGGCGGCCTCGAACACCCTGGCTGCATGAGTACAGGAGGCTTGCACCTGCCGGTCTGCCACAGAAAAGGCTCTGTGCCCAGAACTGGCTGCCTGGATAGTGGGGACGTGCACCTTACGGAAGGTCTCAGTCATGTCGGCCTGGGCCAGAGGGCATCCGTCAATTAAGGCGGCCTCTCGCAAGCACCCTGCGTCTCGCGGTACTCAGCACCTTGCGGTATAGACTCGCTGCGTCAATCATGGCGGCCTGCTCGGTACCACAGCAGCAACCCCATAAAACATTGTATAACTGCCTGTGTCGAGGCCAGTGGCCTCCAAACTCCTGGCAGCCTCAGTAGAGTCAGCCTGCACCTGCCTGCCTGCAAGGATAAAGGCCCCTTGGCTTGTACTGGAAGCCTTGTTAGCATGGGCCTCTGCAGTACAAAAGGTCTCAGTAATGTCCGCCTACAGCCTAAGGACTGCCTCAATATAGGAGGCCTCTCGCAAAGACGCTAAGTCTCGAGGTACTCAGCACCTCGCTCTTCACACTGGATGCCTCAATATTGACGTCCTGCTGGGTGCCACTGCCGCAACCTAAGAAAAGTACATATAACTGGCTGCCTCGAGGCCAATACTGTCAAAACTCCCTGCAACCTCAGTAGACGCTGCCTGCACCCGCCTGCCTGCCAGGGTAAAGATCCCGTGCCCCATACTGACTACCTTGTTAGCAGGGGGCTCTCCTGTATGGAAGGTCTCAGTAATGTCGGCCTGCACGGTATGGCCTGCCTCAATAATGGCAGCCTCTAGTGGTACTCAGCACCTCGCTGTAAGGACTGAGTGCCTCAATAATGACGGCCTGCACTGAACACACTGCTGCAATGCCATCGGGCTCGGTGTAATTGGATGCCTCGAAGACGGTGACCTCAACGGTTATGAGTGCTTCAAAAATGGCTGCCTTTAGGATATGGACTGACATAGTGAACGCACACGTTCACCATGTCAGTGCAACAGCCCTTTGCAGGGCTGGGCTGTGAATGGGTGCAAAATCCAGACTTGTGACTTTAGTCCATCCAGGGAAGGAATGATTCCCGCCCTGGACAGACTTGATGATTTTGAGGGTTTTTCTTTTTTTCTGGGTGTTTGTTTGTTTGTTTTAGGGTAGAATTATTTGCTGCATTCACAAGGCATTAGCTGGAATTTCAACTCCATGGACAGAAGCACACGGTATTAGTTCTTGAATGGCCACAACAGTAACTTGGTAACTAGAAAGCAGTAACTTGGTAACCAGTCACCTGATAACTAGTAAACCAATAACTAGTGGCCAGGTAAAAGGTAACCTAGTAACTACTAACCTGGAAACTAGTGACCTAGCAACCAGTTGCCTGGTAACCAGTTACCTAGTTACCAGATAACTAGTAACCAGTAACACAGACCCTAGTAACGAGCCACCAGTATCCTATTAACTTATAAACTAATAACTAGTAACCTTAGTAAAGGAGACCTGCATGCCTCCTGCATCATTAGTGGATAATGGCGGCCTCTCCAAAGGACACTGCTTCTTGCAATCCTGCAGCACCTTGCTGAATAGAATAGCCGCCTTAAAAATGGCAACATCCAGGGAATGGGATGCCGCAATAATGACGACATACACGGTACCCACTGCCGCAATACATGTGGGCTGGGTGTAACTCAGTGCCTCGAGGACGTCGGCCTTCAACATACTGGCTGCCTTAGGGAAGGCGGCCTGCAGCTGCCTGACTCGTTAACAGGGGCGGTGGCGGGGCTTCCGCCGCCTTATAGAAGATCTCAGTAATGACGGCATGCTGAGTATGGCGTGCCTCAATTACAGCGGCATCTAGTGAGGGCGCTGCATCTTGCAGTACTCACTACCTCGCTGTACGCACTGGCTTCCTCAACAATGGCGGCCTGTACCGGACCCACAGCCGCAGCCAGAGTGGGCTCTGTAAAACTGCCTACCATGAGGACGGAGACCTACAACCCCCTGGCTGCATGAGTAGAGGAGGCTTGCAACTGCCAGTCGGTCAGGGTAAAAGCCCCGGGCCCCATCAATAAAAACCACATATACTAATACCATCAGTAAAATCTCATCACCCTAATCCCCTCACCCTAATCTCATCACCATAAACCCATCTAACCTAATCCCATCAACCTAAACACATCAAACATAATCCCATCAACGTAATCCCATCGCCCTAAACCCATTAACCATAATCCCATCACACTCCTGGCATGGGGGCCACGGAAGCCGGGTCATGACCCTCACAGCCCTGGGGCTGCCTGGATCTGGCGAACCGGGGACACGACGCCACTCACGTCCACACGGCTCCACCCTTGGCCTCTGCTCAGCGGTCACCGCAGGCTCACTCTGATGGGCCGGCCTGCCCTCTGCTGCCCAGCCCGTGGCCGCGACCACCCCACTCCCCCACACGTGTCCATGTTCCATGTGGCCCTGCATGTGGTATGCCCAGCACTCACTACAATGTATGTATCTGCAGCTTCCTTACCTCCCATCAGCTCCATGCAGCTCGCTCAGTTTCATTCATTGGCGGTTTCCTGCGCCAGAGGTGCAAGGAGCGAAAAGTCCCAGACACAGTGCACCTGTCGCCGGTCACCTGCTCAGCGGCTGTTGGGGCCACCCCGGACTCGCCCCATTTCACCATCCACTGGATGTCCAGGCCGCCGTCTCCTAGTGATCACGCTGATGGGTTCACGGGTCGCCGGCTGTCCCTGTGGCTGGAATGTGGGCACCATGATGTGGGAAAACTTCCGTCTCTTTCAGTGTCCTGTCCCTCCAACGGTGCCCGGCACATAGCAGATGCACAGTTCATGTGTTCTGGAAGTTTCTATGGAATGCCCCATACCATCAGCCTGCTTTGCGACTAACCTGAGACTGTATTCCCAGCCGGTGGAATACACAGAGCCCTCGGCCAGTGTATGCTGAAGAAGGTACTTCCACTACCTGCAGCGGGGAGGGCGGGCGGAGGGGGCCACCGGAGTCTCCCTTTGAGCCAACAGTTCCTTTGGATCCAGTGGGTACAGCACCCATCCTACCCGCCGTCAACAATGCCACCTTACAGGGCCACGCGGACAGACCTGCTGACAACCCTCAGGAACTGCGGGCCGGCTCCCACAGAGAGGCCATGTGCTCTGGGCCCTCCGCCTGAACCTGCCCGCGTGGGGGAGCCCCCCCCCTCCGCCCCCGGCACTCAGCTCTGTCACCAGGACTTAAAGTCTCGGGGGGGTGATGTGTGGCCAGGAGCAGTTGGCTGATCACAGCTCACCAGCAGAATGGGCCCCCGTTTTCCTTACGATGCGGCTCTGGTCTGCTCCCCTCCCCCTATGCCAGTGACCCCGGGTACCAGCTGCTAGCCCAGCAGATACCAGAATTATCCTCACCCACCATCTCCTCGCACCAGCGCCCCCCTCGGGCGATATCCCGGCTCCTGGACTTCACCTCCTCAGTGTTTTCCGGCTCCTTTCTAACACCACCCAAGATCCGACACCCAAGATCCAAAACTCGGGACCTCTCCCTTGCATATGGCAACGACCTCTCCATGGAGTCCCCAACCCCAGCCTTGTACCTTCCTCCCCGCCCGCCATCGCACCCTAAACACCTGCTCCAACGCCTCACGTTCATGTGAAGCACGCCCTGATGCTGCAACTTGATGAGGAAGGGAAGCTTTTCCCACCAGAACAAGAGTCTGCACCAGACCCCCACACACACACCCGGCGCCTCTCCAATCCAGGGCGACCACACAGAGAGGGTGCAGACAAGGCGACATCAGCATTCCTCACTGTGTACACACCAAGATGGGACCAGGTGATGGGGCCAAATGATGGGGTCAAGTGATGATGGGGCCAAATGAAGGTGACAAATGATGGGGCCAAAAGATGGGGCCAACTGATGGGGCCAAAAGATGGGGCCAACTACACCCCTGATACAAGACTGGATTCTGTGTTAGAAACCTGGGCCCCGGAAACATCTTCTCGGACACGCCATGATGGTCTGGGACCCGGATGTAGATCTGAGGCCGGGATGGAGTTCTGGGTCCTAGGAGGGCAGTTCAGGAGGGAGGGAGGTATGGGCCCAGGATAGAGGTCTGGTACCTCACCAGGACATCTGGGTTATGGAATGGTAGTCTGGGTTACAGATAGAGAACTACACCCATGATACAAGACTGGATTCTGTGTTAGAAACCTGGGCCACGGGATAATCTTCTCGGAACGGCCATGATGGTCTGGGACCCGGATGTAGGTCTGAGCCCCGGATAGAAGAATGGCTTCTCAGAGGATTGTTCAGGCCAGGGAGCAAAGTCTGGGTCCCGGGGGGAGTTCTGGTAACTCACCTGGACATCTGGATTGTGGAATGGTGGTCTGGGTTGCAGATAGAGAACTACACCTCTGATACAAGACTGGATTCTGTGTTAGAAACATGGGCCATGGGATAATCTTCTCGGAACGGCCATGATGGTCTGGGACCCGGATGTAGGTCTGAGCCCTGGATAGAGGAATGGGTTCTGAGAGAATCGTTCGGGCCAGGGAAGGAGGTCTGGGCCCCGGGGGGAGTTCTGGTACCTCACATGAACATCTGGGTTATGTTTTGATGTTCTGGGTTACAGATGGAAAACTACACCCCTGATACAAGACTGGATTCTGTGTTAGAGACCTGGGCCCCGGGATAATCTTCTCGGACCTGCAATGATGGTCTGGGACCCGGATGTAGGTCTCAGCCCTGGATGTAGGTCTGGGTCCTAGGAAGGAAGTTTGGAGCAGGGAGGGAGGTCTGGGCCCTGGGGGGGGGGGCGGGCAGTCTGATACCTCACCTGGACACCTGGGTTATGGAATGGTGGTCTGGGTAACAGATAGAGAACTACACCCCTGATACAAAACTGGATGATATCCCTAATTCTTTATATCCCTATATCCCTTATGTCCTTTATATCCCTTATATCCCTATATCCCTATGTCCCTATTATCCCTATATCCCTATATCCCTTATATCCCTAAATCCCTTATATCCCTATATCCCTTATATCCCTATATCCCTATATACCTATATCACTATATCCCTTATATCCCTATATCCCTTATATCCCTATATCGCTGTACCCCTTATATCCCTATATCCATTATATCCCTATATCCCTATATAACTATATCCCTTATATCCTTTATATCCCTATATCCCTATGTCTCTTATATCCCTGTATCACTATACCCCTTATATCCCTATATACCTAAATCCCTTATATCTCTTATATCCATACATCCCTATATCCCTATATCCCTTCTGGGACCCGGATGTAGGTCTGAGCCCCAGATAGAGGAATGGGTTCTGAGGGGATCGTTCGGGCCAGGGAGGGAGGTCTGGGCCCCGGGTGGAAGTCTGGGACCTCACATAGACATCTGGGTTATGGAATGGTGGTCTGGGTTACAGATAGAGAACTACACCCCTGATACAAGACTGGATTCTGTGTTAGACACCTGTGCCCCGAGATAATTTTCTCGGACCTACAATGATGGTCTGGGACCTGGATGTAGGTCTGAGCCCCAGATGGAGGTCTGGGTCTTAGGTGGGCAGTTCGGGCCAGGTAAGGAGGTCTGGACCCCGGGGGGGGGCGGTCTGGTATCTCACCTGGACATCTGGGTTATGGAATGGTGGTCTGGGTTACAGATAGAGAACTGTACCCCTAATACAAGACTGGATTCTTTGTTAGAATCGTGGGCCCTGGAAAAATCTTCTCGTAACTGCCCTGATGGTCTGGGAACCCAGATGTAGGTGTGAGCCCCGGATAGAGAAATGGGTTCTGAGAGGATCATTCAGGTCAGAGAGCGAAGTCTGGGCCCCGGGCTCCATTTTCCTGGCTGCCTCCAGGAAAGCGGCCTCCAACCTCTTGGCTGCCTCAATAGAGGAGGCCTGCACCTGCCTGCCTGCCATGGTAAAGGCCCCGTGCTCCATAATGGCTGCCTTGTTAGCAGGGGCCTCTGCTGTACTGAAGGTCTCAGTAATGTCGGCCTACTGCGTACGGACTGCCTCAATAATGGCAGCATCTCAAGAGGACTCTACATCTTACGGTACTCAGCAACTCACTGTATGCACTGGCTGCGTCAATAATGGCGGCCTGCTGGGTACCACAGCAGCAACTCCATAAAACTCCGTATAACTGGCTGCCTCAAGGCCTGTACTCTCATAACTCCTGGCAACCTCAGTACAGGCTGCCTGCACCTGCCTGCCTGCCAGGGTAAAGACCCCGTGCCCCGTACTGGCTGCCTTGTTAGCAGGGGCCTTTGCCATATGGAAGGTTTCAGTAATGTTGGCCTGCAGCATACGGCCTGCTTCAATAATGGTGGTCTGCACGATACCCACTGCCACAGCCGAGGGGGCTCCGTAAAACTGCCTGCCACAAGGACGTTGACCTCCAAACCCCTGGCTACATGAGTAGAGGAGGCCTGCACCTGCTGCCCTGACAGGGTAAAGGCTCTGTGCCCAATACTGGCTGCCTGGATAGCGGGGGCCTACGCCATAGGGAAGGACTCAGTCATGGCGGCCTGCAGCGAATAGATTGACTCAATTAAGGCGACCTCTCGCATACACGCTGCATTTTGCTAGTCTCCGCACCTCGCTGTTGGGACTGGCTTCCTCAATATTGGTGGCTTCTAGGTTTCCAAAGAATTCATGATGTCAGCACAGCAGCCAAGGCCTCCCTTTACAGTGACGTAGCAGGAAGCGGTGAAGAACCCACAACTGTGACTTCGGTCCATCCAGGGACGAAATGAATACCGCCCTGCCCAGCCTTGCTGATCTTGTGACGATTTTTTCCTGGGTAGAATTTTTGGTCGAGTTCATAGAGCTTTAGCAGGAATTTCAGCACCAGGGACAGAGGCACAGCATATTATTTCTTGAATGGCCACAGGACTGCAGCAGAGGATAGTTTTTTGCCTGACAGCTTCCTTTTAAGCTCCAGTGTAATAAGTATATGGTTCCATAGACAGACGTGTACAGTGTAATCAGTAACTTACTTGAAAGAAAATGAAAGCGTTTATCTTATAAAACCAGTGTATAGCCCTGCTCTATGATTACATTGTGATAAATCACAAAAGAAGTAGTCCTTACTCTTAGCACATTTCTACAGGATTATGTTATCTTTCATTCTGAAAGAGACAGGCAAATGTATCGAGCAGAACCCCTTAAGTTACACGAACACGTTTTAAAATTACTGTATTGCAACACCTAACTATTAACTTGAATATTTTAATCAGAAAAAAACTTGTTTACAACTAATTTACTAGGATAAACAAGTGCTCAGTAATAATAACTTGAATAACAAAGAAGTAACTTGAAAAAATATGGAGCAATATTGGAATTTACTAGGATCCTGGAAAGAGCGACTCATTTGGCTGCTTCTCAAATACATAGTCATTCACATTTTGCAACACAAACTCACCTTTTACCCTTCAAATTCATCTTTAGCAAATCAAAGTCATCTTTTGCAAACCAAATTCTCTCTTTCCAATTGCAATTCACCTTTTCCACTTCTGACCCTGACCCTGACCCCGACCCCGACCCCTAACGCTGAAACCCTAACATCAACCCTAGCCATAGCCCCAGTCCCAGCCTTGGCCTCTGACCCTTGAGTGCTCTCAAATTTATATTTTTAAAAGTGAGTAGAGGAAGCGTGAGGGGAAGGGAATGGGGCGCAGCCTGCCCAGTGGATCTTACCGAGGGACTGGCCTGGTTGCAGGAACCGCAGTGGCAGCCGGCTGAGCAGCGCTCCCCAGGGAGCAATGGCGGCCCCTGGGTCCCTGCACACCATCTGGCATCGGACATCACGGGTCTCCAGCACGCCAGCCGCCGTCCTTAGGGCCCTCAAGATGGTCAAGGGTATATCAACCGCATGTTCGACAAGAACCTGCAGGACCTGATGCATGGCATCGGGGAGGACAAGCCCTCCCTCAATGACACTGGAGCCTCCCCTGAGACATGCCTCTCATTTGGCCTCCATCTTCACAGCCAGCAGCACAGCCTCATCTATATGTTCGATTCTGACCCTACTGCCTCCCCCTTATAAGGGCCGCTGCAATCACACTGGGACCTGTGGGGAATCCAGGGTGCTCCACATCTCAGGAGATAGAAAAGGCTTGGATGTTCTCCCTGGAGCTTCTGGAAGGACCTGTCTTGTTACAGCAGCTGCAGGACACTTGGAGTCTCACTTCCTTCCCCCAATCAGCTCCAAACAGCCACTGCTCCTTGAGCCTAACCCCTCAAGTGTTGCAGCCACACACGCTGCTCCACGACACAACCCCTTGACCCTCTGTATCACATTAGCCTCCAGCTGCTCTTCTGCCAACATCTTGCTCATTATCCACCTTGAACAACACCAGCCCTGGGTTGTCCCCACTGGAACTGAAAAGTCCATCACACCTATTATGTAATAAGTCATGGAGATGTAACTGCAGCATAGGCAATAGAGACAGATGTGAACTAGACTTATGGGGTAATCACGTTGTAAGGTATGTAAATGTTGAATCACTATGTTGTACACCAGAAAGTAATGTATTACTGTATGTCAATTAGAGTTAAAAACAAATTCAGAATAATAACCAAAAAAGTGCATTCAATTACTAGCTGGTGTTGCTCACTGGTTAGAACCTTGGCTTGCCAGACATACACTCACCACTGTAGTTAACAATGGCACCAACGAACATATTAGGCAGGGTGGGTGGGTCACCAAAAGGGGAACCTCACTGCAGCAGTCTACGGGGGCCTCCCTTTGCAGAGCTGGGGTGGGAAGAGGTAAAGAACACAGAGCCGTGCCAGGGCCAGTTTAGCTCACTGGATAGAGCGTCGGCCTTTGGACTGGGGGGGGGCCCGGGTTCGATTCTGGTCAGGGGCATGTGCCTTGGTTATGGGCACATCCGCGGTGGGGGGTGTGTGCGGGGGGTGGCTGATGGATGTTTCTCTCTCATCGATGTTTCTAGCTCTCTGTCCCTCTCCCTTCCTCTCTGTAAACAATCAATGAAATATATCTTTAAAAAAAGAACACAGAGCCGTGGCTAGAGAATGATTGCTGCCCTGGACAGGTTCGATGATTTTGTGGGTAGAAATTTTGGTTGTATTCACGGGGCTTTAACTGGAATTGCAGCACCATGGACAGAGGCACAATGTGTTGTTCCTTCAATGACCACAGGAGGGCAGCAGAGAATTTTTTGCGCAGGAATTGGTTGATAGCGTCCCTTAAAGCCTAGCATAATAAATACATAGATCCATAGACATGTACAGTATAATCAGTAACTTAATCGAAGAAAAAATATATAAGTGTTTATGCCTTAAAACCAATGTATAAGTCTGCTCTATTATTACATTCTGAAAAAATCACAAAATAAAGGATGCTTAGTCTTAGCATGTTCCTACAGGATTATTTTATCTTTCATTCTGAAAGAGACAGGCATAGGTATTGAGCAGAACCCTTTGAGTTACAAGAGCAGGTTTCAAAACCAAAATATTAACTAGAATGTCTTATTCAGAAAAAAATTTATTTACAACTAATTTATTAGGAGAAGAAAGTACTCAATCTTAATAACCTAATGTCACTGCAGTAACTTGAAAAAATATGAAGCAATATTGGAATTTACTAAGATCTTGGAAAGGGAGACTCATTTGGATGCTGCTGAAATACATCCAAATTCTCCATTTCCAAAGCAAATTCACCTTTTCAACTTCTGACCCTGGCCATGACCCAGACCCTGACCCCTCACGTTCACCCTCACTCTAAAACCCTAACCCCAATTCCAGCCCTAGTTTCAGCCGCAACCTTGACCTCGGATTCTTGAGCGCCCCTCCGATTTATATTTTTTAAAGTGAATAGAATCTGTAGCTGGCGTAGCTAAGTGGTTAGAGCACAACTTGCCAGACATACGCTCACTCGCTACTCTCTAGTTAAGAGGCACCAAGGAACATTAGGCAGGATGGTGGGTCACCTTAAAGGGAACCTCAGTGCAGCAGTCTTCGGGGCCTCCCTTTGCAGGGCTGGGGTGGGAAGAGGTGAAGAACCCAGAGCCGTGACTTCAGTCCATCAGGGACGGAATGATTGCCACCATGGACAGCCTCGAGGATTTTGTGGCTTTTCTTCTTTTTCTGGGTAGAAATTTTAGTCGTGTTCACAGGGCTTTAGCTGGAATTTCAGCACCGTGGACAGAGACACGGCGTGTTATTCCTTGACTAGCCACAGGAGGACTGCAGAGGATTATTTTTGCGCAGGAATCGGCTGAGGGCGTCTTTTGAGGGCTGGAGTAATAAGTATATAGAATCATACATGTGTACAGTATAATCACTTACTTACTTGAAGAAAAATATAAGCGTTTATCCTCTAAAAACACTGTATAAGTCTCCTTTATGTTTACATTCAAATAAATGACAAAATAAGGCATGCTTGGTCTTAACACATCTCTACAGGTTTATTTTATCTTTCATTCAGAAAGAGACAGAAACAGAGATCAAGCAGAACCCTTTTCAGTTACAAGAACACGTTTTGAAACCACATTTCAACACCAAAGCATTAACTAGAATCTATGTTCAAGAAAAAAATGTGTTTACAACTTATTTGCTAGGAGAAAAAAACACACTCAGTAATAATAACCTAATATCACAGAAGTAACTTTAAAAAATATGAAGCAATATTGGAATTTACTAAAACCCTGGAAAGGTTTCGTTAAGGATAAGATAAGCCTCTTAGTCGTAGAGAAGTTGTATGCCTGGCTTCAGTCAATACGAGCCTATGAGGTAATTTAGTGTGAAAACAGGAGGTGTTTCCTAACCCTGCATCCTATTATGAAAAGCTCTGCATGCCTGCTACTCTGTAAGACCCCAATTAGAGAGTACAATAAGTCCATCCCCGGTGACCCAAATGGGCGAAGAACAGTGACCATCGATGGTGAGTGTGTCAACCATCTGGGCACAAAAGGAGTCAGAGGCCTCAAAGTGGAGAGCGCTAACCCTTCAGTATTCACAGAGGGTGACTCAGACCCACTCACAGTCCAGACGAGGACGTGTTCCCGGTTTGCAGGGAGCAGATGGGAGACGAGAAGGAGACTCACAAGAGAGGCTGGGAGACTCGTGTGGTGAACTCTCATTAGGACCGAAGGTTCTTGTGCAAGAAAAGGCCTTGGATAAAAAGCCCTCTGACCCAATAAGGCTTGTGCTGTTCTGAACTTTTCAATCACTGCCTATTGATTACTTTAGAGCCGGCAAAGAATGTGCCTGTCCTGGATCTTGGCCAAACAATGTACCCACAAACAGGGCCAAGACATGCGGAGCCTTGGTCAGAAGTTTTGGTATTGATAGATCCTCCCTTCCCCCAACTGATGGACGGAGTATGACGTAAACTCCACCTGCAGCCGGACATTCCTGAACACCTTATATGGACTGTACATTGAACCACCAATCACCACCTGTCAAATACCCTAAGCCCCTGATTCCTAAGTCCCTAGGTGCCTAATCATATACCTTACATGAAACCACCAATCAGCGTGTGCTGAGTACCCTAAGCCCCATCCCTTCCTTTTCCTACCCTTAAAAGGTGCCTTTACCCCGACACATGCTCTCTTTCCCCTCTGGAAGGCGCCTGGCAGGGTGATCTCCAATAAAGCCTGGCCCTCTGTTTCATCATTCAGTCTCCTTTACTAAGAATACTAGTTATTAGTTTACAAGTTAATAGGATACTGGTTGCTCGTTACAAGGGTACGTGTTACTGGTTAATAGTTACCTGGTAACTAGGTCACTAGTTGGTAACTAGGTCACTGGTTGCCAGGTCACTAGTTGCCAGGTTAGTAGTTACTAGGTTACCTTTTACCAGGTCACTAGTTATTGGTTTACTAGTTACCAGGTGACTGGTTACTGGTTACCAGGTTGCTGGTTCCTAGTTACCAAGTTACTGTTGTAGCCATATCAAGAAATAACACCGTGTGCTTCTGTCCATGGTGCTGAAATTCAAGCTAATACCCTCTGAACACAACAAATAATTCTACCCCAAAACAAACAAACAAACACCCATAAAAAAGAAAAACCCTCAAAAACATCACGTCTGGCCAGGGCGGGAATAATTCCTTCCCTGGATAGACTAAAGTCACTAGCCTGGATTTTGCACCTGTTCACAGCCCAGCCTGGCAAAGGGCTGCTACACTGAAATGGTGAACGTGTGCGTTCACTAGGTCAGTCCATACCCTAAAGGCAGCCATTTTAGGAGCACTCATGAACGGTGAGGTCACCGTCCTCGAGGAATCCAATTACACGGAGTCCAATAGCATTGCGGCAGTGGGTACGGTGCAGGCCGTCATTATTGAGGCAGTCAGTCCTTACAGCGAGGTGCTGAGTACCATGAGAGGCTGCCATTATTGAGGCAGGCCACACCGTGCAGGCCAACATTACTGAGACCTTCCGTACAGCAGAAGCCCCTGCTAACAAGGCAGCCAGTACGGGGTATGGGGCCTTTACCCTAGCAGGCAGGCAGGTGCCAGACCTCCTCTACTCAGGCAGCCAAGAGGTTGGAGGCCGCTTTCCTGGAAGAAGGCAGAAAAATGGATCCCGCTCAGGTTGCACCAATGGGTACGGTGCAGGCCGCCATTATTCAGGCAGCCAGTCCGTACAGCGAAGTGCTGCGTACTGTGAGATACAGCGTCCTCGCAAGAGGCTACCATTATTGAGGCAGGCCGAATGCTGCAGGACAACATTACTGAGAGCTGTTGTACGGCAGAGGCCCCCGCTAATGAGACAGCCAGTATGGGGCACGGGGCCTTTACCCTGGCAAGCAGGCAGATTCAGGCCACCTCTACTGAGGCAGCCAGAAGTTTAGAGGCTGCAGTCCTCGAGGCAGGCAGTTATATGAAGCACGCTCTGGTTTCAGCAGTGGGTATCGTGCAGGCCGCCATAATTGAGTCAGCCGGTTCATACAGCAAGGTGCTGAGTACCATGAGACACAGCGTCCTCGCGAGAGGCCGCCATTATTGAGGAAGGCCGAATGCTGCAGGCCGACATTACTGAGACCTTGGGTACGGCAGAGGCCCTCCCCACACCCCTTCCCGCGAATGACACAGCCAGTACGGGCACGGGGTCTTTTTGTTTGTTTGTTTGTGTGTGTTTTTTTAAATCTAACTTTAGACGTAATCCTAATCCTACACCTAACCCTAACACTACCCTAACCATAAACCTAACCCTAAATCTAAACACAACACTACCCGTAAATCGAGCCCTCTTCGTAACAATAGCCCTAAATCTAAACCTAGCCCTTGCCCTAAACCTAACCTTAACCATAACACTAGCCCGAACCCTAACCCAAACATTAATCATAGCCCTAAACCTAATCCTAACCCTACGCATAGCCATTACCCTAGCCCTAGCCCTAACACTAACTTTAAGGCTAACCCAAGCCCTAACCATAAACCTAACCCTAACCCTAGCATTATCCATAACCCCAACCATAACCCTAGCCCTAACCCGAAAAATAACCCCAATCCTAACCCTAACCCTAGCCCTAGCCTTAGTCCTGACCCTAGCCCTAACCCTAATCTAAACTTAGGCCTAAACCCAGCCCCAACACTAGCCTTAACCCTAACCCTAAACCTAACCCTATCCCAACCCTAAACCTAACCCTAAACCCAACCCTTACCCTAGGCCTAACCCTAACCCTAAAACTAGCCATAACCCTAGCCCTAAACCAAATTTTATTTATTTATTTATTTTAATTTCTTTATTGATTAAGGTATCACATATTTCTCCTCATCCCCCCATGCCCAGCCCACACCCCTCCCCACAAATGCCCCCACCGCATTGTTGTGGGCACTGGGTCTTTACGCTGGCTGGACAGCAGGTGCAGGCCGCCTCTACTAAGGTACCCAGGGGTTTGGAGGCCACCATCCCCTTGGCAGGGAGTTATAGAAATGTGCTAATAGTAAGTACACTTTATTTTGTGATTTATCATAATGTTTATTATTATAGATCAGGGTTAAGCACGGCTTTTATCAGATAAATGTTTTCATTTTCTTTCAAGTAAGTTACCGATTATACTGAACACGTCTGTCTATGGAACCATATACTTGTAACATTGGACCTCAAAAGGAACCTGTCAGGCAAAAACTATCCTTTGCTACCCTCCTGTGGCCATTTCAGAGATAACACGTTGTGCCTCTGTCCCTGGTGCTGAAATCCCAGCTAAAGCCCTGTGAACTCCACCGAAAATTCTACCCAGGAAAAAAGGGTCACAAGATCAGAGAGACTGGGCAGGGCGGCATGCATTCCTTCCCTGGATGGACCAAAGTCACAGTTGTGGGTTCTTCACCGCTTCCTGCTCCCTCCCTGCAAAGGGAGGCCTCGTCTGCTGCGCAGACATCATGAACCCCTTGAAGCCACCAATATTGAGGCACCCAGTCCGAACAGAAAGGTGGTGAGACCCGCGAAATGCAGCGTGGGTGTGAGAGGCCACCTTAATGGACTCAAGGTATTCGCTGCAGGCCGCAATGACTGAGACCTTCCGTCCGACGCAGGCCCCCGCCATCCAGGCAGCCAGTACTGGGCACAGGGCCTTTACCCTGGCAGGCCGGCAGGTGCAGGCCTCCTCCACTCATGCAGCCAGGGGGTGGCAGGCAGTTTTACGGAGCCCGCTCGGGCTGCGGCAGTGGGTACGGTACAGGCCGCCATTGTTGAGGAAGCTAGTCCATGCAGCAAGGTGCTGAGTCCCGCGAGACGCAGCGTGCTTGCGAGAGGCCGCCTTAATGGATGCATGCCTTACGCCGCAGGCCGCCAACTGAGAATTTCCGTGAGGTGAAGGCAGGGTTCGAGGCAGCCAGTTATTCGGAGTTTTATCGGGTTGCTGCTGTGGTACCCAGTAGGCCACTATTATTGAGGCAGCCAGTCTATAAGGCGAGGTGCTGAATTCTGCGAGACGCAGAGTCCTCGCGAGAGCCTGCCATTATTGAGGCAGGCCGTATGCTGCAGGCCGACATTACTGAGACCTGCCGTACAGCAGACGTCCCCGCTAATGAGACTGCCAGTTGAGGGCACGGGGCCTTTACCCTAGCAGGCAGGCAGGTGCAGGCTCACTCTACTAAGGCTGCCAGGAGTTTGGAGGCCACAGGCCTCGACACAGCCAGTTATACAGTTTTATCTGGTTGCTGCTGTGGTACCCAGCAGGCCGCCATTATTCAGGCAGCCATTCCGTACAGTGAGGTGCTGAATAACGAGACACATAGCGTCCTCGCGAGAGGCCGCCATTATTGAGGCATGCCGAATGCTGCAGGCCGACAATACTGAGACCTGCCGTACAACAGAGTCCCCTGATAACAAAGCAGCCAGTATGGTGTACGGGGCCTTTACCCTAGCAGGCAGGCAGGTGCAGGCCTCCTCTACTGAGGCAGCCAAGACTTTGGAGGCCGCTTTCCTGGAGGCAGGCAGAAAAACGGAGGCCACTCAGGTTGCGGTAATTGGTACTGTGCAAGCCGCCATTATTCAGGCAGCCAGTCCGTACAGCTAGGTACTGAGTACTGCAAGATGCAGCGCCCTCTCGAGATGCCGCTGTAATTGAGGCACGCCATACTCAGCATGCCGTCATTACTGAGACCTTCTGTATGGCGAAGGCCCCGCCATCGCCCCTGCTATCCTTTTACCAGGTCACTAGTTATTGGTTTACTACTTACCAGTTGACTGGTTACCAGGTGACTGGTTACTGATTACCAGGTTACTGGTTCCTAGTTACCAAGTTACTGTTGTGGCCATTCAAGAAATAACACCGTGTGCTTCTGTCCATGGTGCTGAAATTCCAGCTAATGCCCTGTGAACGCATCAAATAATTCTACCCCAAAACAAACAAACAAAAACCCACAAAAAAAGAAAAACCCTCAAAATCATCAAGTCTGTCCAGGGCGGGAGTCATTCCTTTCTTGGAGGGACTAAAGTCACTAGCCTGGATTTTGCACCCATTCACAGCCCAGCCCTGCAAAGGACTGCTGCACTGACATTGTGAACCTGTGCGTTCACTATGTCAGTCCATACCCTAAAGGCAGCCATTTTTGAAGCACTCAGAACCAGTGAGGTCACCGTCCCCAAGGAATCCAATTACACATAGCCCGATAGCATTACGGCAGTGGGTACAGTGCAGCCCGTCATTATTGAGGCAGTCAGCCTTACAGCGAGGTGCTGAGTACCACGAGAGGCTGCCATTATTGAGGCAGGCCATACCGTGCATGCCGACATTACTGACACCTTCCGTACAGCAGAGGCCCCTGCTAACAAGGCACCCAGTACGGGGCACGGGGCCTTTACCCTAGCAGGCAGGCAGGTACAGGCCGCCTCTACTGCGGCAGCCAGGAGGTTGGAGGCTGCAGTCCTCCAGACAGGCAGTTATACGAAGCCCGCTCTTCTTTCGGCAGTGGGTATCGTGAAGGCCGCCATAATTGAGTCAGCCAGTTCGTACAGCAAGATGCTGAGTACCGTGAGACACAGCATCCTCGCGAGAGGCCGCCATTATTGAGGCAGGCCGAATGCTGCATACCAACATTACTGAGACCTGCCGCACCACAGAGGCCCACGCTAATGAGACAGCCAATACAGGGCACGGGGCTTTTACCCTGGCAGGCAGGCAGGCAGGTGCCGACCTCCTCTACTCAGGCATCCAAGAGGTTGGAGGCCGCTTTCCTGGAGGCAGGCAGAAAATCAGAGCCCGCTCAGGTTGCAGCAATGAGTACGGTGCAGGCCGCCATTATTCAGGCAGCCAGTCTGTACAGCGAGGTGCTAAGTACTGCGAGATACAGCGTCTACCCGAGAGGCTGCCATTATTGAGGCAGGCCTAATGCTGCAGGCCGACATTAATGAGACCTTTCATGCGGCAGAGGGCCCCACTAACGACCCAGCTAGCAGAGGGCACGGGGCCTTTAACCTGCCAGGCAGGCAGGTGTAAGCCGCCTCGACTGAAGCAGCTAGGAGGTTGGAGGCAGCTTTCCTGGAGGAAGGCAGAAAAACGGAGGCCGCTCAGGGGGCAGGCAGAAAAACAGAGCCTGCTCAGGTTGCAGCAATGGGTACGGTGCAGGCCTCCACAATTTAGGCAGCCAGTTCGTACAGAGAGGTGCTGAGTACCACGAGAGGCCGCCATTATTCAGGAAGGCCATATCCTGCAGGCCGACATTATTGAGACCTTTTATACAGCAGAGGCCCCTGCTAACAAGGCAGCCAGTACGGGGCATGAGGTCTTTACCCTGGCAGGCAGGCAGGCAGGTGCAGGAAGCCTCTACTGAGGTTGCCAGGAGTTATGAGAGTACAGGCCACGAGGCAGCCAGTTATACGGAGTTTTATCGGGTTGCTGCTGTGGTACCCAGCAGGCTGCCATTATTGACGCAGCCAGTCCATACAGCGACGTGCTGAGTACCGCGAGACGCGGAGTCCTCTTGAGATGCCGCCATTATTGAGGCAGTCCGTATGCAGTAGGCCAACATTACTGAGACCTTTAGTACAGCAGAGGCAACTGCTAACAAGGCAGCCAGTACGGGGAATGGGGCCTTTACCCTGGCAGGCAGGCAGATGCAGGCCTCCTCTACTGAGGCAGCCAAGAGATTGGAGGCCGCTTTGCTAGAGGCAGCCAGAAAAATGGAGCCCGCTCAGGTTGTGGTAATGGGTACTGTGCAGGCAGCCATTATTCAGGCAGCCAGTCCGTACAGCGAGGAACTGAGTACTGCAAGATTCAGCGCCCTCACGAGATGCCGCTGTAATTGAGGCAAGGCATACTCAGCATGTCGTCATTACAGAGACCTTCTGTAAGGCGAAGGCCCCGCCAGCGCCCCTGCTAATGAGGCAGGCAGCTGCAGACCGCCTTCACTGAGGCAGCCAGTATGTTGAAAGCCAACGTCCTCAAGGCACTGAGTTACACACAGCCCGTAAGTATTGCGGCAGTGGGTACCGTGCAGGCCGTCTTTATTGAGGCATCCCATTCCCTGGATGTCGCCATTTTTAAGGCCGCTACTTTATTCAGCGAGGTGCTGCAGGATTGCAAGAAGCAGTGTCCTTGCAAGAGGCGGGCATTATGCACTAATGATGCAGGCAGCATACAGGTCTCCTTTACTAAGGTTACTAGTTATTAGTTTACAAGTTAATGGGATACTGGTTGCTTGTTATCGGATTACTTGTTACTGGTTACTAGTTACCTGGTAACTAGGTAACTGATTACCAGGTAACTTATTGTCAGATCACTAGTTGCCAGGTTTGGAGTTACTACGTTACCTTTTACTAGGTCAGTAGTTATTGGTTTACTTGTTACCAGTTAACTGGTTACCAGGTTACTGGTTTCTAGTTACCAAGTTACTATTGTGGCCATTCAAGAAATAACACATTGTGCTTCTGTCCATGGTGCTGAAATTCCAGCTAATGCCCTGTGAACGCAACAAATAATTCTACCCCAAAACAAACAAACAAGCACCCAGAAAAAAAAGAAAAACCCTCAAAATCATCAAGTCTGTCCAGGGCGGGAGTCATTTCTTCCTTGGATGGACTAAAGTCACTAGCCTGGATTTTGCACCCGTTCACAGCCCAGCCCTGCAAAGGGCTGCTGCACTGACATTGTGAACCTGTGCGTTCACTATGTCAGTCCATACCCTAAAGGCAGCCATTTTTGAAGCACTCATAAATGGTGAGGTCACCGTGCTCGAGGATTCAAGTTCCACGGAGCCCAATAGCATTGCAGCAGTGGGTACGGTGCAGGCCGTCATTATTGAGACAGTCAGTCCTTACACGGAGGTGCTGAGTACCACGAAAGGCTGCCATTAATGAGGCAGGCCATACTGGGCAGGCCGACATTACTGACACCTTCCGCACAGCAGAGGCCCCTGCTAACAAGGCACCCAGTACGGGGCACAGGGCCTTTACCCTAGCAGGCAGGCAGGTGCAGGCCGCCTCTACTGAGGCAGCCAGGAGGTTGGAGGCTCCAGTCCTCGAGGCAGGCAGTTATACGAAGACAGCTCTTGTTTCGGCAGTAGGTATCGTGCAGGCCGCCATAATTGAGCCAGCCAATTAGTACAGCAAGATGCTGAGTACCGTGAGACACAGCATCCTCGCGAGAGGCCGCCATTATTGAGGGTAGGCCGAATGCTGCATGCCAACAATTCTGAGACCTTCCGTACCGCAGAGGCCCCCGCTAACGAGACAGCCAGTACGGGGCACGGGGCCTTTACCCTGGCAGACAGGCAGGTGCAGGCCTCCTATATTCAGGCAATTAAGAAGGTGGAGGCCGTTTTCCTGGAGGCAGGCAGAAAAACGGAGCCCGCTCAAGTTGCAGCAATGGGTTAGGTGCAGGCCGCCATTATTCAGGCAGCCAGTCTGTACAGCGAGTTGCTGAGTACTGCAAGATACAGCGTCCTCGTGAGAGGCTGGAATTATTGAGGCAGGCCGAATGCTGCATGCCGACATTACTGAGACCACCGTACAGAAGAGGCCCCCACTAATGAGACAGCCAGTACGAGGCACGGGGCCTTTACCCTGGCAGGCAGGCAGGTGCAGGCCTCCTCTACTCAGGCAACCAAGAGGTTGGAGGCTGCTTTCCTGAAGGAAGGCAGAAAAACGTAGCCCGCTCATGGTACGGTGCAGGCGGCCATTATTCAGGCAGCCAGTCCATACAGCGAGATGCTGGGTACTGCGAGATACAGCTTCCTCGGGAGAGGCCGCCATTATTGAGGAAGGCCGAATGCTGCAGGCTGACATTACCGAGACCTTCCATAAGGCAGAGGCCCTCCCACCCCTCCCCGCAAACGACATAGCCAGTGCGGGACACGGGGTCCTTACGCTGGCGGGCAGGCAGGTGCAAGCCGCCTCTACTGAGGCAGCCAGGGGTTTGGAGGCCGCCGTCCCCTTGGCAGGGAGTTATAGAAATGTGCTAATAGTAAGTACACCTTATTTTGTGATTTATCAGAATGTAATCATAGAGCAGGGTTATGCACTGCTTTTATAAGATAAATGTTTTCATTTTCTTTCAAGTAAGTTACAGATTATACTGTACACGTCTGTCTATGGAACCGTATACTTATGACACTGGACCTCAAAAGGAAGCTGTCAGGCAAAAACTATCCTTTGCTGCCCTCCTGTGGCCATTTCAGGAATAATTCGCTTTGCCTCTGTCCTTGGGGCTGAAATTCCAGCTAAATCCCTGTGAACTCCACCGAAAATTCTACCCAGTAAAAAAGGGTCACAAGATCAGAGAGACTGTGCAAGGCGGCATTCATTCCGTCCTGGATCGACCAAAGTCACAGTTGTGGGTTCTTCACCGCTTCCTGCTCCCTCCCTGCAAAGGGAGGCCTCGGCTGCTGCGCTGACATAATGAACGCTTTGGAAACCTAGAAGCCACCTATATTGAGGCAGCCAGTCTGATCAGAGAGGTGGTGAGACCCGCGAAATGCCGCGTGGATGCGAGAGGCCACCTTAATTGACTCAAGCTATTCGCTGTAGGCCGCCATAACTGAGACCTTCCATCCGGCGCAGGCCCCCGCCATCCAGGCAGCCAGTACTGGGCACAGAGCCTTTCCCCTGGCAGGCCGTCAGGTGCAGGTCTTCTCTATTCATGCAGCCAGGGGGTGGGAGGCCGCCGTCCTCGTGGCAGGAGTTTTACGAAGCCCACTAGGCTGCGGCAGTGGGTACGGTACTGGCCGCCATTGTGGAGGAAGCTAGTCCATGCAGTGAGGTGCTGAGTCCCGCAAGACGCACTGTGCTCCCGAGAGGCCGCCTTAATAGACGCATGCGTTATGCCGCAGGCCTTGGTGACTGAGAATTTCCGTAAGGCGAAGGCCGCCCCCTAACGAGGCAGCCGGTACGGGGCCCAGGGCCTTTACCCTGGCAGGCAGGCAGGTGCAAGCAGCTTCTACTGAGGCTGCCATCAAGTTGGAGGCCACAGGGCTCGAGGCAGCCAGTTATTCAGAGTTTTGTCGGGTTGCTGCTGTGGTACCCAGGAGGCCGCCATTATTCAGGCAGCCATTCCATACAGTGAGGTGCTGAATAATGTGAGACACAGCGTCCTCGCGAGAGGCCGCCATTATTGAGGCAGGCCAAATGCTGCAGACCAAATTACTGAGACCTTCAGTACAGCAGAGTCCACTGCTAACAAGGCAGCCAGTACGGGACACGGGGCGTTTACCCTAGCAGGCAGCCAGGAGTTTGGAGGCTGCAGTCCTTGAGGCAGGCAGTTAGACGAAGCCCCCTCTTCTTTTGGCAGTGGGTATTGTGCAGGAGCCATAATTGAGGCAGCCGGTTTGTACAACAAGGTGCTGAGTACCGTGAGACCCAGCATCTTCGCGAGAGGCTGCCATGATTGAGGCAGGCCGAATGCTGCATGCCGACATTACTGAGACCTTCCGTACCGCTCAGGTTGCGGCAATGGGTACTGTGCAGGCCGCCATTATTAAGGCAGTCAGTCCGTACAGCGAGATGCTGAGTACCGTGAGAGGCTGCCAGTATTGAGGCAGGCCATATCCTGCCGGCCGACATTACTGAGATCTTTTATACAGCAGAGGCCCCTGCTAACAAAGCAGCCAGTACGGGGCACGGGGTCATTACCCTGGCAGGCAGGCAGGTGATGGCAGCCTCTACTGAGGTTGCCAGGAGTTATGACAGTACAGGCCTCGAGGCAGCCAGCTATACGGAGTTTTATCGGGTTGCTGCTGTGGTACCCAGAAGGCCACCATTATTAACGCAGCCAGTCCGTACAGCGAGGTGCTGAGTACCGCGAGACGCAGAGTCCTCATGAGAAGCCGCCATTATTGAGGGAGGCCAAATGCTGCAGTCTGACATTACTGAGACCTTCCATATTGCAGAGGCCTCTGCTAACAAAGCAGCCGGTATGGGGCACAGGGCCTTTACCCTAGCAGGCAGGCAGGTGCAGGCTGACTCTACTGAGGCTGCCAGCAGGTTGGAAGCCACAGGCCTCTACACAGCCAGTTATACGGAGTTTTATCGGGTTGCTGCTATGGTACCCATCAGACCGCCATTATTGATGCAGCCAGTCCGTACAGCGAGGTGCTGAGTACCGCCAGACGCAGAGTCCTCGCGAGATGCCGCCATTACTGAGGCAGTCCGTATGCAGTAGGCCGACATTACTAAGACCTTCAGTACAGCAGAGGCCCCTGCTAACAAGGCAGCCAGTATGGGGAACGGGGCCTTTACCCTGGCAGGCAGGCAGACAGATGCAGTCCTCCTCTACTGAGGCAGCCAGGAGGTTGGAGGCTGCAGTTCTCGAGGCATACTGGTATATGAAGCCCGCTCTTGTTTTGCCAGTGGGTATCGTGCAAGCGCCATAATTGAGTCAGCCAGTTCGTACAGCAAGGTGATGAGTACCACGAGAAGCACTGTCCTTGCGAGAGGCCGCCATTATTGAGGCAGGGCGAATGTTGCAGGCCTACATTACTGAGACCTTTCGTTCGGCAGAGGCCCCCCGCCCACCCCCCACCCCCGCTAACGACCCAGGTAGTAGAGGGCATGGGGCCTTTACCCTGGCAGGCAGGCAGGTGCAGGCCTCCTCTACTGAGGCAGCCAAGAGGTTGGAGGGCGCTTTCCTGGAGGAAGGCAGAAAACAGAGCCCGCTCAGGTTGCGGTACTTTGCAGGCCGCCATTATTCAGGCAGCCAGTCCATACAGCGAGGGACTGAGTACTGCAAGATGCAGCGCCCTCGCAAGATGCCTCTGTAATTGAGGCACGCCATACTCAGCATGCCGTCATTACTGAGACCTTCTGTACGGTGGAGGCCTTGCCACCGCCCATGCTAACGAGGCAGGCAGCTGCAGGCCGCCTTCACTGAGGAAGCCAGTATGTTGAAAGCTGACGTCCTCGAGGCACTGAGTTACACGCAGCCCGCAAGTATTGCGGGGATGGGTACCGTGCAGGCCGTCATTATTGAGGCATCCCATTCCCTGGATGTCGCCATTTTTAAGGCAGTTACTCTATTCAGTGAGGTGCTGCAAGATTGCAAAAACCAGTGTCCTTGCGAGAGGCCGGCATTATGCACTAATGATGCAGGCGGCATGCAGGTCTCCTTTACTAAGGTTACTAGTTATTAGTTTACAATTAATGGGATACTGGTTGATCGTTACCGGGGTACGTATTACTGTTTACTAGTTACCTGGTAACTAGGTAACTAATTACCAGGTAACTTGTTGCCAGGTCAACACTTGCCAAGTTAGTAGTTACTAGGTTACCTTTAACCGGGTCACTAGTTATATGTTTAATAGTTACCAGTTGACTGGTTAACAGGGGACGGATTACTGATTACCGGATTACTGGTTCCTAGTTACCAAGTAACTGTTGTGGCCATTCAAGAAATAACACCGTGTGCTTCTGTCCATGGTGCTAAAATTCCAGCTCATACCCTATGAACCAACAAATAATTCTACCCGAAAACAAACACCCAGAAAAAAAAGAAAAACCCTCAAAATCATCAAGTCTGTCCAGGGCGGGAGTCATTCCTTCCCTGGATGGACTAAATTCACTAGTCTGGATTTTACACCTGTTCACAGCCCAGCTCTGCAAAGGGCTGCTGCATTGACATTGTGAACGTGTGTGTTCACGATGTCAGTCCATACCCTAAAGGCAGCCATTTTTGAAGCACTCATAAACGGTGAGGTCACCATCCTCGAGGAATCCAATTACACGGAGCCCGATAGCATTGCGGCAGTGGGTATGGTGCAGGCCGTCATTATTGAGGCAGTCGGTCCTTACAGCGAGGTGCTGAGTACCACGAAAGGCTGCCATTATTGAGGCAGGCCGACATTACTGAGACCTTCCGTACAGCAGAGGCCCCTGCTAACAAGGCAGCCAGTACGGGGCACGGGGCCTTTACCCTAGCAGGCAGGCAGGTACAGGCTGCCTCTACTGAGACAGCCAGGAGGTTGGAGACTGCAGTCTTCAAGGTAGGCAGTTATACGAAGCCCGCTCTTGTTTCGGCAGTGGGTATGGTGCAGGCCGCCATAATTGAGGCAGCCAGTTTGTACAGCAAGGTGCTGAGTACCGTGAAACACAGCATCCTCGCGAGAGGCCGCCATTATTGAGGGAGGCCGAATGCTGCATGCCGACATTACTGAGACCTTTCGTTCCGCAGAGGCCCCGCTCATGAGATAGCCAGTATCGGGCACAGGGCCTTTACCCTGGCAGGCAGGCAGGTGCAGGCATCCTTTACTCAGGCAGTCAAGAGGTTGGAGCCCGCTTTCCTGAAGGAAGGCAAAAAAACGGAGACCACTCAGGTTGCAACATTGGGTACGGTGCAGGCCGCCATTATTCAAGCTGCCAATCCATACAACGAGGGGCTGAATACTGCGAGATACAGCGTCCTCGCGAGATGCCGCCATTATTGAGGCAGTCCGTATGCAGTAGGCCGACATTACAGAGACCTTCAGTACAGCAGAGGCCCCTGCTAACAAGGCAGCCAGTACGGGGAAGGGGGCCTTTACCCTGGCAGGCAGGCAGATGCAGGCCTCCTCTACTGAGGCAGCCAAGAGATTGGAGGCCACTTTCCTGGAGGCAGCCAGAAAAATGGAGCCCGCTCAGGTTGCGGCAATGGGTACAGTGCAGGATGCCATTATTTAAGGAGGCCAGTCCCTACAGCTAAGTACTGAGTACTACAAGATGCAGCGCCCTCGTGAGATACCGCTGTAATTGAGGCACGCCATACTCAGCATGCCGTCATTACTGAGACCTTCTGTACGGCGGAGGCCATGCCACTGCCCCTGCTAACAAGGCAGGCAGTTGCAGGCCGCCTTCACTGAGGCAGCCAGTATGTTTAAAGCCGACGTACTCAAGGCACTGAGTTACACGCAGCCCGCAAGTATTGCGGCAATGGGTACCGTGCAGGCCGTCTTATTGAGGCATTCCATTCCCTGGATATCTCCATTTTTAAGGCAGCTGCTCTATTCAGTGAGGTGCTGCAGGATTGCAAGAATCAGTGTCCTTGCGAGAAGCCGACATTATGCACTAATGATGCAGGCGGCATGCAGGTCTCTTTTACTAAGGTTACTAGTTATTAGTTTACAAGTTAATGGGATACTGATTGATCATTACCAGGGTACGTGTTACTGGTTACTAGTTACCTGGTAACTAGGTAACTGATTACCAGATAACTTGTTGCGAGGTCACTAATTGCCAGGTTAGTAGTTACTAGGCTACCTTTTACCGGGTCACTAGTTATAGGTTTAATACTTACCAGTTGACTGGTTACCAGGTGACTGGTTACTGATTACCGGGTTACTGGTTCCCAGTTACCAAGTTACTGTTGTGGCCATTCAAGAAATAACGCCGTGTGCTTCTGTCCATGGTGCTGAAATTCCAGCTAATGCCCTGTGAACACAACAAATAATTCTACCCCAAAACAAACACCCAGAAAAAAAAGAAAATCCGTCAAAATTATCAAGTCTGTCCAGGACGGGAGTCATTCCTTCTCTGGATGGACTAAAGTCACTAGCCTGGATTTCGCACCCGTTCACAGCCCAGCCCTGCAAAGGGCTGCTGCACTGACATGGTGAACCTGTGCGTTCACTATGTCAGTCCATACCCTAAAGGCAGCCATTTTTGAAGCACTCATAAATGATGAGGTCACCGTCCTCGAGGAATCCAATTACACGGAGCCCAATAGCATTGCTGCAGTGCGTACGGTGCAGGTCATTATTGAGGCAGTCAGTCCTTACAGCGAGGTGCTGAGTACCACAAGAGGCTGCCATTATTGACACAGGCCATACCAGGCAGACCAACATTACTGAGACCTTCCATACAGCAGAGGCCCCAGTTAACAAGGCAGGAAATACGGGGCACGGGGCCTTTACCCTAGCAGGCAGGCAGGAACAGACCGCCTCTACTGAGGCAGCCAGAAGGTTGGAGGCTGCAGTCCTCGAGGCAGGCAGTTATACGAAGCCCGCTCTTGTTTTGGCAGTGGGTATCGTGCAGGACGCCATAATTGAGGCAGCCAGTTCGTGCAGCAAGGTGCTGAGTACCGTGAGACACAGCATCCTCGTGAGAGGCCGCCATTATTTTGGGAAGCTGAATGCTACATGCTCACATTATTGAGACCTTCCGTACCGCAGAGGCCCCCGCTAACGAGACAGCCAGTACGGGGCACGGGGCCTTTACCCTGGCAGGCAGGCAGGTGCAGGCCTCCTCTACTCAGGCAGCCAAGAGGTTGGAGGCCGCTTTCCTGAAGGAAGGCAGAAAAACGGAGCCCGCTCAGGTTCCAGCAATAGGTATGGTGCAGGCCACCATTATTCAGGCAGCCAGTTCGTACAGCGAGGTGCTGAGTACCGCGAGTGGCCGCCATTATTGAGGCAGGCCATATCCTTCAGGCCGACATTACGGAGACCTTTTATACAGCAGAGGCCCCTGCTAACAAGGCAGCCAGTACAGGGCATGGGGCCTTTACCCTGGCAGACAGGCAGGTGCACGAAGCATCTACTGAGGTTGCCAGGAGTTATGAGAGTACAGGCCACGAGGCAGGCAGTTATATGGAGTTTTATCAGGTTGCTGCTGTGGTACCCAGTAGGCCACCATTATTTACGTAGCCAGTCCGTACAGCGAAGTGCTGAGTACCGCAAGACCCAGAGTCCTCGCGAGAAGCCGCCATTATTGAGTGAGGCCATATGCTGCAGGCCGACATTACTGAGACCTGCCATACAGCAGAGGCCCCCGCTAATGAGACAACCAGTTGAGGGCACGAGGCCTTTACCCTGGCAGGCAGGCAGGTGCATGAGGACTCTACTGAGGCAGTCAGGAGGTTGGAGGACTTAGTCCTCTAGGCAGGCATTTATATGAAGCACGCTCTGGTTTTGGCAGTGGGTATCATGCAGGCCACCATTATTGAGGCAGGCCGTATGTTGCAGGCCGACATTACTGAGACATGCCATACGGCAGACGCCCCTGCTATGGAGACTGCTAGTTGAGGGCACTGGGCCTTTAACCTGGCAGGCAGTCAGGTGCAGGCTCACTCTAATGAGGCTGCCAGGAGTTTGGAGGCCACAGGCCTCGACACAGGCAGTTATACGGAGTTTTATCGGGTTGTTGCTGTGGTACGCAACAGGCCGCCATTACTCAGGCAGCCATTCAGTACACTGAGGTGCTGAATAACGCGAGACACAGCGTCCTCGCGAGAGGCCGCCATTATGGGGCAGGCCGAATGCTGCAGGCCGAAATTACTGAAACCTTGCCTACCGCAGGGCCTCCGCTAACGAGACAGCCAGTACGGGGCGTGGCCTTTACCCTGGCAGGTAGGCAGGTGCAGGCCTCCTCTACTCAGGCACCCAAGAGGTTCGAGGCCGCTTTTCCGGAGGCAGGCCGAAAAATGGAGCTTGCTCAGGTTGCAGCAATGGGTACGGTGCAGGCCGCCATTATTTAGGCAGCCAGTCCATACAGCTAGGTGCTGAATACTGTGAGATACAGCGTCTTCACAAAAGGCTACCATTATTGAGGCAGGCCGAATGCTGCAGGCCAACATTACTGAAACCTGCCGTACGGAAGAGGCCCCCACTAACGAGACTGCCAGTTGAGGGCACGGGGTTTTTACCCTGGCAGGCAGGCATGTGGAGGCTCACTCTACTGAGGCTGCCAGGAGTTTGGAGGCCACAGGCCTCGACACAGCCAGTTATACAGAGTTTTATCGAGTTATTGCTGTGGTACCCAGCATGACGCCATTATTGAGGAAGCCATTCCGTAAAGTGAGGTGCTGAATAACGTGAGACACGGCGTCCTCTCGAGAGGCCGCCATTATTGAGGCAGGCCATACTGGGCAGGCCGACATTACTAAGACCTTCCGTAGAGCGGAGGCCCCAGTTAACAAGGCAGCTAGTACGGTGCATGGGGCCTTTACCCTGTAGGCAGGCAGGTGCAGGCTGCCTCTACTGAGACTGCCAGGAGGTTGGAGCCTGCAGTCCTCGAGACAGGCAGTTAGACGAACCCCGCTCTTGTTTCAGCACTGGGTATCGTGCAGACCACCATAATTGAGGTAGCCAGTTCGTACAGCAAGGTGCTGAGTACCGTGAGACACAGCATCCTCATGACAGGCCGCCATTATTGAGGGAGGCAGAATGCTGCATGCCGACATTATTGAGACCTTCCGTACCGCAAGGCCCTGCTAACGAGACAGCCAGTACGGGGCACGAGGCCTTTACCCTGGTTAGCAGGCAGGTGTAGGCCGCCTCGACTGAGGCCGTCAGGAGGTTGGAGGACTTAGTTCTCTAGGCAGGCATTTATACGAAGCCCGCTCTGGTTTTGGCAGTGGGTATCGTGCAGGCCGCCATTATTGAGGGAGGCCGAATGCTGCATGCCAACATTAATGAGACCTTCCGTACCACAGAGGGCCCCGCTTTCGAGACTGCCAGTACGGGGCACGGGGCCTTTACCCTGGCAAGAAGGCAGGTGCAGGCCTCCTATACTCAAGCAGCCAAGAGGTTGGAGGCCACTTTCCAGAAAGAAAGGCAGAAAAAAGTAGCCCTCTCAGGTTTCAGCAATGAGTACGGTGCAGGCGGCCATTATTCAGGCAGCCAGTCCATACAGCGAGGGGCTGAGTACTACGAGATATAGCATCCTCGCAAGAGGCTGCCATTACTGAGGCAGGCCAAATGCTGCAGGCCGACATTACTGAGACCTGCCGTACGGCAGAGGCCCCCACTAACAAGACAGCCAGTTGAGGGCAAGGGGCCTTTACCCTGGCAGGCAGGCAGATGCAGGTCGCCTCTACTGAGGCAGCCAGGAGTTCAAAGGCTACAGTCCTCAAGGTAGGCAGTTATATGAAGCCTGCTCTGGTTTTGGCAATGGGTATCGTGCAGGCTGCCATAATTGAGGCAGCCGATTTGTACAGCAAGGTGCTGAGTACCGTGAGACACAGCGTCTTCGTGAGAGGCCGCCATTATTGAGGAAGGCCGAATGCTGCAGGCCAACATTACTGAGACTTTCCATACGGCAGAGGCCCTACCACCCCTCCCCGCAAACGACACAACCAGTATGGGACACGGGGTCCTTACCCTGACGGGCCGGCAGGTGCAGGCCGCCTCTACTGAGGCAGCCAGGGGTTTGGAGGCTGCCATCCCCTTGGCAGGGAGTTATAGAAATGTGCTAATAGTAAGTACACCTTATTTTGTGATATATCAGAATGTAATCATAGAGCAGGGTTATGCACTGCTTTTATAAGATAAATGTTTTCATTTTCTTTCAAGTAAGTTACCGATTATACTGTACACGTCTGTCTATGGAACCGTATACTTATGACACTGTATTTCAAAAGGAAGCTGTCAGGCAAAAACTATCCTTTGCTGCCCTCCTGTGGCCATTTCAGGAATAATTCGCTTTGCCTCTGTCCTTGGTGCTGAAATTCCAGCTAAATCCCTGTGAACTCCACCAAAAATTCTACTCTGGAGAAAAGGGTCACAAGATCAGAGAGACTGTGCAAGGCGGCATTCATTCAGTCCCTGGATCGACCAAAGTCACAGTTGTGGGTTCTTCACCGCTTCCTGCTCCTTCCCTGCAAAGGGAGGCCTCGGCTGCTGCGCTGACATCATGAACCCTTTGGAAACCTAGAAGCCACCAATATTGAGGCAGCCAGTCTGAACAGAGAGGTGGTGAGACTCGCAAAATTCAGCGTGGATGCGAGAGGCCGCCTGAATTGACTCAAGATATTCGCTGCAGGCCGCCATGACAGAGACCTTCCGTACGGGGCAGGTCCCCGCCATCCAGGCAGCCAGTACTGGGCACAGAGCTTTATCCTGTCAGGCTGGCAGGTGCAGGCCTCCTCTACTCATGCAGCCACGGGGTGGGAGGCCGCCGTCCTTGTGGCAGGCAGTTTTACGGAGCCCGCTCGGGCTGTGGCAGTGGATACGGTACAAGCCGCCAATGTTGAGGAAGCTAGTCCATGCAGCGAGGTGCTGAGTCCCGCGAAACGAAGAGTGCTCGCGAGAGGCCGCCTTAATAGACGCATGCCTTATGCCGCAGGCCGCCATGACTGAAAACTTCCGTAAGGCGAAGGCCGCCCCCTAACGAGGCAGCCGGTACGGGGCCTGTGGCCTTTACCCTGGCAGGTAGGAAGGTGCATGCGGCCTCTACTGAGGCTGCCAGCAGGATGGAGGCCACATGGATCGAGGCAGCCAGTTATTCAGAGTTTTATCGGGTTGCTGCTGTGGTACCCAGAAGGCCGCCATTATTGAGGCAGGCCGTCTGCTGCAGGCCAAATTACTGAGACCTTCAGTACAGCAGAGGCCCCTGCTAACAAGGCAGCCAGTATGGTGCACGGGGCCTTTACCCTGGCAGACAGGCAGGTGCAGGCGGCCTCTACTGAGGCAGCCAGGAGGTTGGAGGACTTAGTCCTCTAGGCAGGCATTTATACGAAGCCCGCTCTGATTTTCGCAGTGGGTATCGTGTAGGCTGCCATTATTGAGGCAGGCCATAAGCTGCAGGCCGACATTACTGAGACCTACCGTACGGCAGACGCCTCTGCTAAGGAGACTGCCAGTTGAGGGCACAGGGCCTTTACCCTGGCAGGCAGGCAGGTGCAGGCTCAGTCTACTGAGGTTGCCAGGAGTTTGGAGGACACAGGCCTCAATACAGCCAGTTATACGGAGTTTTATCAGGTTTTTGCTGTGGTACCCAGCAGGCCGCCATTATTCAGGCAGCCATTCCGTACAGTGAGGTGCTGAATAACACGAGACACAGCGTCCTCGCAAGAGGACGCCATTATTGAGGCAGGCCGAATGCTGCAGGCCGACATTACTGAGACCTGCCGTACAGCAGAGTCCCCTGCTAACAAGGCAGCCAGTACGGGGAACAGGGTCTTTACCCTAGCAGACAGGCAGGTGCAGGCCGCCTCTACTGAGGCAGCCAGGAGGTTGGAGGCTGCAGTCCTGGAGGCAGGCATTTATAGGAAGCCCGCCCTTGTTTCGGCAGTGGGTTTTGTGCAGGCCACCATAATTGAGTCAGCCAGTTCGTACAGCAAGTGCTTAGTACCGTGAGACACAGTATCCTCGTGAGAGGCCGCCATTATTGAGGGAGGCCGAATGCTGCATGCCGACATTACTGAGACCTGCAGTACCGCAGAGGCCCCGCTAATGAGACAGCCAGTACGGGGCACGGGGCCTTTACCCTGGCAGGCCGGCAGGTGCAGGCCTCCTCTGCTCAGGCAGCCAAGAGGTTGGAGGCCGCTTTCCTGGAGGAAGGCAGAAAAATGGAGCCCGCTCAGGTTGCAGCAAAGGGTACGTTGCAGGCCGCCATTATTCAGGCAGCCAGTTCGTACAGCGAGGTGCTGAGTACCGCGAGAGGCCTCCATTATTGAGGCACGCCATATCCTGCAGGCTGACATTACTGAGACCTTTTATACAGCAGAGGCCCATGTTAACAAAGCAGCCAGTACGGGGCACGGGGCCTTTATCCTGGAAGGCAGGTGCAGGCAACCTCTACTGAGGTTGCCAGCAGTTATGAGAGGACAGGCCTTGAGGCAGCCAGTTATACGGAGTTATATTGGGTTTCTGCTATGGTACCCAGCAGGCCGCCATTATTGACGCAGCCAGTCTGTACAGCGAGGTGCTGAGTACCGAAAGACTCAGAGTCCTCGCGAGATGCCGCCATTATTGAGGCAATCCGTATGCAGTAGGCCGACATTACGGAGACCTTCAGTACAACAGAGGCCCCTGCTAACAAGGCAGCCAGTATGGGGAACGGGGCCTTTACCCTGGCAGGCAGCCAGATGCAGGCCTCCTCTACTGAGGCAGCCAAGAGATTGGAGGCAGCTTTGCTGGAGTCAGCCAGAAAAATGGAGCCTGCCCAGGTTGCTGCAATGGGTACTGTGCCGGTCGCCATTATTCAGGCAGCCAGCCGTACAGCTAGTTACTGAGTACTGCAAGATGCAGCGCCCTCGCGAGATGCTGCTGTAATTGAGGCACGCCATAATCAGCATGCCGTCATTACTGAGACCTTCTGTACGGCGGAGGCCTTGCCACGCCACTGCTAACGAGGCAAGCAGCTGCAGGCCGCCTTCACTGAGGCAGCCAGTATGTTGAAAGCCGACGTCCTCGAGGCACTGAGTTACACGCAGCCCGAAAGTATTGCGGCAGTGGATAGCGTGCAGGCCGTCATTATTGAGGCATCCCATTCCCTGGATGTCGCTATTTTTAAGGCAGCTGCTCTATTCAGCGAGGTGCTGCAGGAGTGCAAGAAGCAGTGTCCTTGCAAGGGGCTGGCATTATGCACTAATGATGCAGGCAGCATGCAGGTCTCCTTTACTAAAGTTACTACTTATTAGTTTACAATTAATGGCATACTGGTTGATCGTTACCGGGGTACGTATTACTGGTTACTAGTTACCTGGTATCTAGGTAACTGATTACCAGGTAACTTGTTGCCAGATCACTAGTTGCCAGGTTAGTAGTTACTAGGTTGCCTTTTACCGGGTCACTAGTTATTGGTTTAGTAGTTACCAGTTGACTGGTTACCAGTTGACTGGTTACTGGTTACCGGGTTACTGGTTCCTAGTTACCAAATTACTGTTGTGGCCATCTATATATATATAAAAGCCCAGCGACCGAATGGCTGATTGACCAGAACAACCGGTCGACCAATCACTATGATGCGCACTGACCACCAGGGGTTAGATGCTCAATGCAGGAGCTGCCCCTGGTGCTCAGTGCGCTCCCACAGTGGGAGCGCTGCTCGGCTGACCGGGATGAGCAACGCTCCTGCAGCTGGCTGATCCCCACAGGCCACGCCCCCACCAGTGCTGGAATCTGTGCACCGAGCCTGTGGTTCAAGAAATAACACTGTGTGCTTCTGTCCGTGGTGCTGAAATTCCAGCTAATGCCCTGTGAACGCAACAAATAATTCTACCCCAAAACAAACAAACATATGCCCAGAAAAAAAGGAAAAACCCTCAAAATCATTAAGTCTGTCCAGGGCGGGAGTCATTTCTTCCCTGAATGGACTAAAGTCACTAGCCTGGATTTTGCACCCGTTCACAGCCCAGCCCTGCAAAGGGCTGCTGCACTGACATGGTGAACCTGTGCATTCATGATGTCAGTCCATACCCTAAAGGCAGCCATTTTTGAAGCACTCATAAACGGTGAGGTCACCATCCTCGAGGAATCCAATTACACGGAGCCCGATAGCATTGCGGCAGCGGGTACGATGCAGGCCATCATTATTGAGGCACTCAGTCCATACAGCTAGGTGCTGAGTACCACGAGAGGCTGCCATTATTGAGGCAGACCATACCGGGCAGGCCGACATTACTGAGACCTTCCGTACAGCAGAGGCTCCTGCTAACAAGGCAGCCAGTACGGGGCACAGGGCCTTTACCCTAGCAGGCAGGCAGGTGCAGGCCGCCTCTACTGAGACTGCCAGGAGGTTGGAGGCTGCCTTCCTCGAGGCAGGCAGTTATATGTAACCCGCTCTTGTTTCAGCACTGGGTATCGTGCAGGCCGTCATAATTGAGGCAGCCAGTTCATACAGCAAGGTGCTGAGTACCGTGAGACACAGCATCCTCACGAGAGGCCGCCATTATTGAGGGAGGCAGAATGCAGCATGCCAACATTATTGAGACTTTCTGTACCGCAGAGGCCCCCGCTAACGAGACACCCAGTACTGGGCACGGGGCCTTTACCCTGGCAGGCTGGCAGGTGCAGGCCTCCTCTACTCAGGCAGCCAAGAGGTTGGAGGCCACTTTCCTGAAGGAAGGCAGAAAAACGTAGCTCGCTCAGGTTGCAGCAATGGGTACGGTGCAGGCCACCATTATTCAGGCAGCCAGTCCATACAGCGAGGTGCTGAGTACTGCGAGATACAGCCTCCTCGCAAGAGGCTGCCATTATTGAGGCAGGCCGAATGCTGTAGGCGGACATTACTAAGACCTGCCGTACGGCAGAGGCCCCCACTAACGAGACAGCCAGTTGAGGGCACGGGGCCTTTACCCTGGCTGGCAGGCAGATGCAGGCCGCCTCTACTGAGGCAGCCAGGAGTTTGAAGGCTGCAGTCCTCGAGGCAGGCAGTTATATGAATCCCGGTCTTGTTTTGGCAATGGGTATTGTGCAGGCAGCCATAATTGAGGCAGCCAGTTTGTATAGCAAGTTGCTGATTACCTTAAGACACAGCGTCCAAGTGAGAGGCCGCCATTATTGAGGCAGGCCATATCCTGCAGGCCGACTTACTGAGACCTTTTATACAGCAGAGACCCCTGCTAACAAGGCAGCTAGTACGGGGCACGGGGTCTTTACCCTGGCAGGCAGACAGGTGCGGGCAGCCTCTACTGCGGTTGCCAGGAGTTATGAGAATACAGGCCACGAGGCAGCCAGTTATACGGAGTTATATCGGGTTTCTGCTATGGTACCCAGCAGGCCGCCATTATTGACGCAGCCAGTCTGTACAGCGAGGTGCTGAGTACCGAAAGACTCAGAGTCCTCGCGAGATGCCACCATTATTGAGGGAGGAAGAATGCTGCATGTACACATTATTGACACCTACCGTACCGCAGAGGCCCCACTAATGAGACAGCCAGTACGAGGCACGGGGCCTTTACCCTGGCAGGCAGGCAGGTGCAGGCCTCCTCTACTCAGGCAACCAAGAGGTTGGAGGCTGCTTTCCTGAAGGAAGGCAGAAAAACGTAGCCCGCTCATGGTACGGTGCAGGCGGCCATTATTCAGGCAGCCAGTCCATACAGCGAGATGCTGGGTACTGCGAGATACAGCTTCCTCGGGAGAGGCCGCCATTATTGAGGAAGGCCGAATGCTGCAGGCTGACATTACCGAGACCTTCCATAAGGCAGAGGCCCTCCCACCCCTCCCCGCAAACGACATAGCCAGTGCGGGACACGGGGTCCTTACGCTGGCGGGCAGGCAGGTGCAAGCCGCCTCTACTGAGGCAGCCAGGGGTTTGGAGGCCGCCGTCCCCTTGGCAGGGAGTTATAGAAATGTGCTAATAGTAAGTACACCTTATTTTGTGATTTATCAGAATGTAATCATAGAGCAGGGTTATGCACTGCTTTTATAAGATAAATGTTTTCATTTTCTTTCAATTAAGTTACTGATTATACTGTACATGTCTGTCTCTGGAACCGTATACTTATGACACTGGACCTCAAAAGAAAGCTGTCAGGCAAAAACTATCCTTTCCTGCCCTCCTGTGGCCATTGCAGGAATAACACGCTGTGCCTCTGTCCTTGGTCCTGAAATTCCAGCTAAAGCCTTGTGAACTCGACCAAAAATTCTACCCAGGAAAAAAGGCTCACAAGATCAGAGAGGCTGTGCAGGGCGGCATTCATTCCGTCCCTGGATCGACCACAGTCACAGTTGTGGGCTCTTCACCGCTTCTTGCTCCCTCCCTGCAAAGGGAGGCCTCGGCTGCTACGCTGACATCATGAACCCTTTGGAAACCTGGAAGCCACCAATATTGAGGCAGCCAGTCCGAACAGAGAGGTGGTGAGACCCGCGAAATCAGCGTGGATGCAGGAGGCCGCCTTAATTGACTCAAGCTATTCGCTGCAGGCCGCCATGACTGAGACCTTCCGTCCGACGCAGGCCCCCGCCATCCAGGCAGCCAGTACTGAGCACAGAGCCTTTACCCTGGCAGGCCGGCAGGTGCAGGCCTCCTCTACTCATGCAGCCAGGGGGTTGGAGGCCGTCGTCCTCGCGGCAGTCAGTTTTACGGAGCCCGCTCGGGTTGCGGCAGTGGGTACAGTACAGGCAGCCATTGTTGAGGAAGCTATTCCGTGCAGTGAGGTGCTGAGTCCTGCGAGACGCAGCGTGCTCGCGAGAGGCCGCCTTAATAGACGCATGCCTTATGCCGCAGACCGCCATGATTGAGAACTTCCGTAAGGGAAAGGACGCCCCCTAATGAGGCAGCCGGTCCGGGCCCGGGGCTTTTACCCTGGCAGGCAAGAAGGTGCATGCCGCCTCTACTGAGGCTGCCAGAAGGTTGGAGGTTGCAGTCCTGGAGGCAGGCAGTTATATGTAACCCGCTCTTGTTTCAGCACTGGGTATCATGCAGGTCGCCATAATTGAGTCAGCCAGTTCGTACGGCAAGGTGCTGAGTACCGTGAAACACAGCATCATCTCGAGAGGCCGCCATTTTTTGAGGGAGGGAGAATGCTGCATGCTGCCATTATTGAGGTAGGCCATATCCTGCAGGCCGACATTACTGAGACCTTTTATACAGCAGAGGCCCCTGCTAACAAGGCAGCCAGTACGGGGCACGGGGTCTTTACCCTGGCAGGCAGGCAGGTGCAGGCCTCCTCTATTGAGGCAGCCAAGGTACTGAGTACTGCAAGATGCAGTGCCCTCCCGAGATGCCGCTATAATTGAGGCACGCCATACTCAGCATGCCGTCATTACTGAGACCTTCTGTACGGCGGAGGCCTTGCCACCGCCCCTACTCACGAGGCAGGCTGCTGCAGGCTGCCTTCACTGAGGCAGCCAGTATGTTGAAAGCCGACGTCCCATTCCCTGGATGTCGCCATTTTTAAGGCAGCTACTCTATTCAGCGAGATGCTGCAGGATTGCAAGAAGCAGTGTCCTTGCGAGAGGCCGGCATTATGCACTAATGACGCAGGCGGCATGCATGTCTCCTTTACTAAGGTTACTAGTTATTAGTTTACAAGTTAATAGGATACTGGTTGCTTGTTACCAGGGTACGTGTTACTGGTTACTAGTTACCTGGTAACTAGGTAACTGATTACCAGGTACCTTTTTGCCAGGTCCCTAGTTGCCAGGTTACTAGTTACTAGGTTACCTTTTACCGGGTCACTAGTTATAGGTTTACTACTTACCAGTTGACCTGTTACCAGGTGACTGGTTACTGGTTACCGGGTTACTGGTTCCCAGTTACCAAGTTACTGTTGTGGCCATTCAAGAAATAACACCGTGTGCTTCTGTCCATGGTTCTGAAATACCAGCTAATGCCCTGTGAACACAACAAATAATTCTACCCCAAAACAAACAAACAAACAAACACCCAGAAAAAAAGAAAAACCCTCAAAATCATCAAGTCTGTCCAGGGCGGGAGTCATTCCTTCCCTGGATGGACTAAAGTCACTAGCCTGGATTTTGCACCCGTTCACAGGCCAGCCCTGCAAAGGGCTGCTGCACTGACATGGTGAACCTGTGCGTTCACGATGTCAGTCCATACCCTAAAGGCAGCCATTTCTGAAGCAGTCATAAACGGTGAGGTCACCATCCTCGAGGAATCCAATTACACGGAGCCCGATAGCATTGTGGCAGGGGTACGGTGCAGGCCGTCATTATTGAGGCAGTCAGTCCTTAC
The DNA here is from genome assembly GCF_951640355.1 of Cnephaeus nilssonii. NCBI lineage: Eukaryota > Metazoa > Chordata > Mammalia > Chiroptera > Vespertilionidae > Cnephaeus > Cnephaeus nilssonii. The sequence goes on from NC_137092.1 coordinate 120,811, forward strand.
AGCGAGGTGCTGAGTACCACGAGAGGCTGCCATTATTGAGGCAGGCCATACCGGGCAGGCCGACATTACTGAGACCTTCCGTACAGCAGAGGCCCCTGCTAACAAGGCAGCGAGTACGGGACACGGGGCCTTTACCCTGGCAGGCTGGCAGGTGCAGGCCTCCTCCGCTCAGGCAGCCAAGAGGTTGGATGCCGCTTTCCTGAAGGAAGGCAGAAAAATGTAGCCCGCTCAGGTTGCAGCAATGGGTACGGTGCAGGCCGCCATTATTCAGGCAGCCATTCCATACAGCAAGGTGCTGAGTACTGTGAGATACAGCGTCCTCGCGAGTGGCTGCCATTATTGAGGCAGGCTGAATGCTGCAGGCCGACATTACTGAGAACTGCCGTACCGCAGAGGCCACCGCTAACGAGACAGCCAGTTGAGGGCACGGGGCTTTTACCCTGGCAGGCAGGCCGATGCAGGCTGCCTCTACTGAGGCAGCCAGTAGTATGAAGGCTGCAGTCCTCGAGGCAGGCAGTTATATGAAGCCCGCTCTGGTTTTGGCAATAGGTATCGTGCAGGCTGCCATAATAGAGGCAGCCGGTTTGTACAGCAAGGTGCTGAGTACCGTGAGACACAGCGTCCTCGCGAGAGGCCGCCATTATTGAGGAAGGCCGAATGCTGCAGGCCGACATTACTGAGACCTTCCCTATGGAAGAGGCCCTCCCACCCCTCCCCGCAAACGACACAGCCAGTTCGGGACACGGGGTCCTTACGCTGGCGGGCCGGCAGGTGCAGGCTGCCTCTACTGAGGCAGCCAGGGGTTTGGAGGCCATCGTCCCCTTGGCAGGGAGCTTTAGAAATGTGCTAATAGTAAGTACACCTTATTTTGTGATTTATCAGAATGTAATCATAGAGCAGGGTTATGCACTGCTTTTATAAGATAATTGTTTTCATTTTCTTTCAAGTAAGTTACTGATTCTACTGTACACGTCTGTCTATGGAACCGTATACTTATTCCACTGGACCTCAAAAGGAAGCTGTCAGGCAAAACCTGTCCTTTGCCGCCCTCCTGTGGCCATTTCAGGAATAACACGCTGTGCCTCTGTCCCTGATGCTGAAATTCCAGCTAAAGCCCTGTGAACTGGACCAAACATTCTACCCAGGAAAAAAGGGTGACAAGATCAGATAGAGAGGTTGGGCAGGGCGGCATTCATTCTGTCCCTAGATGGACCAAAGTCACAGTTGTGGGTTCTTCACCGCTTCCTGCTCCCTCCCTGCAAAGGGAGGCCTCGGCTGCTGCAATGACATCATGAACCCTTTGGAAACCTAGAAGCCACCAATATTGAGGCAGCCAGTCTGATCAGAGAGGTGGTGAGACCCGTGAAATGCAGCGTGGATGCGAGAGGCCGCCTTAATTGACTCAAGCTATTCACTGCAGGCTGCCATGACTGAGACCTTCCGTCCGGCGCAGGTCCCCGCCATCCAGGCAGCCAGTACTGGGCACATAGCCTTTACCCTGGCAGGCCGGCAGGTGCAGGCCTCCTCTACTCATGCAGCCAGGGGGTTGGAGGCCGCCGTCCTCGTGGCAGGCAGTTTTAGGAAGCCCGCTCGGGCTGAGGCAGTGGGTACGGTACAGGCAGCCATTGTTGAGGAAGCTAGTCCGTGCAGCGAGGTGCTGAGTCCCACAAGACGCAGCGTGCTCGCGAGAGGCCGCCTTAATAGACGCATGCCTTATGACGCAGGCCGCCATGACTGAGAACTTCCATAAGGCGAAGGCCGCCCCCTAACGAGGCAGCCGGTACGGGGCCTGGGGCCTTTACCCTGGCAGGCAGGCAGGTGCAAGCGGCCTCTACTGAGGCTGCCAGCAGGTTGGAGGCCACAGGGCTCGAGGCAGCCAGTTATTCGGAGTTTTATCGGGTTGCCGCTGTGGTACCCAGAAGGCCGCCATTTTTGAGGCAGCCAGTCCATACAGCGAGGTGCTGAATTCTGCGAGACGCAGTGTCCTCGCAGGAGGCTGTCATTATGGAGGCAGGCCGTCTGCTGCAGGCAAAATTACTGAGACCTTCAGTACAGCAGAGGCCCCTGCTAACAAGGCAGCCAGTACGGGCACGAGGCCTTTACCCTGGCAGGCAGGCAGGTGCAGGCGGCCTCTACTGAGGCAGTCAGGAGGTTGGAGGACTTAGTCCTAGAGGCATGCATTTATACGAAGCCCGCTCTGGTTTTGGCAGTGGGTATCGTGCAGGCCGACATTATTGAGGGAGGCCGAATATTGCATGCCAACATTACTGAGACCTTTTATACAGCAGAGGCCCCTGCTAACAAGGCAGCCAGTACGGGGCATGAGGTCTTTACCCTGGCAGGCAGGCAGGTGCAGGCAGCTTCTACTGAGGTTGCCAGGAGTTATGAGAGTACAGGCCACGAGGCAGCCAATTATACGGAGTTTTACCGGGTTGCTGCTGTGGTACCCAGCAGGCCGCCATTTTGACGCAGCCAGTCCTTACAGCGAGGTGCTGAGTTCCGCGAGAAGCAGAGTCCTCGCGAGATGCCGCCATTATTGAGGCAGTCCGTATGCAGTAGGCCGCCATTACTGAGACCTTGAGTACAGCAGAGGCCCCTGCTAACAAGGCAGCCAATACAGGGAATGGGGCCTTTACCCTGGCAGGCAGGCAGATGCAGGTCTCCTCTACTGAGGCAGCCAAGAGATGGGAGGCCGCTTTCCTGGAGGCAGCCAGAAAAATGGAGCCCGCTCAGGTTGCGGCAATGGGTACTGTGCAGGCCGCCATTATTCAGGCAGCCAGTGCATACAGCTAAGTACTGAGTACTGCAAGATGCAGGGCCCTCGTGAGGTGCCGCTGTAATTGAGGCACGCCATACTCAGCATGCCGTAATTACTGAGACCTTCTGTACGGCGGAGGCCCAGCCACCGCCCCTGCTAACGAGGCAGGCAGCTGCAAGCCGCCTTCACTGAGGCAGCCAATATGTTGAAATCCGACGTCCTAGAGGCACTGAGTTACATGCAGCCCGCAAGTATTGCGGCAGTGGGTAGCATGCAGGCCGTCTTTATTGAGGCAGTCAGTCCTTACAGGGAGGTGCTGAGTACCACGACAGGCTGCCAATATTGAGGCAGGCCATACCGTGCAGGCCGACATTACTGTGACCTTCCGTACAGCAGAAGCCCCTGCTAACAAGGCAGCCAGTACGGGGCAAGGGGCCTTTACCCTAGCAGGCAGGCAGGTGCAGGCCGCCTCTACTGATGCGGCCAGGAGGTTGGAGGCTGCAGTCCTCGAAGAAGGCAGTTATACGAAGCCCGCTCTTGTTTCGACAGTGGGTATCGTGCAAGCCGCCATAATTGAGTCAGCCAGTTCATACAGCAAGATACTGAGTACCGTGAGACACAGCATCCTCGTGAGAGGCCGCCATTATTGAGGGAGGCCGAATGCTGCATGCCGACATTACTGGGACCTTCTGTACGGCAGAGGCACCCCACTTATGAGACAGCCAGTACGGGGCACAGGGCCTTTACCCTGGCAGGCAGGCAGGTGCAGGCCTCCTCTACTCAGGCAGCAAAGAGGTTGGAGGCCGCTTTCCTGGAGGCAGGCAGAAAAACGGAGCCCGCTCAGGTTGCAACAATGGGTACGGTGCTGGCCTCCATTATTCAAGCAGCCAGTCCATACAGCGAGGTGCTGAGTACTGCGAGATACAGCGGTCTCGCGAGAGGCTACCATTATTGAGGAAGACCGTATGCTGCAGGCCGACATTACTCAGACCTGCCGTACAGCAGAGGCCCCCGCTAATGAGACAGCCAGTTGAGGGAACGGGGTCTTTACCCTGGCAGGCAATCAGGTGCAGGCGGCCTCTACTGAGGCAGCCAGGAGTTTGGAGGCTTCAGTCCTCGAAGCAGGCAGTTATGCAAAGCCTGCTCTGGTGTTGGCAATGGGTATTGTGCAGGCCACCATAATTGAGGCAGCCGGTTCTTACAGCAAGGTGCTGAGTACCGTGAGACACAGCGTCCTCGCGAGAGGCCACCATTTTTGAGGAAGGCCGAATGCTGGAGGCCGACATTACTGAGACCTATCGTATGGCATAGGCCCCCCCCGCACCCCCCCTCCCGCAAACGACACAGCCAGTACGAGGCATGGCAGGTGCAGGCCGCCTCTACTGAGGCAGCCAGGGGTTTGGAGGCCGCTGTCCCCTTGGCAGGGAGTTATAGAAATGTGCTAATAGTAAGTACTCCTTATTTTGTGATTTATCAACATGTAACCATAGATCAGGGTTATGCATTGATTTTATAAGATAAATGTTTTAATTTACTTTCAAGTAAATTACTGATTATACTGTACACGTCTGTCTATGGAACCGTATACTTATAACACTGGACCTCAAAAGGAAGCTATCAGGCAAAACCTGTCCTTTGCTGCCCTCCTGTGGCCATTTCCGGAATAACACGCTGTGCCTCTGTCCCTGGTGCTGAAATTCCAGCGAAAGCCTTGTGAACTCGACCGAAAATTCTACCCAGGAAAAAAGGCTCACAAGATCAGAGAGGCTGGGCAGGACGGCATACATTCTGTCCTCAATGGACCAAAGTCACAGTTGTGGGTTCTTCACCGCTTCCTGCTCCCTCCCTGCAAAGGGAGGCCTCGGCGGCTGCGCTGACATCATGAACCCCTTGGAAACCTAGAAGCCACCAATATTGAGGCAGCCAGTCCGAACAGAAAGGTGGTGAGACCCGCGAAATGCAGCGTGGGTGCGAGAGGCCGCCTTAATGGACTCAAGCTATTCACTGCAGGCCGCCATGACTGAGACCTTCCGTCCGACGCAGGCCCCCGCCATCCAGGCAGCCAGTACTGGGCACAGGGCCTTTACCCTGGCAGGCCGGCAGGTGCAGGCCTCTTCTACTCATGCAGCCAGGGGGTTGGAGGCCGCCGTCCTCGTGGCAGGCAGTTTTACGGAGCCCGTTCGGGCTGCGGCAGTGGGTACGGTACAGGCCGCCATTGTTGAGGAAGTTAGTCCGTGCAGCGAGGTGCTGAGTCCCGCGAGACGCAGCGTGCTCGCGAGAGGCCGCCTTAATAGACGCATGCCTTATGCCATAGGCCGCCATGACTGAGAACTTCCATAAGGCGAAGGCCGCCCCCTAACGAGGCAGCCAGTACAGGGCCTGGGGCCTTTACCCTGGCAGGCAGGCAGGTGCAAGCGGCCTCTACTGAGGCTGCCAGCAGGTTGGAGGCCACAGTGCTCAAGGCAGCCAGTTATTCAGAGTTTTATCGGGTTGCTGCTATGGTACCCAGAAGGCCGCCATTATTGAGGCAGGCCATATGCTGCAGGCCGACATTACTGAGACCTGCCGTATGGCTGACCCCCCCATCCCCCCCCCCCGCTAACGAGATGGCCAGTTGAGGGCACAGGGCCTTTACCCTGGCAGGCAGGCAGGTGCAGGCTCATTGTACTGAGGCTGCCAGGAGTTTGAAGGCCACAGGCCTAGACACAGCCAGTTATACGGAGTTTTATCGGGTTGTTGCTGTGGTACCCAGCAGGCCGCCATTATTCAGGCAGCCATTCCGTACAGTGAGGTGCTGAATAAAGTGAGCCACAGTGTCCTCACCAGAGGCCACCATTATTGAGGCAGGCTGAATGCTGCAGGCCGACATTACTGAGACCAGCCGTACAGCAGAGTCCCCTGCTAACAAGGCAGCCAGTACGGGGAACGGGGCCTTTACCCTAGCAGGCAGGCAGGTGCAGGCCGCCTCTACTGAGGCAGCCAGGAGGTTGGAGGCTGCAGTCCTCGAAGAAGGCAGTTATACGAAGCCCGCTCTTGTTTCCGCAGTGGGTACGGTACAGGCCACCATTGTTGAGGAAGCTAGTCCGTGCAGTGATGTGCTGAGTCCCGCGAGACGCAGCGTGCTCACGAGAGGCCGCCTTAATAGACGCATGCCTTATGCCGCAGGCCGCCATGACTGAGAACTTCCGTAAGGCGAAGGCCGCCCACTAACGAGGCAGCCGGCAGTTATACGAAGCCCGCTCTGGTTTTGGCAGTGGGTATCGTGCAGGCCGCCCTTATTGAGGCAGGCCGACATTACTGAGACCTTCCTACGGCAGAGGCACCCCACTAACGAGACAGGCTATACCCAGCACAGGGCCTTTACACTGGCAGGCAGGCAGGTCGAGCCACCTCTACTGAGGCAGCCAGGAGATTGAAGGCTGCAGTTCTGGAGGTAGGAAGGTATACAGAGACTGCTCGGGTTGAGGCAATGCGTACTGTGTAGGCCACCATTATTGAGGTGGCCAGTCTTACAGCGAGGTGCTGAGTACCGCGAGAGGACGCCATTATTGAACCAGGCTGAGACCTGCAGTACAGCAGAGTCCCCTGCTAACAAGGCAGCCAGTACGGGACACGGGGCCTTTACCCTAGCAGGCAGGCAGGTGCAGGCAGCCTCTACTGAGTTTGCCAGGAGTTATGAGATTACAGGCCTCAAGGAAGCCAGTTATATGGACTTTTCTTGGGTTTAGGCAGTGGTACCCAGCAGGCCGCCATTATTGACGCAGCCAGTCTGTACAGCGAGGTGCTGAGTACTGCGAGAAGCCGCCATTATTGAGGCAGCCCATATGCTGCAGTCTGACATTACTGAGACTTTCTGTACCGCAGAGGCCTCTGCTAACAAGGCAGCCGGTATGGGGCACGGGGCTTTACCTTGTCAGGCAGGCAGGTGCAGGCCTCCTATACTCAGGCAGCCAAGAGGTTGGAGGCCACTTTCATGGAGGCATGCAGAAAAATGGAGCCCGCTCAGGTTGCGGCAATCGGTATGGTGCAGGCCGCCATTATTCAGGCAGCCAGACCTTACAGTGAGGTGTTGAGTACTGCGAGATACAGCGTCCTCGCGAGAGGCTGCCATTATTGAGGCAGGCCGAATGCTACAGGCCAAATTACTGAGACCTTCAGTACAGTAGAGGCCCCTGCTAACAAGGCAGCACGATACCCACTGCCTTAGTCCTCGAGGCAGGCAGTTATACGAAGCCTGCTCTGGTTTTGGCAGTGGGTATTGTGCAGGCCGGCATTACTGAGACCTGCCGTGCGGCAGAGCCCCCTCCCCCCCCCTGCTAAAGAGACTGCCAGTTGAGGGCACGGGGCCTTTACCCTGGCAAGCAGGCAGGTGCAGGCTCACTCTACTGAAGCTGCCAGGAGTTTGGAGGCCACAGGCCTCAACACAGCCAGTTATACGTTGTTTTATCGTGTTGCTGCTTTTGTACCCAGCAGACCGCCATTATTGGCGCAGCCAGTCCATACAGCGAGGTGCTGAGTACCGCGAAAAGCAGAGTCCTCATGAGAAACCGCCATTATTGAGGCAGGCCGTATGCTGCAGTCTGACATTACTGTGATCTTCCATACGGCAGAGGCCTCTGCTTACGAGGCAGCCGGTATGGGGCACAGGGCCTTTACCCTGGCAAGCAGGCAGGTGCGGGCTAACTCTACTGAGGCTGCCAGCAGATTGGAGGCCACAGGCCTCGACACAGCCAGTTATATGGAGTTTTATGGGGTTGCTGCTGTGGTACCCAGCAGGCCGCCATTATTGAATCAGCCAGTCCATACAGAGGGGTGCTGAGTACCGCGAGACCCAGAATCCTCGTGAGAAGCCGCCATTATTGAGGGAGGCCATATGCTGCAGTCTGACATTACTGAGACCTTCAGTACAACAGAGGCCCCAGCTAACAAGGCAGCCAGTACGGACCATGGGGCCTTTACCCTGGCAGGCAGGAAGGTGCAGGTCTCCTCTACTGAGGCAGCAAAGAGGTTGGAGGCCGCTTTCCTGGAAGCATCCAGAAAAATGGAGCCCGCTCAGGTTGCGGCAATGGGTACAGTGCAGGCCGCCATTATTCAGGCAGCCAGTCCGTACAGCGAGGTGCTGAGTACTGCGAGATACAGCGTCCTCACGAGAGGCTGCCATTATTGAGGCAGGCTGAATGCTGCAGGCCGACATTACTGAGACCTGCCGTACGGCAGAGTCCCCCGTTAACGAGACAGCCAGTTGAGGGCACGGGGTCTTTACCCTGGCAGGCAGGCAGGTGCAGGCCGCCTCTACTGAGGCAGCCAAGAGGTTGGAGGCTGCAGTCCTCGAGGCAGGCAGTTATACAAAGCCCGCTCTGGTTTTGGCAATGGGTATTGTTCAGGTCGCCATAATTGAGGCAGCCGGTTTGCACAGCAAGGTGCTGAGTACCGTGAGACAAAGCGTCCTCGCAAGAGGCCGCCATTATTGAGGAAGGCCGAATGCTGCAGGCCAACATTACTGAGACCTTCCGTATGGCAGAGGCCTTCCCCACCCCTCCCCGCGAACGACACAGCCAGTACGGGGCATGGGGCCTGTACACTGGCATGCCGGCAGGTGCAGGCCTCCTCTACTGAGGCAGCCAGGGGATTAGAGGCCGCCATCATCGTGGTAGGCAGTTTTACGCAGCCCGCTCTGGTTGCGCGAGTGGGTACGGTACAGGCCACCATAATTGAGACAGCCAGTTTGTACAGCAAGGACCCGAGTACCGTGAGACACGGCGTCCTAGCGAGAGGCCGCCATTATTGAGGAAGGCTGAATGCTGCAGGCTGACATTACTGAGACCTTCCGTATGGCAGAGGCCCTCTCCCCCCTCCCCCACCCGCCGCTCCCCGCGAACGACACAGCCAGTACGGGGCACGGGGTCTTTACGCTGGCGGGCCGGCAGGTGCAGGCCGCCTCTACTGAGGAAGCCAGGGGGTTGGAGGTCTCCGTCCCCTTGGCAGGGAGTTATAGAAATATGCTAATAGTAAGTACTATTTATTTTGTGATTTATCAGAATGTAATCATAGAGCATGGTTATGCACTGCTTTTATAAGATAAATGTTTTCATTTTCTTTCAAGTAAGTTACTGATTATACTGTACACGTCTGTCTATGGAACCATATACTTATTACACTGGACCTTAAAAGGAAGCTGTCAGGTAAAAAACTATCCTCTGCTGTCCTGTGGCCATTCAAGAAATAACAAGCTGTGTCTCTGTCCCTGGTGCTGAAATTCCAGCTAAAGCTCTGTGAACTCGACCAAAAATTCTACCCAGGACAAAAGGCTCACAAGATCAGAGAGGCTGGGCTGACGGCATACATTCTGTCCCTGGATGGACCAAAGTCACAGTTGTGGGTTCTTCACCGCTTCCTGCTCCCTCCCTGCAAAGGGAGGCCTCGGCTGCTGCGCTGACATCATGAACCCCTTGGAAACCTAGAAGCCACCAATATTGAGGCAGCCAGTCCGATCAGAGAGGTGGTGAGACCCGCGAAATGCAGCGTGGATGAGAGAAGCCGCCTTATTTGACTCAAGCTATTCGCTGCAGGCTGCCATGACTAAGACCTTCCGTAAGGCGAAGGCCGCCCCCTTACGAGGCAGCCGGTATGGGGCCCGGGCCTTTACCCTGGCAGGCAGGCAGGTACAAGCGGACTCTACTGAGGCTGCCAGAAGGTTGGAGGCCACAGGGTTCGAGACAGCCAGTTATTCAAAGTTTTATGGGGTTGCTGCTGTGGTACCCAGAAGGCCGCCATTATTGAGGCAGCCAGTCCATACAGCGAGGTACTGAATTCCGCGAGACGCAGTGTCCTCGCGGGAGGCTGCCATTATTGAGGCAGGCCGTCTGCTGCAGGACAAATTACTGAGACCTTCAGTACAGCAGAGGCTCCTGCTAACAAGACAGCTAGTACGGGGCATGAGGCCTTTACCCTGGCAGTCAAGCAGGTGTAGGCGGCCTCTACTGAGGCAGCCAGTAGGTTGGAGGCCTTAGTCCTCGAGGCAGGCAGTTATACGAAGCACGCTCTGGTTTTGGCAGGGGGTATCGTGCAGGCCGCCATTATTGAGGCAGGCCGTATGCTGCAGGCCGACATTACTGAGACCTGCTGTATGGCAGAGGCCCCCCACTAAAGATACTGCCAGTTGAGGGCACGGGGCCTTTACCCTGGCAGGCAGGCAGGTGCAGGCTCACTCTACTGAGGCTGCCAGGAGTTTGGAGGCCACAGGCCTCAACACAGCCAGTTATACGTAGTTTTATCAGGTTGCTGATTTGGTACCCAGCAGGCCGCCATTATTGGTGCAGCCAGTCCATACAGCGAGGTGCTGAGTACCACAAAACGCAGAGTCCTCGCGAGAAGCCGCCATTATTGAGGCAGGCCGTATGTTTCAGTCTGACATTACTGAGACCTTCCGTACAGTAGAGGCCTCTGCTAACAAGACAGCTGGTATGAGGCACGGGGCTTTACCCTGTCAGGCCGGCAGGTACAGCCATCCTGTACTGAGGCTGCTGGCAGGTTGTAGTACGCAGCCTTGATGCCGGCCGTTAAACAGAGCCCGCTCTGGTTTTGGCAGTGGGTATCATGCATGCCACCATTATTGAGGCAGACATTCTGTACAGATAGTGCTGAGTACCCTAGAAGCCCTGTCATCGCGAGAGACCGCCATTATTGAGGCAGGCCGAATGCTGCAGGCCGACATTACCGAGACCTTCCATAAGGCAGAGGCACCTCGCTAATGAGACAGCCAGTTGAGGTCACGGGGCCTTTACCCTGGCAGGCAGCCTCAACTGAGGTTGCCAGGAGTTATGAGAGTACAAGCCTCGAGGCAGCCAGTTATACAGAGTTTTATTAGGTTGCTGCTGTGGTACTCAGCAAGCCGCCATTATTGACGCAGCCAGTCCGTACAGCGAGGTGCTGAGTACCGTGAGATGCAGATTCCTCGTGAGATGCCGCCATTATTGAGGCAGTCCGTACGCAGTAGGCCGGCATTAATGAGACCTTCAGTACAGCAGAGGCCCCTGCTAACAAGGCAGCCAGTATGGGTCACGGGGCCTTTACCCTGGCAGGCAGGCAGGTGCAGGCTTCCTCTATTGAGGCAGCCAAGAGGTTGGAGGCCGCTTCCCTGGAGGCAGCCAGAAAAATGGAACCCGGGACCCAGACTTTGCTCCCTGTCCCCAAGATCCTCTCAGAACCCATTCCTCTATCCGGGGCTCAGACCTATATCCGGGTCCCAGACCATCATGGCGGGGCCAAGAAGATTATCCCGGGGCCCAGGTCTTTAATACAGAATCCAGTCTTGTATCAGGGGTGTAGTTCTCTATCTGTAACCCAGACCACCATTCCATAACCCAGATGTCCAGGTGAGGTACCAGACAGCCGCCCGGGGCCCAGACCTCCCTCCCTGGTCTGAACTGCCCTTCTGGGACCCAGATCTCTATCAGGGGCTCAGACCTACATCCGGGTTCCAGACCATCAGGTCGGGTCCGAGAAGATTATCCCGGGACACAGGTTTCTAACACATAATCCGGTTGGGAACTGGGGCCTTTGTTTGCCTCACAGGGTGTTGAGGAGCATCTGTGGCCTATATCCAACACGTGAGAGGAGCAACACAGCTTCAGAGGCTGCCACACGCCTCCGGGGCCCAACGCACCCCAGGTGTGAGTGCTGCCTTTTTTTTCTTTTTTGGTTAATCCTCACCAGGGATAGGGATATAGGGATATAGGGATATAGGGATATAGGGGATATAAGGGATATAAGGGACATAAGGGATATGGGATATGGGGATATGGGGATATAAGGGATATAGGGATATAGAAATAAAGGGATAAAGGAATAAGGGATATAAGGGATATGGGGATATAAGGGATATAGGAATATAGCGATAAAGGGATATAAGGGATATACGGATATAAGCGATATAAGGGATCTAAGGGATATAAGGTACATAAGCAATATAGGGATATAGGAATATAAGGGATATAAGGGATATAGGGATATAAGCGATATAGGGGTATAGGGATATAAGGTATATAAGGGATATAGGGATATAGGAATATAGGGATATAAGGGATATAAGGGATATAAAGGATTAGGGATATAATACAGTCTTGTATCAGGGGTGTAGTTCTCTATCTGTAACCCAGACTACCATTCCGTAACCCAGATGTCCAGGTGAGGTACCAGACCACTCCCCCAGGCCCAGACCTCCCTCCCTGGCCCCAATTGCCCTCCTAGGACCCAGACCTCTTTCCGGGGGCTCAGACCTACAATCAGGTCCCAGACCATCATCGCGGTGCCGAGATTATCCAGGGGCCCAGGTTTCTAACACAGAATCCACTCTTGTATCAGGGGTGTAGTTCTCCATCTGTAACCCAGACCATCATAACATAACCCATATATCCAGGTGAGGTACCAGACCGCCCCCTGGGTCCCAGACCTCCCTCCCTGTCCCGAACTGCCCTCCTGGGACCCAGACCTCTATCCGGGGCTCAGACCTACATCTGGGTCTCAGACCATCATGGCGGGTTCGAGAAGATTATGCCGGGACCCAGCGTTCTAACAAAGAATCCAGACTTGTATCAGGGCTATAGTTCTCTATCTGTAACCCAGACCACCATTCCATAACCCAGATGTCCAGGTGAGGTACCAGACCACCTCCCGGGCCCCAGACCTCCCTCCCTGGCTCGAACTGCCCTCCTGGCATCTAGACCTTTATCCGCGGCTCAGACCAACAACAGGGTCCCAGACCATCATGGCAGGTTCGAGAAGATTACCCCGGGGACCAGGATTCTAACACAGAATCCAGTCTTTTATTAGGGGTGTAGTTCTCTATCTGTACCCCAAACCACCATTCCATAACCCAGATGTCCAGGTGAGGTACCAGAACCCCGCCCCCCCCCCGGGTCCCAGACTTTGCTCCCTGGCCCGAATGATCCTCTCAGAACCCATTCCTCTATCTGGGGCTCAGACCTACATCCGGGTCTCAGACCATCATGGCGGGTCCGAGAAGATTATCCCAGGGCCCAGGTCTCTAACACAGAATCCAGTCTTGTATCAGGGGTGTAGTTCTCTATCTGTAACCCAGACCACCATTCCATAACCCAGATGTCCAGGTGAGGTACCAGACCGCCCCCCGGGGCCCAGAACTCCCTCCCTGGCCCGAACTGCCCTCCTGGGACCCAGACCTCTATCTGGGGCTCAGACCTACATCCGGGTACCAGACCATCATGGCGGGTCCGAGAAGATTATCCCGGGGCCCAAGTTTCTAACACATAATCCAGTTGGGCACTGGGGCCTTTGTGTGCCTTGCAGGGTGTTTAGCAGCATCTGTGGCCTGTATCCAACACGTGCGAGGAGCAACACAGCTGCAGATGCTGCCACACGCCTCCAGGGCCCAACCCACCGCAGGTGTGAGTGCTGCCTTTTTTTTTCTTTTTTGTTTAATCCTCAACAGGGATAGGGATATAGGGATATAGGGATATAGGGGATATAGGGGTTATAAGGAATATAAGGGACATAAGGGATATGGGATATGGGATATAGGGATATAAGGGATATAGGCATAAAGGGATAAAGGAATAAGGGATATAAGGGATATGGAGATATGGGGATATGGGGATATAAGGGGTATAGGAATATAACGATAAAGGGATATAGGGATATAAAGGATATAAGAGATATAAGGGATATAGGGATATAAGCTATATAAGGGATATAAGGTATATAAGTAATATAGGGATATAAGGGATATAAGGGATATAGGGGTATAGGGATATAAGGGTTATAAGGGATATAAGGGATTAGGAATATAATACAGTCTTGTATCAGGGGTGTAGTTGTCTATCTGTAACCCAGACCACCATTCCATAACCCAGATGTCCAGGTGAGGCACCAGACCACCTCCCGGGCCCCAGACCTACCTCCCTGGCCAGAACTGCCCACCTGGAACCCAGACCTCTATCCGGGCTCAGACCTACATCCGGGTCTCACACCATCATGGCGGGTCCGAGAAGATTATCCCGGGGCCCAGGTCTCTAACACAGAATCCAGTCTTGTATCAGGGGTGTAGTTGGCCCCATCATTTGGCCCCATCTTTTGGCTCCAATCAGTTGGCCCCATCATTTGGCCCCATCAGCACTTGGCCCCTTCATTTGGCCCCATCATTTGGCTCCATCATTTGGCCCCATCACCTGGCCCCATCTTGGCGCGGACACAGCGAGGAATGCTGATGCACCCTCTCCTGTGCGCTCGCCCTGGACTGGAGAGGAGCAGGGGTGTCTGGGGCAGACCCTCGTTCTGGTGGGAAAAGCCTCCCCTCCTCATCAAGCGGCAGCATCAGGGTGTGCTTCACATGAACGTGAGGCGTGGAGGAGGGGTTCAGGGTGCGATGGCGGGCGGGGAGGAAGGGACAAGGCTGGGGTTGGGGACTCGATGGAGAGGTCGTTGCCATATCCAAGGGAGAGGTCCCGAGTTTCGGAGCTTGGGCGGCGTTAGAAAGGAGCCGGAAAACACAGGAGGTGATGTCCAGGAGCCGGGATATCGCCCGAGGGGGGCGCCGGTGCGAGGAGATGGAGGGTGAGGATAATTCTGGTATCTGCTGAGCCAGCAGCTGGTACCCGGGGTCACTGGCGTAGGGGGAGGGGAGCAGACCAGAGCCGCATCGTAAGGAAAACGGGGGCCCATTCTGCTGGCGAGCTGTGATCACCCAACTGCTCCTGGCCACACATCACCCCCCCAAAGGCAGACGCGACTTTAAGTCCTGGTGACAGAGCTGAGCTCCGGGGAGGGCTCCCCTCCGTGCGCAGGTTCAGGTGGAGGGCCCAGAGCACATGGCCTCTCTGTGGGAGCCGGCCCGCCGTTCCTGAGGGCTGTCAGCGGGTCTGTCCGCGCGGCCCTGACTGGCGGCGTTGTGGACAGCGGGCAGGAGGGGTGCTGGACCCACTGGATCCAAAGGAACTGTCGGCTCAAAGGGAGACTCCGGCGGCCCCCTCCGCCCGCCCTCCCCGCGGCAGGTAGCGGAAGTATCTCCTTCAGCATACACTGGCCGAGGGCTCTGTGCCCGGCCTGTGCTTGGTGCGGCTGGGAATACAGTCACAGGTTTGTCGGAAAGCAGGCTGATGGTATGGGGCATTCCATAGAAACTTCCAGAACACATGAACTGTGTATCTGCTGTGTGCTGGGCACTGTTGGAGGGACAGGACACTGAACGAGACGGAAGTTTTCCCGCATCATGGTGCCCACATTCCAGCCACAGGGACAGCCGTCGACCCGTGAACCCATCAGCGCGATCATTAGGAGACAGCGGCCTGGACATCCGGTGGATGGTGAAATGGGGTGACTCCGGAGTGGCCCCAACAGCCGCTGAGCAGGCGACCGGCGACAGGTGCACTGTGTCCGGGACTTGTCACTCCTTCCACCTCAGGCGCAGGAAACCGCCAATGAATGAAACTGACCGAGCTGCATGGAGCCGATGGGAGGGAAGGGAGCTGCAGTGACTACCGCCTGATACATACATTGTAGAGTGCTGGGCAGACCACATGCAGGGCCACATGGAACATGGACACGTGGGGGGGAATGGGGGGCCGGGAGGAAAGGCCTGAGGGCCGAGGCCACGGGCTGGGGCAACACAGGGCGGGCCGGCCCATCAGAGTGAGCCTGCGGTGACCTCTGAGCAGAGAGGCCAAGGATGGAGCCGCGTGGACGTGAGTGGCGGCGTGTCCCTGGTTCGCCAGAGCCAGGCAGCCCCAGGGCTGTGAGGGTCATGACCCGGCTGCCGTGGCCCCCACAAAAAGAGTGTGATGGGATTATGGTTGATGGGTTTAGGGCAGTGATGGGCAACCTTTTGAGCTTGGTGTGTCAAACTTCGCCAAAAAACTGAGCATAACTCGGGTAGTGTGTCACTTTTAGGAAAAACCATTATTTCGCGAATGTTTCATCCTCAGGAGCAGAAAATGTTTCATCCTCGGCATGTGGTCACCTCAGCAGCCGCGTGTCATCAGAAATGGCTACGCGTGTCAGTGCTGACACGCGTGTCATAGGTTCGCCATCACTGGTTTAGGGAGATGGGTTTAGGGTGATGGGTTTAGGGTGAGGGGATTAAGGTGATGGGATTTTACTGATGGGATTAATATATGGTTTTTTAACTGATGGGATTAGATATATCGGATTTTCTTTTTTCTTTTTTAAAAATATATTTTAATGATTTTTCACAGAGAGGAATGGAGAGGAATAGAGAGATAGAAACATCGATGAGAGAGAAATATTAATTGACGCATGCTGTATGCCTTAATTGACGCAAGCCATACGCCGAAAGCCACCATGACTGAGACCTTCCCTACGGCTTAGGCACCCCACCTCAAGAGTCAGCCACTACGGGGCCGGGGTCTTTACCCTGACCGACTGGCAGTTGCAAGCCTCTTCTACTCACGCAGCCAGGGGGTTGGAGGCCGCCGTCCTCGTGGCAGGCAGTTTTACGGAGCCCGATCTGACTTCGGCAGTGGGTACGGTACAGGCCGCCATTGTTGAGGCAGCCAGTCCGTGCAGCGAGGTGGTGCTGAGTCCTGTGAGACACAGCATGCTTGCCAGATGCCGTCTTAATGGTCGCATGCCTTACGCCGCAGGCCGCCATGACTGAGAACATCCGTAAGGCCAAAGCCGCACACAAACAACGCAGCCAGTACGGTACCCGGGGTCTTTACGCTGGCGGGCTGGCAGGTGCATGTCGCCTCTACTGAGGCAGCCAGAGGGTTGGAGGCCACCATCCCCTTGGCAGGGAGTTATAGAAATGTGCTAATAGTAAGTACTCCTTATTTTGTGATTTATCAGAGTGTAATCATACAT
The DNA here is from genome assembly GCF_951640355.1 of Cnephaeus nilssonii. NCBI lineage: Eukaryota > Metazoa > Chordata > Mammalia > Chiroptera > Vespertilionidae > Cnephaeus > Cnephaeus nilssonii. Next base: position 137,423 of record NC_137092.1, read on the forward strand.
CAGGGTTATACACTGGTTTTATAAGATAAATGTTTTGATTTTCTTTCAAGTAAGTTACTGATTATACTGTACACGTCTGTCTATGGAACCATATACTTATTACACTGGCCCTCAAAAGGAAGCTGTCAGGCAAAAACTATACTTTGCTGCCCTCATGTGGCAGTTTCAGGAATAACACGCTGTGCCTCTGTCCCTGGTGCTGAAATTTTAGCTAAAGCCCTGTGAACTCGACCAAAAATTTTACCCAGGTAAAAAGGGTGACAAGATCAGAGAGGCTGGGCAGGGCGGCATTCATTTCGTCCCTGGATGGACCAAAGTCACAGCTGTGGGTTTTTCGCCGCTTCCTGCTCCCTCCCTGCAAAGGGAGGCCTCAGCTGCTGCGCTGACATCGTGAAATCTTTGGAAACCTAGAAGCCACCAATATTGAGGCAGCCAGTCCCAACAGCGAGGTGCTGAGACCCGCGAAATGCAGCGTGGATGTGATAGGCCGCCTTGATTGACTCATGCTATTCGCTGCAGGCCGCCATGAGTGAGACCTTCCGTCCGGCGCAGGCCCCCGCTATCCAGGCAGCCAGTACTGGGCACAGGGTCTTTTCCCTGGCAGGCCAGCAAGTACAGCCCTCCTCTACTCATGCAGCCAGGGGGTTGGAGGCCACCGTCCTCGTGGGAGGCAGTTTTATGGAGCCCATTCGGGCTGCGGCAGTGGGTACGGTACAGGCCGCCATTGTTGAGGCAGCCAGTTCGTGCAGCGAGGTGCTGAGTCCTGCGAGACACAGCGTGCTCGCGAGAGGCCACCCTAATGGACGCATGCCTTACGCCGCAGGCCGCCATTACTGAGAACTTCTGTAAGGCGAAGGCCTCCCCCTAATGAGGCAGCTGGTACGGGGCCCGGGGCCTTTACCCTGGCAGGCAGGCAGGTGCAAGCAGCCTCTACTGAGGCTGCCAGCAGGTTGGAAAACAGGACTCGAGGCAGCCAGTTATTTGGAGTTTTATGGGGTTGCTGCTGTGGTACCCAGAAGGCCGCCATTATTGAGGCAGCCAGTCCATACAGCGAGGTACTGAATTCCGCGAGATGCAGTGTCCTCACGAGAGCCTGCCACTATTGAGGCAGGCCGTCTGCTGCAGGCCAAATTACTGAGACCTTCAGTACAGCAGAGGCCCCTGCTAACAAGGCAGCCAGTACTTGGCATGAGGCCTTTACCCTGGCAGGCAGGCAGGTGCAGGCGGCCTCTACTGAGGCAGCCAGGAGGTTGGAGGCCTTAGTCCTCAAGGCAAGCAGTTAAACAGAGCCCGCTCTGATTTTGGCAGTGGGTATCGTGCATGCCACTATTATTGAGGCAGTCTGTACAGAGAGTGCTGAGTACCCTAGAAGCACTGTCCTCGAGAGTGGCCGCCATTATTGAGGCAGGCCGTATGCTGCAGTCTGACATTACTGAGACCTTCCGTACAGCAGAGGCCTCTGCTAACAAGGCAGACGGTATGGGGCACAGGGCTTTACCCTGTCAGGCCGGCAGGTGCAGCCATCCTATACTGAGGCTGCCAGCAGGTTTTAATCCGCAGCCTCGAGGCAGGCAGTTAAACAGAGCCCGCTCTGGTTTCATGCATGCCACAATTATTGAGGCAGACAGTCTGTACAGAGAGTGCTGAGTACCCTAGAAGCACTGTCCTCGAGAGAGGCCGCCATTATTGAGACACGCCGAATGCTGCAGGCCCATATTCCTGAGACCTTCCATACGGCAGAGGCACCCCGCTAATCAGACAGCCAGTACAGGGCACAGGGCATTTACCCTGGCAAGAGGTTGGAGGCCGCTTTCCTACTGAGGCAGCCTGGAGATTGGAGGCTGCAGTCCTGGAGGGAGGAAGTTATACGGAGCCTGCTCAGGTTGCGGCAATGGATACTGTGTAGGCCGCCATTATTGAGGGAGCCACTCTTACAGCGAGGTGTTGAGTACCGCGAGAGGCCGCCATATTGAGTCAGGCCATACCCTGCAGGCCGACATTACTGAGACCTTCTATACAGCAGAGGCCCCTGCTAACAAGGCAGCCAGTACGGGGCACGGGGTCTTTACCTGGCAGGCAGGCAGGTGCAGGCAGCCTCTACTGAGGTTGCCAGGAGTTATGAGAGTACAGGCCTTTAGGCAGCCAGTTATACGGAGTTTTCTCGGGTTGCTGCTGTGGTACCCAGCAGGCCGCCATTTTGACGCAGCCAGTCCGTACATCAAGGTGCTGAGTACCGCGAGACTCAGAGTCCTCGCGAGATGCTGCCATTATTGAGGCAGTCTGTATGCAGTAGGCCGACATTACTGAGAACTTGAGTACAGCAGAGGCCCCTGCTAACAAGGCAGGCAGTACGGGGCATGGGGCCTTTACCCTGGCAGGCAGACAAGTGCACACCTCCTCTACTGAGGCAGCCAAGAGGTTGGAGGCCGCTTTCCTGGAGGCAGCCAGAAAAATGGAGCCCACTCAGGTTGCGACAATGGGTACTGTGCAGGCCGCCATTATTCAGGCAGCCAGTCCGTACAGAGAGGCACTGAGTACTGCAAGATGCAATGCCCTTGCAAGATGCCGCTGTAATTGAGGCACGCCATACTCAGCATGCCGTCATTACTGAGACCTTCTGTGCGGCGGAGGTCCCCCCACTGTGCCTGCTAACCAGGCAGGCAGCTGCAGGCCGCCTTCCCTGAGGCAGCCAGTATGTTGAAAGCCGACGTCCTCGAGGCACTGAGTTACACGCAGCCCGCAAGTATTGTGGCAGTGGGTACTGTGCAGGCCATCATTATTGAGGCATCCCGTTCCCTGGATGTCGCCATTTTTAAGGCAGCTACTCTATACAGCGAGGTGCTGCAGGATTGCAAGAAGCAGTGTCCTTGTGAGAGGCCGGCATTATGCACTAATGATGCACGCAGCATGCAGGTCTCCTTTACTAAGGTTACTAGTTATTAGTTTACAAGTTAATAGGATACTGGTTGCTCGTTACCAGGGTATGTGTTACTGGTTACTAGTTACCTGGTAACTAGGTAACTGGTTACCAGGTAACTTGTTGCCAGGTCCCTAGTTGCCAGGCTAGTAGTTACTAGATTACCTTTTACCAGGTCACTAGTTATTGGTTTACTAGTTACCAGTTGACTGGTTACCAGTTGACTGGTTACCAGGTTACTGGTTTCTAGTTACCAAGTTACTGTTGTGGCCATTGAAGAAATAACACCGTGTGCTTCTGTCCATGGTGCTGAAATTCCAGCTAATGCCCTATAAACACACCAAATAATTCTACCCCAAAACAAACACCCAGAAAAAAAGAAAAACCCTCAAAATCATCAAGTCTGTCCAGGGCGGGAGTCATTCCTTCCCTGGATGGACTAAAGTCACCAGTCTGGATTTTGCACCCGTTCACAGCCCAGCCCTGCAAAGGGCTGCTGCACTGACATTGTGAACATGTGCGTTCACTAAGTCAGTCCACACCGTAAAGGAAGCCATTTTTGAAGCAGTCAGAACCGGTGAGGTCACCGTCCTCGAGGCATCCAGTTACACGGAGCCCGATAGCATTGTGGTAGTGGGTACGGTGCAGGTCATTATTGAGGCAGTCAGTCCTTACACCGAGGTGCTGAGTACCGTGAGAGGCTGCCATTATTGAGGCAGGCCATACCGTGCAGGCCGATATTACTGAGACCTTCCATACAGCAGAGACCCCTGCTAACAATGCAGCCAGTACTGGGCAAGGGGTCTTTACCCTGGCAGGCAGGCAGGTGCAGGCAGCGTCCTGAGGTTGACAGGAGTTTTGAAAGTACAGGCCTCGAGACAGCCAGTTATATGGCCTTTTCTTGGGTTACGGCGGTGGCACGCATCAGGACGCCAATATTGAGGCAGCCAGTCTGAAGAGCGAGGTGCTGAGTACCTCGAAACTCAGCATCCTTGCGAGAGGTCTCCTATATTGAGGCAGGCCTTAGGCTGCAGGCCGACATTACTGAGACCTTCCGTACAGCAGAGGCCCATGCTAACAAGGTTGCCAGTACAAGGCAAGAGGCCTTTACACTTGCAGGCAGGCAGGTGCAGGCCGCCTCTACTGAGGCAGCCAGGAGGTTGGAGGCTGCAGTCCTTGAGGCAGGCAGTTATACGAAGCCCACTCGGGTTCCGGCAATGGGTATCCTGCAGGCCGCCATTATTGAGGCAGCCAGTTCGTACAGCAAGGTGTTGAGTACCACGAGAAGTACTGTCCTCATGAGAGGCCGGCATTATTGAGGCAGGCTCAATGCTGCAGGCCGACATTACTGAGACCTTCCCTACGGCAGAGGCCCAACGCTAAGGACACAGCCATTACGGAGAACTGGCTGCCTCCATTGTGGCGGCCTGCACGATACCCACTGCCAAAACCAGAGCGGGCTTCATATAAATGCCTGCCTCGAGGACTGCAGCCTCCAACCTCCTGGCTGCCTCAGTAGAGGCGGCCGGCACCTGACTGCCTGCCAGGGTAAAGGCCCCATGCCCCGTACTGGCTGCCTTGTTAGCAGGGGCCTCTGCTGTATGGAAGGTTTCAGTAATGTCTGCCTGCAGGTTATGGCCTGCCTCAATAATGGCGGCTTCTCGCGAGGACTCTGCATCTCACGGTACTCAGCACCTCGCTGTACGGACTGGCTGCGCCAATAATGGCGGCCTGCTGAGTACCACAGCAGCAACCCCATAAAACTCCATATAAATGGCTGTGTCGAGGCCTGTGTCCTCCAAACTCCTGGCAGCCTCAGTAGAGGCCGCCTGCACCTGCCTGCCTACCAGGGTAAAGGACCCGTGCCCTCAACTGGCAGTCTCGTTAGCGGGGGCCTCTGCCGTACGGCAGGTCTCAGTAATGTTGGCCTGCAGCATACGGCCTGCCTCAATAATGGTGGCCTTCTGGGTACCACAGCAGCAACCCTATAAAACTCCGTATAACTGGCTGCAGCGAGCCCTGTGGCCTCCAACCTGCTGGCAGCCTCAGTAGAGGCCACTTGCACCTGCTTGCCTGCCAGGGTAAAGGCCCCGGGCCCTGTACCGGCTGCCTCGTTAGGGGGCGGCCTTCGCCTTACAGAAGTTCTCAGTCATGGCGGCCTGCGGCGTAAGGCATGCGTCAATTAATGTGGCCTCTCGCGAGCACGCTGCGTCTCGTGGGACTCAGCACCTCGCTGCACGGACTAGCTTCCTCAACAATGGTGGCCTGTACCGTACCCACTGCCGCAGCCCGAGCGGGCTCCGTAAAACTGCCTGCCACGAGGACGGCGGCCTCCAACCCCCTGGCTGCATGAGTAGAGGAGGCCTGCACCTGACGGCCTGCCAGGGTAAAGGCCCTGTGCCCAGTACTGGCTGCCTGGATAGCGGGGGCCTGCGCCTTAAGAAGGTCTCAGTCATGGCAGCCTGCAGCGAATAGCTTGAGTCAATTCAGGCGGCCTCTCGCATCCACGCTGCATTTCGAGGGTCTCACCACCTCTCTGTTCAGACTGGCTGCCTCAATATTGGTGGCTTCTAGGTTTCCAAAGGGTTCATGAGGTCAGTGCAGCAGCCGAGACCTCCCTTTGCAGGGAGGGAGCAGGAAGCGGTGAAGAACCCACAACTGTGACTTTGGTCCATCCAGGGACAGAAGGAATGCCGCCCTGCCTAGCCTCTCTGATCTTGTGACCCTTTTTTCCTGGGTAGAATTTTTGGTCCAGTTCACAGAGCTTTAGCTGGAATTTCAGCACCAGGGACAGAGGCACGACGTGTTATTCCTAAAATGGCCACAGGAGGGCAACAAAGGATAGTTTTTGCCTGACAGCTTCCTTTTGAGGTCCAGTGTAATTAGTATATGGTTCCATAGACAGATGTGTACAGTATAATCAGTAACTTACTTGAAAGAAAATGAAAACATTTATCTTATAAAAGCAGAGCATAACCCTGCTCTATGATTACATTCTGATTAATCACAAAATAAGGAGTACTTACTATTAGCACATTTCTAAAGCTCCCTGCCAAGTGGACGGCGGCCTCCAACCCCCTGGCTGCCTCAGTAGAGGCGGCCTGCACCTGCCGGCCCGCCTGCGTAAGGACCCCGTGCCTCGTACTGGCTGTGTCGTCAGCGGGGAGGGGTGGTGGAGAGACTCTTCCATAAGGAAGGTCTCAGTAATGTCGGCCTGCAGCATTAGGCGTTCCTCAATAATGGCGGCCTCTCGTGAGGACGCTGTGTCTCACGGTACTCAGCACCTTGCTGTATGAACCGGCTGCCTCAATTATGGTGGCCTGCATGATACCCACTGCCAAAACCAGAGCAGGCTTCATATAACTTCCTGCCTCGAGGACTGCAGCCTTCAACCTCCTGGCTGCCTCAGTAGAGGCGGCCTGCACCTGCCTGCCTGTTAAGGTACAGGCCCCATGCCCTGTACTGGCTGTCTCTTTATCGGGGAGGGTGGGGAGGGGGCGGCCTCTGCCGTACGGAAGGTCTCAGTAACGTCGGCCTGCAGCATTCGGCCTGCCTCAATAATGGCGGCGTCTCGCGAGGACAGTTTTTCTCGTAGTACTCAACACCTTGCTGTACGAACTGGTTGACTCAATTATGGCAGCCTGCACGATACCCACTGCCAAAACCAGAGCGGGCTTCGTATACCTGCCTGCCTCGAGGACTGCAGCCTCCAACCTCCTGACTAGCTCAGTAGAGGCGGCCTGCACCTGCCTGCCTGCCAGGGTAAAGGCCCCGTGCCCAGTACTGGCATTGTCATTAGTGGGGGGCCTCTGTCGTACAGAAGGTCTCAGTAATGTTGGCCTGCAGAATTCGGCCTGTCTCAATAATGGCGTCCTCTCGGGAGGACAGTGCTTCTCGTGGTACTCAGCACCTCTCTGTACGGGCTGTCTGCCTCAATAATGGTGGCATGCACGATACCAACTGCCAAAATCAGAGCGGGCTCCGTTTAATTGCCTGCTTCGAGGCTGCGGACTACAACCTGCTGGCAGCCTCAGTATACGATGTCTGCACCTGCCTGCCTCACAGGGTAAAGCGCCGTGCCCCATACTGGCTGCCTTGTTAGCAGAGGCCTGTGCTTACAGAAGGTCTCAGTAATGTCGGCCTGTAGCAGACGGCCTGCCTCAATAATGGCATTCTCTCTCGGTACTCAGCACCTCGCTGTAAGGACTGGCTGCCTCAATAATGACGGTCTGCACCATACCCACTGCCGCAATCCTATCGGGCTCCGTGTATCTGGCTGTCTTGAGGACCGCGACCTCACCGGTTCTGGGTGCTTCAAAAATGGCTGCCTTTAGGGTATGGACTTACATCGTGAACGCACACATTCACCATGTCAGTGCAGCAGCCCTTTGCAGGGCTGGGCTGTGAATGGGTGCAAAATCCAGACTGGTGACTTTAGTCCATCCTGGGAAGGAATGATTCCCGCCCTAGACAGACTTGATGATTTTGAGGGTTTTTCATTTTTGGGGGTGTTTGTTTGTTTTGGGGTACAATTATTTGTTGTGTTCACAGGGCATTAGCTGGAATTTCAACACCATGGACAGGAGCACACGGTGTTATTTCTTTGATGGCCACCACAGTAACCTGGTAACTAGAAACCCGTAACCTGGTAACCAGTAACCAGTCACCGGGTAACCAGTAAACCAATAACTCGTGACCTGGTAAAAGGTAACCTAGTAACTTCTAACCTGGCAACTAGTGACCTGCCAACCGGTTACCTGGTAACCAGTTACCTAGTTACTAGGTAACTAGTATCCAGTAACACGTACCCTGGTAACGAGCAACCAGTATCCTATAAACTTGTGAACTAATAACTAGTAACCTTCGTAAAGGAGACCTGCATACCGCCTGCATCATTAGTGGATAATGGCTGCCTCTCGCAAGGACACTGTTTCTTGCAATCCTGCAGCACCTCGCTGTACAGAGTAGCTGCCTTAATAATGGCGACATCCAGGGAATGGGATGCCTCAATAATGATGGCCTGCACAGTACCCACTGCCGCAATACTTGCGGGCTGCGCGTAACTCCCTGTCTCGAGGACGTCGGCCTCCAACATACTGCAGCCTCCAACCTCCTAGCTGCCTCATTTTAGGCGGCCTGCACCTGCCTGCCTGCCAGGGTAACGTCCCCGTGCCCTGTACTGGCTGCCTTGTTAGCGCGGGGTGGGGGGGTTGGGGGGGTGGGAGGGGTGGTGTTGAGAGGGGGCCTCTACTGTTCGGAAGGTCTCAGTAATGGCGGCCTGTCGCATAAGGATTGCTTCAATAAAGGCGGCCTCTCGCGAGGATGCTGTGTCTCGCGGTACTCAGCACCTTGCTCGGGACCGGCTGCTCCGTAATGATGGACTCCTGAGTAATGAGTGCCTCAGTAATGGCCACCTCCAGGTTGTGCACTTGGTCAAGATCCAGTACAGCAGACTCCAAGGCCTGCCTTGGCCGGGCTCGTGCGGAAAGAGGTGACTAACCCAGACCCGTGACTTCAGTCCATCCAGGGACGGAAGGATTGCCGCCCTGAACGGCCTCCGTGATTTTCTGTTTGTTTTTATGGCTAGCTATAATTTTTGGCATCTAAAATTTCAGCATCAAGGACAGAAGCTCAAGGTGTTATTCCATGAATGGCCAGTAGATGACAGTAGAGGATCGTTTTTGCACAAGAATTGCCTGGCAGACAATCTCCTTTGAGGCTTGCTCATCCAAGCCTGGTCTCTTGTCAGTTGAAAGAGAATAAAAACTCTTTGAAATTGTTTAGCCCAAAAGAGCTTCTTTCTTAAACCTCGCCTCCTTATGCGCAATCCCATGTGTTCTGGGAGAGGGGACTCCTAAACTTTGGGTGCCTCTCTGGAATTAATTAACCTGATCTTGGCTCACACATTTAAAAGCTATTTTCTTTTGAACAAGACCTCTCGGGGTCTTCATTCTCTAAATTGTAAAATTCACAGACAGACGGACCCCACACTTTTTTTTTCTAATCCTCACACAACGATATTTTCTTAATTGATCTTTCAGAGAGAATAGAAGGGAGGGATGCAGCGGGAAAGAGAGAAATAGAAACATCCATGTGAGGGAGAGACATCCATGATTGGTTGCCTCCTGTACTCACAGAGGATCAAACCTGCAACCCACACACACGTGCCCTTCACTGGGAATCAAACACGGGACCCTTCTGCATGCAGGCAGACGCTCTAACCAATGAGCACACCGGCCAGGCCAAATTCCTGTTTTGTGCCTTAGAACATTCATTCCTGACAGACCGAGCCACAGTGCCTGGGCTCTGCCTCCAGAGAAACTGTGAGATGGGACCACGCAGCTCAGCAGACGGACAGGGAGGCGGTGCTCCAGAAGCTGCTGTTCAGCCAGCAGGACATGCTCCTGAAAAGTGGTCCCACAGGAAAGGATCAATATATCCACCCGCCTCTCGAATCAGGAAAAATTCATGCTGGTTGTCCTTTTTCTATGACCTATTGTTTGCCTCATGTCCCAAAACCACTTATTTTACGAGGTATGTTGATGCAACTGATCAAAGGAGACATTTTCATCATCATACGAAAACGTATGGGTGGTTTTAGGTTATTTACTAGAACTTCCTATACTGTTCCATTAATTTACATGCAAATTAATGAGGAAAGATTGCGTTAATAGTTGGAATATAAACGTTTTGGGAAATGGTGGAGAAGGGTTATAGTTGGGAAAAGTGCAGCACTCTTGGCAGATTATAACTTCTAAAAATAAAACCAAAAGCAATTGGACATGTATGGGTGGTAGTGCCTTAAGGCCTAAAGCTGAGGCCACTCGGCTAATGTTCTGTTCCCTCCTGACACCAGGTATCGCCATGGAAACCTCTTGGGAAGAAATGGAAGAATGGGGGCGGGGGCGGGTAACTACAGGTTCTTCTTCTTCTTTTTTTTTTTAATGCTTTATTGATTTTAGAGAGGGGGAGAGAGAGAGAGAGAGAAACTTCAATGTTGAGAGAGAACCATTGATTGGCTGCCTCCTGCATGCCCCCTACCGGGGATGGAGCAGGCAATCCAGGCATGTGCCCTTGGCGGGAATGGAACCTGGGACCCTTCAGTGGGCAGGCCAACACTCTATCCACTGAGCCAAATCAGCTAGGGCTACAGGTTCTTTCTTAACTACCAGTTTAATATCAACATGCACAATGCAAACTGTGTCCTCTTGTTCCCACCGTTGGAACAGTAAACAAAAAATTCACATCAAGAAGATAAATCAGTAGTAGTCTTGGAAAACTCCCAAGCTTAAAATATCTACATACATATTTTTTTACTCAGGAATCTTCCCTGACTTTAGAGAGGATGGGAAGGAGATAGAGAAAACACAGAAACACCGGGACCTGGGATCACAGCCGCAATATGAGTCCTGTGGACACATGATCATTTCTTAAAGAACGTTCCTTTAAGCGGGGAATGTGAAACACAAAAGAGCTAAGCACAGAGAAAGCAACAGGAGAGCCTAAACTGGCATTGGACAGCCCTCTCACAATCCAGGACTTCTGGCTCCTAACTGCTGACCTATCTGCCTGCCCTAACCTCTCTGCTGCCTGCCTGATCCCCCTAGCTGCCTTCCCCTGCTGGCCTGACCCCCCTAACTGCCCTTCCCTACTGGCCTGGTCGCCCCTATTAACTTTCTTTTGTAATCTTAGCCCCTTCACACACAATTGTATTTGACTTCCTTATTGGCTTCTCCCTCTCACACAATTTTTCTCTCTTCTTCATGTACGTACCACTTTTTCCTACTAACTCATCATTTATAAACTTTTCTTTCCTCCTTATTTCCTACTTTTGTTCCATCATCCTTCTTCCCGTCTTTCTCTTACCCTCCTCCCTCCCCACATTCCTTCTTTCCTTTATCTTTACCCCTGCCCTCCCTCCCCTTTTCCTTCCTTCCCACCTTTTTTTCACTTCCTCCCTCAGACCTGCTTTGCTCCCTCCCCCATTTCTTCCTTCTTCCCATTCTCCTTTTAAGCTCTACCAGTTCCCCTTTAAAACTTTTCTTCCCTCCCTTTCTCTTTCATCCTATCTTTCCCATACATTATTCTCTACTTACTTCCACTGTTTTAATATCTATCTACCAGCCTAATTATTCACTATCATTTATCTTTTTTCTTTTCTGACTCCAACTTTTAAAACCTGTCCCCAGTACACAACTATACTTGATTTTCATTATAGCTCCTACACTTCACTCATACATCCTCTTTCCTTCTTTAACTCTGCTGTATACTGACTCCTTTATGAAGTTCTTCCCTCCCTCCCTCCTTCCCTTCTTTTTTTTTTTTTCCACCAAGCAAGTTTAAGATGAGCTGCATATGAGGTAATAAAGCCGTATGCAGGAGGAGGGGTCAGAGGCCTGGGGGCATGTCCAGAAGTTTTGTCCCCATTTTTGGCATCTCTGGTAGGCAGGGCAAGGCTGGTGTCTCCACAGATCCCAGAGCAGATAAGCGGTGGGGATGGGGGAGAGAATGGGTGAAACCAGTGTTTTTCAGACAGAGCAAAGGTGGAGCACAGACCTGTTGGGGAAAGCCTGGCAAATTCAGGCTAGTGCAGTAGTCAGCTGTGGCAGGAACCCTGGAAAACTCCTAGTGTATGAAAGAGAAGAGAGATGGAACAGCTGGAGGCTGAGGAGAACAAGGAGATCCATTTCTGTAAGTGAGCCAATCCAGCCCTGTCGCTTGCAAGCAGTGTGACCTGGGAAAGAATTCTTTTTGACCCAATAAGTCTATTTCTAGATGAATATACTATAGATAAGACACTCATACATACACAAAAATTTTTGCTGAAGGAATCCCAAAATATAGAAAATACCCAACAAAATATATAGAATACTATACAATAGAATACTATAAAATCATTACAAAGATGAGGTTGATTTATATGCATTAATATAAAACATCAACATGCATTAAGTGTAAAAAGCCAGGTGTAGATCCATGTGTATAGTGCAATATGGATTTTTTCTAAGAATGGAAATATACATATATAACAAGGTGTCTTTCACCAGTGTTCCCCAAACATCTTTGGGGAAAATCTGAAGTTAGTGTGCTCCAGTGCCAATTCAGTCACACTCTGGGGTAAAGGTGCTGCCCTTCCCTATAGCTCTGCCTTGACAGATTCTAAACCACCCCAGACCTTCAGCTCTATGAGGCTTACAAGGGTCTTGAGCTTTGCAAAGTTGGTTATCCAAATGAAAGCTCCAGGTTTAGGCAAATGCCACTGGATGACAACAACGACCTTATCTTAGACTATAAATAAAACTCATTCTAAAGTCTTCTTCAACAATGGTGCTAGTCAGCATCTCAATGATAACTAATTCATGTGGTTTTTCCTCCTTGTCTGGGCAATCATATGTTTGCCTTATAAGTCAAAGCCAACCTTTTCATCAAGGTTTGGCATTCAGCACATGTACTCTCTACTAGCGGCCCGGTGCACAAAATTCATGCACAAGAGGGAGGGTGTCCCTCAGCCCAGCCTGCACCATCCCTCTCCAATCTGGGCCCCCTCAGGGGATGTCTGCCGATTTTGGCCAGATCCCTGTGGGATCAGGCTTAAACTGGCAGTTGGACATCCCTCTCGAAATTTGGGAACACTGGCTCCTAACCGCTCATCTGCTTGCCTGCCTGATCGCCCCTAACCACTCTGCCTACTGACCAGCTCCCCCCAACTGCCCCCCTGCCAGCCTGCTCACCCCCAACTGCCCCCCATGCTGTCCTGCTTGCCGCCAACTGCCCCCCCCTCCCGTCAACCTGATTGACCCTAAACCGCCTCTGCCTTGGCCCCACCACCATGGCTTGTCTAGAAGGATGTCCGGAAGATCTCCTGGTGTAATTAGCATATTACTTTTTTATTAGTATAGATTTTACTTTTTAAAAATCATTCAAAACTGTAGTGGGAATTTATTGGTTGCTTATCTCCCATTCCCAAAATTACCCTGATTTTCATTTAGGTATCCTTCCTTCCCCATGTAACCCATAAGGTGACCACACCTTTAGATCCAGGAGTAAGTCATACTATTTCCCTGGGCAGCAACATTTTTTAATGATGGGCATATGACCAAAGCTATTCCAATTTGACTGAACGTCAGGACTGTTTGCAATGCAAGACAAAAATGTTCTTTCTCTCTTCAGCGGTGGTCTAGGAAATACATAACCTAACTCCCAGGCTTTGGCAGACCTTATTTGAGAGAAACCAGCCTGAAAAGGATAATGACCTATAAAGAATAAAGAGGAAAGAAGCTGAAGTCCCATTACAACCATGCAGGAAACCCATCCTCCTCCTGCACTTGTATTATATGCCAGTAAATCTCTATTTTAAAAAACAAAACAAAACAACAACAAAAACAGCCTGTTAAATGCAACCAGAATGAAGCAAAATACCTGTATGTACAAAGAACTCATGGGCAGATATAGAAGACACAAAAAAGAGATTTCTTTGGGGAGAAGGATCAGAGACTTGGGTGAAAGGCATTTTACTGATCCTCCTGTAGTGTTTGAATATTTTAAAAACTATGTGAATATATTCATTATTAAATTTAAAATAAAGGATAAATTGCTAAGATGATCTCAAAAAACAGCTTTTTCTTGAAGGACTTACTAACATAGTAGGTACAGTAGCACCATAAAGCCTTAAAATACTACTTGCTTAAATAAAATAGTTGTTCAAAGTCATGTATGTAAAACAGAAGTCTCTATTTGTCATCTTTCCCTTTTGTCTTTCTGTACACCATCTCTCGAAAGCTGGCCAAAATGTTATTCTCTCTCTTCCGTCTCTCTTCTTGGTTGAAGGAAGCCAGGGCTCTCTTCTCGTCCGCACTGTAGATCTGGTTCTCTTTACGCAGCCGCACAGCCTCCATTCTGCGATGCCTGCTCCCGCTCATGACGTAACCCGAGCACTCGAAGGAAGCAATCTCTTCACTTGTCAACCCAATCTCACCTCTTCGGGGGATACGCTTTCCAGCTTTCACATACTCTGCCATAGCTGCCCCTTCCCCAGGGAGCAGCGCATGGCCATAGTTCAAAGGCTTCTCCTCTTGGGCGGTGAGTATTACAGGTGCTTCTGGGCCTATTAGATCAGTGGAATCTGCCGTATTTGAGTGATCCATCCAGGTGTCTTCCGGCGACGCCCCTTCCGGATCCTCACAGCCAGAGCCAGCGGCTTCTTCCTTCCTCTTCTTCCTTCTCCTGTTCTCCCCACCTCTGCGTTTCTTTTTCTTCGCTTTGTTCTTGGCCTTCTTGGCTCTCTTTCTCCCACCATCAGAGCTAGGGTTCGTATCGGAGTCTGAATCACTGTCACTATTACCATATTTCTTGTACTTCCTTTTGGACTTTTTCTTTCTTTTTTTCTTGTTTTTTGAACGACTGATCTTTCCCCTCTTTTCTTCAGAGAGAGAATCTGAACCGTTGGCCTTCTGGGTTTTCACCTCTTCATGGTCAAACGGGGTGTGTTCGTCAGAATCTGGCTCGGGGTACTTGGGGGACAGCCCCCACACCTCGGGGGCTCCCAGCGCCCCGATCCTCTCCCTGCCTCTCAGCCGCCTCTGCCGGGAGCGCTCCAGCTCCTCCTCCAGCCTGCAGTCCCTCGCCCTCCGCTGGCTGCTCGCGTCGCGGTGGGGATGGCGGCGGTGCCCATCGCAGGAGGTGGAGGGAGAGGACGGGAAGGCGTAGGTGGGGAGCCCGGGGGGCAGCTCTCGGCATCCGGGGCCGCCGCAGAGGGGAGGGGTGCCCGCCGGACCCCATGGGGGCCTGGGGGCCTCCCCGCTGCTGCCGCCGGGGCGTCTGCTTCTTGAGGGGCCAGTGGTGCCCTCGGACGAGCCGGACCGGGACACAAACGCCATCGGCTGCACCGCCCCAGGTAACCGACAGGTGAGGCAGGACCGTCACCGCTGGAAATATGGCGGCTCACTGCCCTGCTGCGCAGGCACAGAGCCTCCGTCTGCGCTGTTTCCGCTTCCGTCGCCGCCGGGCGAAGCCCCGCCCCGCACGTGGGCCGGGAGGCGCAGTTCCGGGGAGGCATCCGGAGGCTTTGTCCCCTTCGGCCAAGAGCAGGGCGGCCCGCGTTTCCCTCGGATGTTTGCCTTCCCCCTCCATACCCTTCCCTCGCTCCTCCCTCTCACGTGCCCCTCCTCACTCCGGCCCAGGCCCTGCTCCGGGCCCTCTGGTTTCCCCAGGGAGGAGCCTGCCCTTCCTCTTCGCTGAAGACCCCTAACTCCGGTGTTTCCGCTGGAAGCAAGACCTTCTCTTGGAATCAGTCTGAGCTCAGCCTCTGCCAAGTCAGGGTCAGAGTCAGGATATTTTTTTTTATTCTCAAATTCTTTTCTACGCTGAAACGAAGTATTCAGCTCGGTCTTGTGGATATCTCCTTATCTAGTTAATTTTTTCAGAAAAAATGTTGTTTTGGGACCACTTTCCCCACACATTTTGTTCACTCTCTGAAATGACAAACATTTCATACAAGATCATGTTCCTGGGCCTTAAAAGGCACACAGGGATTACTGTCCTCTTGATTATCTTGTTAGCATTTATCTACATGGTTAGGTGACAGACTTAGGAAGTGATGGGAAAGCTAAGTCAGAACATAGGAATGGTACTTTTCCACTTAAACGTTATCAAACGGGGTGGAAATAGGACTTACTGATACCTCAGTCCAGCAAAATAACAGCAGCCACGTCTGGCTTACAATCCAGTCCCATCGAGTTCAAAGGAATCTCAGGGCTTCCTTCCATTTTAGGGTAAGCATAATTTATAAGCCAGGCACTGTTCTAAGAACTTTACATTAAAACACACACACACACACCCCTCACCTAATGCCCTGGCCAGTGTGACTGGGTGCGCACCATGAACAAAAAAGGTCTCAAGTTCAATTCCCAGTCAAGAGCAGGTCCCTGGCAAATGGGACTGCATCAAAATAAAAAGCTTCTGCCCAGCAAAAGAAACCATCAACAAAACAAGAAAGCCCACTGCATGGGAGAACATATTTGCCAATGTTATCTTCGATAAGGGTTTGATCTTCAAAATTTACAGGGAACTCATAAAACTTAACAAAAGGAAGATAAACAATCCAATAAAAAAAAATGGGCAAAGGACCTATTTAGACATGTCCTTTTCAAAAGAGGACATACTGAAGGCCAAGAGAATTATGAAAACATGCTCAAAGTCACTAATCATCCGAGAGATGCAAATCAAAACGATAATGCGGTACCATCTCACACTTGTCAGATGGCTATCATCAGATCAACAAACAACAGTGCTGGTGAGGATGTGGAGAAAAGGGAACCCTGGTACACTCCCAGTGGGAATGCAAACTGGTGCAGCCACTGTGGAAGACAGTATGGAGTTTCCTCAAAAAATTAAAAATGGAACTCCCATTTGACCCAGTAATCCTACTTCTAGTAATATATCTCAAGAAATCAGAAACACCAATCAGAAAGGAGATATGCACCCCTATGTTCATAGCAGCACAGTTTACAATAGCTAAATTTTGAAAACAACCTAAGTGCCCATCAGCAGATGAGTGCATTAAAAACCTATGGTACATCTACACAATGGAATACTATGCTGCTGTAAAAAAGAAGGAGCTCTTACCATTTGCAACAGCATGAATGGGCCTGGAGAGCATTATGCTAAGCGAAGTAAGCCAGTCAGAGAAAGATAAATATCACATGACCTCACTCAATTGCGGAATATAATGAACAACATAAAATGATGAACAAAAATAGAGCAGGGGTGTGTGTGTATGTATGTGTGTGTGTGTGTGTGTGTGTGTGTGTGTGTGTGTATTTTAAAGAGATCTAGATTTTTTAAAATGTATTTTTATTGATTTCAGAAAGGGAGAGGGAGAGATAGAAACATCAGTGATGAGAGAGAACCATTGATTGGCTACCCTCTGCATGCCCCCCCCCCCCACCATTAGGGATTGAGCCCGCAACCTTGGCATGTGCCCTTGATGGGAATTGAACCAGGGACCCTTCAGTCCACAGGCTGATGTTCTATCAACCAAGCCAAACAGGCTAGGGCAAAAAAATATTTTAGAATATAATAGAAGTAATCCAGTTATTTGCAGATTTTTAATATTTCCTACAACGTTTCTGATATACTTACTATGTTAGTATAGTTTTGGTAATATATTTAAAATTTTTTCTTTAAATATTAATGTTCATTGCATGTAAATGGCTAATTATTTTTATCTACAATATGGTAATAGATTTATTTTATATATTGAAATAAAGTATATTTTTTTAAAAAATAAAAAAAATTTTAAAAAGAAGAGCAGGTACTTGGGTTGCAGGTTTGATCCCCAACTGGGGTTCATGCAGGAGGCAACCAAACAATGTGTCTCTCTTTTTCCCCCTCCCTCCTTTCCACCCTCTCTCTTGGGTGAGGATTAACAAAACAAAACACCTAATGCTCACAACATCCTTATATACTACTAGAGGACTGGTGCATGAAATTTGTGCACAGGTAGGGTTCTAGGCCAGGCCGGCGATCAGGGCCAATTGGAGCCTTCTGGCTGCCAGCCTCTTAGACATCCCTTCCCCAGCTGCCAGCTGACGGCCCGGGCCTCCCTTCATTCCATACTACCCCCTGGTCAGCACACATCATAGCAAACAATCGAACTCCTGGTCTCCCTCCCAAGAGGATAATTTGCATATTAGGCTTTTATAAATATACACTAGAGGCCTGGTGCATGACATTCATGCACTGGGGGCGGGGAGGAGGTCCCTCAGCTGGCCTGCACCTCTTGCAGTCCAGGGCTATCGCAGTCCAGGACCCCTCGCTCCTTACCGCCCACCTGCAGCAGAGGCAGGAGAGTCTTCTGCCACCACGGACACTGCACTTACCATCCGTGAGCTCAGCTTCTGCCTGAGTGGTGCTCCCCCTGTGGGAGCACACTGACCATCAGGGAGCAGCTCCTGCATTGAGCGTCTTCCCCCTGGTGGTCAGTGCATGTCAGAGCGACTGGTTGTTCCACTGTTTGGTTGATTTGCATATTAGGCTTTTATTATATAGAACTAGAGGCCCAATGCACAAAATTCGTGCAAGGGGCTCGGCCCTCACAGCCCCGGATTCACCCAGAAGTTCGTCCAGACAGTTGTTCTGTTGTTCAGTCTAATTAGCATATTAGCTCTTTATTATATAGGGTTACTATTCCCATTTACTATAGATTGAGAAAGTCAGACAAAAAGATATTTACCAAGATCACCCAGCCAGAATGTATTAAAAGCAGGTGTATGAGCAGAGGTAACTTGGCTGGAGAGTCTTTGGAAATAACCACAATGTTGGACTGTAAATGAGCTCTGGGAAGAAACCAGAAGGAAGCAGAAGAGAATAGGTCCTTGAGGTCAGGGAGTAGTTTCTGGAAGTGGAAAGAAAGCCTTGTAAGTTTGTTGCCTGTGAGGAGTCATGGAAAGTGGTCGTGTGTGTGTGTGTGTGTGTGTGTGTGTATGTCTAGTTACTTTGGCGGGAGCAATCTCAATGGCTTTGCTGCCTACAATGTGTTAATGATGAGTGGAAGGTGAGGGTGAGGACTAGGGTCAGAGGTGAGTGCTTCTTTTCCAGTAGTTTGGCCTTGAAGGGGAGGAAGGAGAAAGGCAGCTGAGGGGACAGGAAGGAGGGGCTGCCTCTATTGTCCACAAGCCGGTGCCTGCTGAAGTTTCTCACAGGTCCTGCTGCCCCAGGTCCAAGGACGTTCTGCTTCCTACTTCTGAATTGGTGTCCAGCTCTTCAGTCAACCTTGTCTGAGCACTTACATCCCTGCAGAATCTGTACAGAGTATTTCTCATGACACAGAGCCTGTCATTCTTTCTTTTCCCCTACTTCCTCCCCAGAGTGGAGGTTAAGGACATGGTTGCTAAGGGAAAAGCCACCGGGAGGTGATTCCCACCCAGGCCTGTTTCCCACCATCTTCAGCAGTGCATCCTTGGGATTCCACAAGGCTGCCTGGAGAAACCCCTGCAACTGCGCCCAGGGGTGTCCTTACTGTTGGACGGGCTGACAGCAACCTCCTCCTTCTTCTGTGAAACAACTCCAGCTGCAGGGAGGTCCCCGTGCAGCCCGAAAGAGTGGCGGGTGGTGGGGTGGTGATGGGGAGAGCGCGGCTCTGGAGTGCCATTTAGGCCTTGGGGATTCTGGCGGTGACGGTGGAGGACGAGGAGGCCCTGGCTCCGAGCAGTTCCGTCAGCGCTTCTGCGGCTTCCGCTAACATGAAACCGGGGCCAGGACGGGCGCTGAGCCAGCTCCAGAGCTCTGCCAGCTGCGGCTGCGGTCCGAGATGCACAGCAAGGAGCAGATGCTAGAACCAGACTTGTACTCCTGCAACTGCACTTGCTGTGATGACGGAAATGTGTCTGATATTAACAGCAACCTTAGAACACCGACAATTTAAAGTTCCTCATCACCCTGGCATGTACGTTGCTATGAATGCCAAACATTAGGGCCTTTTACTTTTATACTCTTACAAATTACAAAATATATACACACTTAGAATTGGTATAAAAGCTTGGCATAGCTAATTTTTCTACTTACAATGCTAATATTTTATAATTCATATACATTGAATAGATCTAGGCCACAGTTTCTCCATAGAATTTAAAAAAAAATTTTTTTTGTTGTTAATTTCAGAGAGGGAGAGAGAGATAGAAACATCAATAATTCCCTCTCATCATTGATTGGCTGCTTCCTGCACGTCTGACCGAGCCGCAACTCAGGCATGTGACCTTGACCGGAATCAAACCCGGGACCCTTCAGTCTGCAGGCTGATGCTCTACCCACTGAGCAAAACTGGCTAGAGTTCAATGGGATTTTTTGTGTGCTGTGCACACAAGATGTTTAGCTGCATCTCCATCGTCTACCCACTAGAGACCAGATGCATTCCAGCCGTCCACCACCGTCTCCGAAAATGCCCAATTTCTCCAGTTGAGAACCAATGACTGACATGACCGAAAACCTGTTATCAAGCACTTCTGCAACACAGTAATATTTAGTGTTTGCTATTTTCTTTCTTAATAAATAAGTCTGGCCAAACAAATGGGGAGTTCATATTTCAACTTTTCACATATGCTCTCCTGAAATTGGAATTTTTGGCTTTAGTCTTAGGTATAGGTAGTTAATAAAGGACTATGAAAATAGGTCTGTGCACAAAGTACTAACAAGGGATATACAGTCATGAAAACAGTGTAAAATTTTCTGTAGGTAATACCATAAATAACCCACACAATAATTGGACAAGCATTTATTAAATGCCTACTGTGTGCTCAGCACCATATTAAGCAATAGGGGTGCAGAGATACAAATGTAACATTACTATTTCTGCCCTCAAGGAGCTTACAATTTAATTTTGGAAATAAATACAAATGTGAAACTACAATATAGAATGCTGGGAAATGATTCCAAAGCTACATATTATTAGTAAGTGCGCGACCACAGTGTAAACTAAAAAGATCAGTGCTGAGGCAGCACAGAACAGGGTCTTAGTGTGGGTGAAGTCAGTCAGGGAGGGCTCACTCAGAAGACATAAAGGAAACCAGACTTTGAAGTGGGTGATAAACATGAGTTGGGGCCAAAGAGCAATCTAAGGAAAAAGAACAGCATGAGAAAGGCACAAAGGCAAGGTCAAGGGCCTGTAAGACAACAGTGAAGGTCACAGGAAGTGTGACTGTGATGATGTAAGTGGACATGTTGGAGAAGGAGGTTGCTACAGATAGAGCATGGAAGGCAGGTAATGGAGAACGTGGAACATCATTGCTTTGATGGGAATTATGTGCTGGGTTTTCTTGAGTGAAAATAAGACAATGAAAACGGAGTTTGAGAAAGATCATCTTGGATGCACACAAGATGCGGATCTTGAAGAGCAAGGACACTAGAAAGAAAGAATTGCAATCAACTGGGCCCCAAATAAATACAGATCTGAAAAAACTCCTATGAGAAAATGTCAGAAATGGAAGGTTTTACATATTTTGTGCCGTAGATGAACTTACTACTGTCACCATAATTGTCCATCTGTAAATGTCCAGCCTCAGGAGAAAAGTTAGAATTGGAACAACTTAGCAAGATTTTGGGCAGGTAGGGTGGAGACCAGAACAAGACACCTCCAGATTGTGGTAAGAAACATAGCCCTAGTCAGTTTGGATCAGTGGATAGAGTGTCAGCCCAGATTGAGTGCTGCTGGCTTTGATTCCGGTCAAGGGCACCTGCTTTGGTTGCAGGCCCAATCCTCGGGGTTCATGTGGGAGGCGATCAATTGATCTGTCTCTTTCACATTGATGTTTCTCTCTCTCTCTCTCTCTCTCTCTCTCTCTCTCTCTCTCTCTCTCTGTGTGTGTGTGTGTGTGTGTGTGTGTGTGTGTGTGTCTCCTCCTGCCTGCCACTCTCTATAAAAATCAATGGAAAAATATCCTTGGATGAGGATTAATAGAAGAAGAAGAAAAAAAAAGCAAACATAAAGGATAGTGGGTCTGATCAGGATAAAGAAATTAAGTAATGAAGCCTATATAAAAGGAAAATGGTGCTTGGGAGACAAGGAGTGATGAATTCTGTTTTCAAAGATCAAGTTGTGTAGGGAAACAGTGGGAAATATTAAGTTACTGACAATCAAAATGGATAAACTAGAGTGAGGACAGAAAAGCTAGTGAATATGCTCAGTGGGGAAGAGAAAAAAG
The DNA here is from genome assembly GCF_951640355.1 of Cnephaeus nilssonii. Classification (NCBI taxonomy): domain Eukaryota; kingdom Metazoa; phylum Chordata; class Mammalia; order Chiroptera; family Vespertilionidae; genus Cnephaeus; species Cnephaeus nilssonii. The sequence goes on from NC_137092.1 coordinate 159,035, forward strand.
ACCAATAGAGAAAAGCTAGAAATTGGAGAAAAATGACCAAAAAGTGTCCCACAAGCCAAAGGAGAAGAGAATTCCCGAGATACAAGGTAAGTTCAAAGTATGGTATGAAATACAGATCAAGGATAAGAACTAAAAAAGGCATGATATCATCCAATGGTGATTTGGAGGACAGTTCAGTAGAGTGCTGAGTACAAAGTTCATTTAAGAAGTTTTGAGAATAAATTATTGAGGAAATGGATTGAACAATGGATGACAGTTTCGAAAAACCATAAATGCTAGAAGCAAAACAGAGTGGTCCTTGGAAATGTTCAGTAAATGGAAGGTTTTACACATTTTATGCTGTAGATGAACTTACTACTGTCACTATAATTGTCCATCTGTCTGGCTGGTTGCATGGATATTTCATTTCCCTCCACATTTCTACTTTCCCTGGGACAGTTTACAGGGAAATGAATTTGGGTGTGCTTTATCTTCCCAGTTACTCTTTTTTTATATATATTTTTTATTTTATTGATTTTTTACAGAGAGGAAGGGAGAGGGATAGAAAGTTAGAAACATCGATGAGAGAGAAACATCGATCAGCTGCCTCCTGCACACCCTCCACTGGGGATGTGCCCGCAACCAAGGTACATGCCCTTGACCGGAATCGAACCTGGGACCCTTCAGTCCGCAGGCCGACGCTCTATCCACTGAGCCAAACCGGCTTCGGCGCAGTTACTCTTTTAAACATTTTTACTTATGCACTTTAGTTTTCTAGTACTACAACGCATCAAAAGTATCAATATTTAAAGGTGATGTAATTAAGCAAAATGGCATTTTCAATCCATCTTCCGGGAATTGTAATGGATTTGCCCTGTCCTGCACATTTCTGTCCCATTTCTCCTGTATGAGGGACACATGATTCTTGATCAGCTGGCCAGGCTAGAGTGCTCAGTAGAGACCAATAGTCAGGAGCACAGACACAAGAGCCAGAATGTGTAGGTTCCAATCTCTGCTATGTCACTTACCAGTTATGTGATCTTGGTCAACCCATTTCACTCTCTAAGTCTGTCTTCTCATCTATGAAATGGGGACTATAATTATAACTGTCACAGAATGAGAAATGCTTAACATAGGGTCTGGTACACAGTAAATGCTCCATAAACATCACTCATTATTATCTAGAGCCTCAAAAGCAAGAGCAAAGCGCATGGCTCCACAGGGGAGTCAAGCACCACATTCTAGCACTGCCACCTTGCTCAAGAGAGGAAATCTCCCAGGACTATGAAGGGTGGTGGCAGAAATCCGGAAGAACCATTTTGTCACTCTAAGTCCGTTTAAAACGAGAGCTGAAGAAGCAGAGAAAGTACTTCAGATTATAATATAAACAGAACATGCAGGATAAATGAACTTGGTGTATGTCACTGTCTTTTACTACTTGCCATTTTCTATGGATGCACTCAGCCTTGATACTTCCTTCAAGTCACTCTTTTTCACATTCATCGGTATAACACTGATCTTTCTGGTCATATTTTCTTTTCTTTGAATTTCTTCTGGATGCTTACTATTCTGAGATTGAAATAATCTGGCTACACATTACTCTGAGTAAAGAGATTTTAGCTGGCACATCTGCAGTCATTACTTACTGGAATAGAAGACAATAGTACTCTAAGTTACAGGGGAGGGGGGTGCACATGCACACACAGAAAGTCTCCCATTTCCATCTTATGGAACATTGGCACACAGGTGGCACTGGCCTCAGGCAGAATTAGTATCTTACAGAGCGTAAGGCACAATTGAAGCAGAGAGCAAGGTCCTAGAGACTTCCAGATTTATTAATTTCTGGCTTCTTGCAATTTTAAGTACAAGGGAATTATGAATGGTAATCCATAGGAGAGAGAGGGGGAGAAAGGGAGGGAGGGAGAAAATTAATATGAATAACAACATGAAGGACAACCAAAAGCACTGTCTTGAAAAATTCACCAAGGAAACCAGGATGACAAATGATTGTGGGTACCAACAACTCAATGAAATAGGTGTAGGTAACCATGATGTTCGTGGTGAAGGTGGACCAAATGGCAGTAGAGGAAGGATATATTACAGGGAAGGAATTTATGATCTCAAAGATGGACCTCTGTAAAGTAAGGTTTTATGACTGATTTTAAAAAACATCCATCAATCAAAATATCACAATTAATAAGTGTTGTCCCTGTTCAGAATAGTCAGTGTGAAGTGATATAACTTCTCTTGGAGTTTTCAGCAGAACGTATATCCTATTCTTCTGAGTAGGATTAACGGAATAAATTCCCATTATGAAAGATGACTTTGAAAGTAGCCAGAAGTTATTTGATTCAAAACTTGGTGAATAAGTGGGTAATCAAAGTAAAAAACGAGATGTGACTCAAGAATAATAAAGTTTTCCCATGTGGTTTATCAAACAGGAATACCTGAAGGAATGCTTATTGCAGTGATAACGCCACTAAAACAGTTACAACCACACAGCTGAAAGACAGCCCGTGTGGATGTGTGAACTCTAATGTTACTTTAAATTAGCCTCCAAGATGAAATGTTGTCCTGGTGACAATGAGTTTACCGGTCTTTGCTGGATTACAGATGGAGTGTGCACCCAAATTAAGAAAATCGAGCAACAGTGAATCGAGGTACTTGAGAGATCACCACTGTGACATATAATCTAATGGCAAGAGGTGTGTGAGGTGCTGCCACCTGAGGAAGCGGGTCCAGGGTGATAACAAGGGTGACCAACCACCTAGTCAGGAACCTGTGAAAGCAGCACTGAGATGGGCCAGAGGGATGAGTGCACATTCTGTGTAAGGATTTGTATGCCTTCCTCAAGCCCACCAGCTCCCATGTGACACCATAACTAGAATGGTGTAAAGCACCCGTCTATACCACAGCATGCAGTGGGGAGGTGGAAAGGAGAGCCAGATGTCACCACAAGGGGCAACCATCCAAGCTCAAGAGCAGGTGGACTGTCTGCACTCACCTTCCTTTGCAGTCCCACAACCATCACTAACGCAGCACTTCCTTGGCTGACTCAGGGCCTGGGGCTTGGGGTGGAGGACACTTGTGGTGTTCAGTGACTCAGTGGAGTCAGTGAAGGTGACATATGAAGAAAAATGCTGGAGTGCTGTTAAAAATATAGCATTCTGAGTATGAGTGGGAATATGAATTTCACTGATTACCAGGAACATTAGAAGAAAATGCACACCTAAGCTTGAATACCTGTCTGTAAAATTTTCCCTAGAACTAGAATCTTAGAAAGCTAAATATACATCTAAGTCTCACAGAGGCTGCTTTGAACTCTAAAGCAAGCTTCCTTGGTAGAGGAGGAGCACACACATGCCCCTCCAGGTGACTAACCGGGGAGGGGGCCACAGAGATGGGAGGAAGCAGAGGAGCCAGGAGCAGACTGACTTAAATCTACAGCTACTCACACAGAAGACAAAGTTTGGTGTTAGGTGCCTCAAGCCACAAGCAACTCACTCTTTAAGCTTCTAAGGGGTATGCTGGGCCATCAGACACCTCCCAGGACAGTCAAGCTAACCCACCTGCATGAGGCACTGGGCCCAAACTACTCAAGAGCTATTCTAACTGCCCCCACTATAGATTCTGACCCTGCATCAGGTCACGATGACAAACTTTCTGCCTTTGTACTGCACTGAAAGACCTCTCACAGCATGTGGTTCCTTCACTGTTGAATAATGCCCAAACTATGACTCAAGTTTCCCCTAAACTCCTATAGACTCAGATTTTTCTCCAGTGTGGATTCTCTGATGTCGAATGAGACTGGACCTCTGAATAAAGGCTTTTCCACACTCATTACATTGATAGGGCTTCTCCCCTGTATGAATTCTCAGATGCTGAATGAGGCCAGTGTTCCCATTGAAAGCTTTCCCACATTCTTTGCATTTATAGGGTCTTTCTCCAGTGTGGATTCTCTGATGCTCAATAAGGCCTGACTTCTGACTGAAGGCCCTCCCACACTCATTGCATTTGTAGGGTTTTTCCCCAGTGTGGCTTCTCTGATGGCCAATAAGATGTGAGCTCCGCCTGAAGGTTTTCCCACACTCATCACACTCATAGGGCTTCTCCCCAGTGTGGATTCTCTGATGTCCAATGAGGTGTGAGCTATGACTGAAGGCTTTCCCACACTCATTACATTCATAGGGTCTCTCCCCACTGTGGATTCTCTGGTGCAGAATGAGGCCCGCACTCTGACTGAATGCCTTCCCACACTGGTTGCAATGATATGGCTTCTCCCCAGTGTGGATTCTCTGGTGAAGGATCAGGCCTGTATTTTGACTGAAGGCTTTGCCACACTCCTTACAGTGATAGCGTTTTACTTTGTTGTGGATATCCTGATGGGAAAGAAGGGCTGACCTGTAACTGAAGGCTTTCCCACACACATTACACTGATAAGGTTTCTCCCCAGTGTGAATTCTCCAGTGGCGAACAAGGCCTGAGCTCTGAGCAAAGCTCTTTCCACATTCATCACATTTATGTCGTCTCTCCTGGGTGGGATTCCCCCGCTGCCTCTCTAATCTGCCCAGAAGGTCTTGGGCTTCTCCACGCTCAAGATCCCCGATAACATCCCCGTTGCATTTGGCAGCTGTCTCTCCATGTAGTTGGGCTCCGGTAGGTATTACCTGTTTTGAAGCTAATTCCTTGTTCTCATTCCTGGTTTCACCACCTGAAACAAAAATGTAATAAGTCATCAAGCAAATGTCATTTCCTATTCTTGGTTAGGAGAAAGGAATCAAAGATAGGAGAAAAGGAAAATAAATATGGAACAGCTATACCAATTGCAAAGCTTACATTTGTCTCCAAGATGCCTTCAAACATGAAGACATAGGAGCAAGTCAAACCCAAGTACCACTGGCTAAGAGGAAGAAGTGCCGTGAAAAAGAGAAGGTATTGGAAAGGGGACTAAAGCAGGGAAGGGATCAGCTGAGGAGAAGTGGAAATCAGGAAGTGGAAAGGAATATGGAACAACTAGAAGATCTAATGAGTGGGACAGAAATAGAAAAAATCCCCAAACAGTCATATAAAGGAAGGAGCATCTATGTAATATCCTATGGGAACTGGGGACAGAAGAAACGAGTGAACTCAGACAGCACTAAAAGAGTAAGCTGAGTCAGTCCTAGATTTGAGTCCTGGTTCCATTTTAGACCTCAAGAAGTCTCAATATTGTATTTTTATGTTGAATCCTGAATTTACACTCAACTATGTCTTTCAGAAAGCTAACAATGTAAGTATACTTAAAAAACAAGCAAACAGACAAGTGGCAAAACAAAAAACCTTAACTATGATTAATAACCAGAGTGCCACTCACCCAGGGAGAACATGCTTCTGTAACTCTCTGGCCTGTCATCTTTCTTCAGATCCTTCTGTGATGGATCAAGAAGCCACTCCTCTCGAATCAGGGATACAGCCATGTCTTCAATCTTCTCCAGAGTCTGAAACAAAATAAACTCCCATTTGAGGACTGGATTGTTCCACAACTCAAACCCAGGGTGCCAGCAACCCACCAGGGTTACACAGGGTCAAGAGCTGGGGATGTACTGATCAGCTGGGAAGAGGAAAACGTAACAAGTCAAATACCAATCTGCCTCTATTCGAAAGGATGTTGGGCAAGTTCCTGGGTGAGCTCTGCTACAGGCAGTCCACACACAGGCTACAGGCCACGCTCATGACCAAGGGCAGCAATGGGGCTTCAGTAAACAGAGCACAACTCACCTGGAGCCCTGCAGTTAGAAGTGACGCAGCCACCTGGTTTCCAGGACTTCCTTTCTGGGAAGAGGTGGGACTGTGAGAAGCAGATACAGCTGAGGAGGAGAAAGAAGCTGTGAATGAGGCCAGCCTCGGGTTGTGCTTGCTGGAGTCAGCAGTCACCCATTCTAAAATTATCTGTATTTCAGCCGAAATGCATGCCACAGATATCACTATGAAATGGTGATAGCTTGACTCTGGCTCTACACCTATGGTTGTCCATAAAACATCCACACTTTGATGTCCCTCTCAGCCTGACGTTGCACATAAAACACAAATTGCATAGCTTCCTAACAGGAACTGCTGCATAATTTCTCCTCTGACCAAAGCTACATTCTATCCTTGTGCTGGTCACAGGATCCCTTTAGGTCCCAGTCTCTTGGCAACCTCTATTTACTGCGATATTGTCAGTATCTGCTGCCAGATACCAGACAGCGCAGCACAAAACCAGCAACAGGCCTCAGCACATCAGACAAGAATTACATTAACAAATGAAACTTGCTTCTATGTTCCTTTTCCAGAAATACTAAAAACACAATTTTATAGAACAAACTTCTATAAGCCACACAAGTAAAACCATAAAAAAATGCAGGGCAGGTCTGAGCTGAGACTGGGAAGTGCTGTTCTGTAAGGAAGTAAGTTCTCAAACAACGATAGAAAATGCCAAAAGGATATTGGAGCCAGACTGAAGGGGCCTCCTCTGACAAAACTGAGACCATTTAAGCATCAAAATAATGGTAGTAACAAAATATTCATGGAAAAAAAAATTTTTGAGTTCATACTGATAAATAAAATTAAAATAGGAGAAGGGGACACTCTCCATTACAAGAAACAAGTAAATGTAGAAGGAATAACAGAAAGTTATCATTTTTTTACTTGCTTAGTAATCACTGATTCAGTCAAGAAGCATCAATTAATATTCAAAGTAGTATTTTAGCAAAAATACTGTACCAAGGACCAGGCTATTTACACTGAATCAAGAGTATCTCCCCACAAGTTACTTATTAATTACAAAAAGAAAAATAGTAACCCAGCAAAAATAACCTCAACCAAGTCATCAAAATTACCATCAGCAATAATAGGACAAATTCCTGCTGTGTCCCTGAGGATACAACCTCACTTCTGGAATGTTCCTGCCAGATAGACAGAAAGCTGGGTAACTAAAGTGTTGTCTTGGACTGGACTCTGGATGAACACTATTGGAAACACAGGCAAAATATGAATGTGAACTGTGAACGAGATGAGTATTATATCAGTGATACATCTGATTGAGGAAATAAGTACTGAAATATTTACAAATAAAGTGGCATGATGATACCAACAAACCTCAAAAACGTAGGTTTTTTTGGCAATACAATGGAGTAACAGAAATGTATGAATACCTAGAAGCTGCCAAATTCTTTAATTTGCTCCTGAGTTTAGCCTTGGGATTGACAGTCTGTATGTGAAGCTTAGATACACACTGACAACACAACTAAGAATGGTCTGTAAGGAGTGGTTCCCCAGGAGTGAAATGGGGCTTCTTCCTCCTCCCTCGTCAGTGAAACCCGGCTCCTCACCTCTGTCTCGGGGCCCGTGGAGCTCGGGAACAATGTGCCCGGTTGCCAGAGGCTGGAGCGGAGCATCTGGAGGCTCTGGTGCGGGTTCTGAGTGCACGACCTCCTTCCAGAGGACCCTGTGACCATGTGCACGAGCCGGGACCTGGACACAACGAACAGTTGCGTTATGAGGAACCCCTCTGAGAAACGAGGTGAAGAGGGCCCAAAGCACATTTCAAGGACACGTGCTCAGCAAGGAAGCAGCAGACCTCACTGATTTCCTTCAGCAGCAAGGAGCACAAACACATTGATTTGCACAGAAACCAAAGGAAAATATCTGTTAACACCCTCCCTGTGTCCAACACGTACTTTGCACTCCCAAGGCCAGGGAAGAATGATCATAAGGAACAAAGCACAGCTATTCAGTGGGAAAAAACTTCTGATGAGGAATTACAAAACCTGAGTTCTGGTCTCAGATCTACCTTTAATGTTTGTGTGTCCCTGAAAATTAATTTAAGCTCTCTATGCACCTTGCAAATAGGAGCAATAACACAGTGTGATAAGGACAAAAATTGGATTTATACCTTAAAAAAATAATTCTGTAAATATAAGCCATGTCACACTATGACTGCTCTCATCCTCCAACAGCAGGAACGCATGCCTAGCATTTATGTTCGCACTGTGGTGCCACTGCCCCTCCGCCCAGTCTCCGGGATGCCCAAGCACAGCACACACACTGCCTGCCACTTACTGGCCGTCCTAGGATGTCAATCTGCCTCTCCAGATCCTCCAATAGGGTCACTACCTCCTCCCCACTCTCCAGCTGATGTTCCTTCACCAGGGCCTGCAGCTCCGTGGGCAGGATGCTCAGGAACTGCTCCAGCACCAGCAACTCCAGGATCTGCTCCTTGCTGTTCAAATCTGGCCTTAGCCACTGATGGCAAAGTGCCCGGAGTTGGATCAGAGCTTCTCGGGGTCCTTGTGTCTCCTGGTAGCACAGCTTCCTGAATTGCAAGCGGAACAGCTCTTGGCCAGGAGGGTTATGTTCATGTGGACTGGATTCCTGGTCCCAACCATGATCTTCCTCGACCTTGACAATTACAAGGTCCTCTTCAGGAGCCTGGTTGGATGGAGATGGGGCTAAAGACTTTCTTGATTTTGCAGCCATGTAGGGCCGGGAAAGATGAGGAGACTTGCTTCCACCACCTTCTTTATTTTCTTAAGAGAAGGACCTTCTGAGGGCCTCTTCTTTAAAGGACTTCTTTACAAATAGAAAATGCTAGTGTTAGGGGAAGTCAAAGGTCACATTGATTTACTAAGACATCTTAACAAGCTCCCTACAATGCCATGGACGTCACAGCTCAGTTGTTTAAGTGACCCTCTACACCAGGCGTCCTCAAACGACGGCCCGTGGGCCACATGCGGGTGTTTTTCCCATTTTGTTTTTTTACTTCAAAATAAGATATGTGCAGTGTGCATAGGAATTTGCTCATAATTTTTTTAAACTATAGTCCGGCCCTCCAACGGTCTGAGGGACAGTGAACTGGCCCCCTTGTTTAAAAAGTTTGAGGACCCCTGCTCTACACTCTTGCAGAAGGAGTGCCTTACCTCCATAGCCTCTGTCATGTCCACCCATCTAGGGAATAACCCCTTCTTTCTGTTTTCTCTCATTGGGGATGTGGAACATGGGTAAACAAAGTCAGGAAACTGGATAGACTGCATCTAATAAAAGTTCTGGCCCTCAGAGCGGCTGACAAATTCAGCATTTGCACATCAGCTGTACTGTTCCTACACACTTCAGCTCTCAACCTGTCCCTCACTCTCAACAGATGAGACTAATTCTAGTTATATAAAAGCCTAAGTGACCATTACAACCCAATGACCAGAATGACTGGTTGACCAGTCATTACGACACACACTGACCACCAGGGGCCAGACGCTCAACACAGGAGCTGCCCCCTGGTGGTCAGTGTGCTCCCACAGTGGGAGTGCCGCTCAGCCAGAAGCTGCTCAGCCAGAAGCTGGGCTCATGGAGCAGGCGCAGTGGGGCTGGGGTGAGTGGGAGCAGCAGCGTGGCACCCAGCCCTGGCTCAGGCTCCTCCCCGGCCACCTGCACTGCTATATCCCTTGTACACCATAAGCCTGCAGTTACAATCTCCGGAGAACAGTTGAAGTGCAACACTTGGGGTGAGCCTGATATCAGCACTGGGCTCCTGGAACTCTGCCTTGGGCATCGAGATCAAATCTCATCCCTTACCGATTGCCCCGGAGCTACAGAGGAAGGCAGCAATATAACAGTGTCCACAAGCGGCAAATGGCAATCAGGGTAAAAGTGAAAGAGAGATGGATCTGAAGGGTGGGGGTGTGGGCAACAGAGCACCCCACCCCCTAAGATCCCCAACTTTGTATTGTTCACCTTGGAGCATCTCTTATCTGGCTCCGAGTGGTGGAAGGCATCCAGCATGGCCCAAGGAGTCCACTGGGGACCTCCAAGCTGGCAAGGAGCAACCCTGGCTGCAGAAGGGACATTTGCAAATATTTTTTTCAGGAAGCTGCAGGGAGGACAACAGACTCCCCACGTGACTTCACAGCAGCTCAAGGGAACACGAAAACTCCCCAGGTACTCAGGTGTGGGCTCCCGATTTCCTTTCAATGTGCATGAATCCGTGCACCAGGCCACTAGTTTCCAAATAATTTAGCTCAAGGTACTGACAAGGACTACCCTTCTCCTCCTGACATTCATTACCCTTCCTAGGCTCCCACCTTCGCTCCAATCTCAGGGCTAACTTCTAGTGTGGACCCTCTTTCGACCTTTCTCTCTCTCTTTTTTAAAAAAAAAAATTTTTTTATTGATTTTTTACAGAGAGGAAGGGAGAGGGATAGAAAGCCAGAAACATCGATGAGAGAGAAACGTCGATTAGCTGCCTCCTGCACACCCCCTACTGGGGATGTGCCCGCAACCAAGGTACATGCCCTTGACCGGAATGGAACGTGGGACCCTTCAGTCCGCAGGCCGACGTTCTATCCATTGGGCCAAACCGGCCTCGGCTAGACCTTTGTCTCTTTAGAACACTGGTCCTGCATCTCCAAGGAACCTGGATGCCCCATCACCACCTGCAACCCCAAAGTCAGGTCCCCAACACTATTGACCTACCAGAATGTTTTATAAACAAAGTCATATAGCAGGAAGCCTTTGGAGTCTGGCATCTTTCAGTTAGCATAATACATTTGAGATAATCAATGTTGTTGTATGTTATCAGTAGTTTATTCTAATATACTAGAGGCCCGGTGCACGAAATTCATGTGTGTGTGTGTGTGGGGGGGGTCTCCTCAGCCGGCCTGCACCCTCTCCAATCCGGGACCCCTCGGGGGATGTCCCACTGTCTCTCGAAATCTGGGACCACTGGCTCCTAACCACTTACCTGCCTGCCTGCCTGCCTGATCGCCCTTAAACACCTCTGCCTGCTTGCCTGATCACCCCTAACTGCTCCCTTGCTGGCCTGATCGCCCCTAACCACCTCTGCCCCACCCTGTATTCGGGAACCAGGATTCCTTTCTCCGGCCAGTCGCAGGCACTCAGGACCCAGGCTTCCCTCCCTCTGGCCAGCCGCAGGCACCCAGGACCTGGGCCGGCTTCGCCTGGGCCTGCTGCAGCCGCAGAGAACCATGGGCAGGCGGCTTCAACCGGGCTGAAGCCGTAGGTGCCCAGGACCGCGGGGCAGGTGGCTTGTCCCTCTCCTGGGCCACAGCCGCAGGCACTGGCACCCAGGACTGTGGGGCAGGCGGCTTGTCCCTCTCCCGGGCTGCAGCCTGGCTGGTCCCCATTCCTCTCTCCCCAGTGTTGAGTGTCTGAGCTGTTTTGGTGTGACAGCGTGAGGGTGTGATGACCATTTGCATATCAGCTCTTTATTATACAGGATGTTCGTTTATCTACTTCACAGTTAAGACATCTCAGTGTATGCACATCTGTATTTATTAAGCTGGTAAGCACCCTGTGGATAAAGACTGCTTCTTACATCTCCTTTTAACAATACCCAGTCACTTTATTGATTTAGAAGTTAGAAGAGTCCATCTGTAAGGCTTCTTCTGCTTTAAACGCTATAACCCTGAGAACCCCTGAAGCAGGGGTCCTCAAACTTTTTAAACAGGGGGCCAGTTCACTGTCCCTCAGACCGTTGGAGGGCTGGACTATAGTCTAAAAAAACTATGAACAAATTCCTATGCACACTGCACATATCTTATTTTGAAGTAAAAAAACAAAACGGCAAAAACACCTGCATGTGGCCCGTGGGCCGTAGTTTGAGGACGCCTGCCCTGAAGGAACAACTCAGTCTGTAAGAGCATTAATTTTTCAATAGGTAAGGAAGAATCATTTTCTTTTCTCAGACTAATTAAGTCTAATTTGGGATGTTTGGGAACTGATAAACAAAACAACAAGAAAAATATTTTCTAGGTTTATATGACTAAGAAAAGGTGGGCAAAGCAAACACCGTGCTACTTTGTCGTATCTCAGACTGCAGAGGCTAAACGCTTTGGCGTCCACATTTTACACTTAGCCACATCAGAAATTCACAGTATGTTTGCTTTGTTAAAGCTGTGATTATTGCACAAATGTGCATAATTAACCAAACGACAGAAATCTGGGCCGTGTTTGGAGGCGGTGGCGGCAGTTGCTCAGGAGATACCCGAGTTGAAAAGGGGCACCTGCTTCCGTGAGTTTTTCTACTAAATGAGATAATTCCGAATAAGGCTGAACTCTGCACTGCCCCGACGGTGTCAGAAGTTTTTTACTGTACAATTACCCAGACACCACCACCATTTTCTGAATTCTCTATGAAGAGCTGAGTAACATAATAGCAAAAATAGGTTTCCATAGATAATCGGGGCTTCCCAAAGGAAAATATGTCTTTTTAAAAAATGAGAAAAATTAGAATTTTATTGTGACGGAATGCAACATTGCTGTGTAAAAGTAATTCACTTGGTGGAAACAGCTGTAAAAAATAATGTGGGAGCCTTTTCCTATTTTAGGACAAATAAACTGGACTAATCCATGAGCGATAAAGAAACGAACCCTCATGAAAGGTTCCCCCACAAGAAGTTTGGGGACGCGTACACGGCCGGTGCCGATCCCCGTGGTCCGGGCGACACCGGGTCCGGCCCCGCTCGAAGCCTCAGGCGTCCCCACAGCGGGCGGTCTGGCCACAAAGCGCCCTTCGGGCCCGGGGCGAACGGTACTTACCGCGAGTACTGGGCGCGGCCCAAGGCGGGGAAGGGAGACTGCGGATGGCGGACGGACCAGGGGGAAGAACGGGTAGAAAAAGGGACGAGAGCCGTACCCGACCAGGCCCTCCGGCCCCCAACTTCCACACCAGCTGGGGGACACCAGCAGTCAACGCGCACATTACCCAGACACTTCCGGCATCTCTAGGAATCGGGAGGACTGAAAGCTCTATGGTCGGCGCCCTGGGCTCCTCCCGCGCCTGCGCGTCGTAGGGTCTCCGGGCGCGTAGCTGGGAGGCCGCACCTGGAGGGAAGGTACCCAGGGCGCTGTAGGCTGGTCTGCTGTAGGCTGGTGGTGCCGTTTAGATGCCCCTGTAGTTGGGTATTCTCTTCAAATACATATCCATTCTCTGAGGAATTCCTGTTAATCATCGTTCATAGTTTTAAAAATCCAAAATATACACGTTATGCTATCTTTCTTCAAAAATAATTCAGCCCTAGCCGGTTCTGCTCAGTGGGTAGAGCATCGGCACGCGGACTGAGGGTCCTGGGTTGGACTCAAGTCAGGACCATGTACCTAGGTTGCCGACTCCTCCCCGGCCCCGGTCCTGGTAAGGGCCCCTCGGGAGGCAATCAATCAATGCGTTTCTCACATGGATGTTTCTCTCTGACTTTTCGGTGAGAATTAACAAAAGAAAAATGGCTCAATGAGAAGAACATCCGGCCTGCGGACTCAAGGGTCCTGGGTTCGGTTCAGGTCAAGGGCATGTCACCTCGGTTGCAGGCTAGATCCTGTGGGAAGGCAACCAGCAACCAATTGATGTGTCTTTCTCACATGGATGTCTCTCCCTTCCGCTCTCCCTAAAAATCAATGGAAATATCCTCAGGTGAGGACTAACGAACAAAAATCACAATTCATTGAATATAAAATTTTTTAGAATCTTTAACCCATCTTCCACCCCTTTTCTATCTCCATAAATTGCACTCGCTTATAAAACCTGCATTGGCAGCTTCGCCTTTTTAATTATGGGTAAGTTTCAGTAGCCGACCTGGGTTACATTACTCCAGAGTTCCAGAAGCAAATCTATATTCATTCTTCACACACCCGTGGTATCAGTCTTAGCTTTACAGACCAAAAAGGATCTCAGCGTGGAGGTTGTAGAAAATGTCTTTTGCTTTTGCTGTTTTGGCCCCACATTTTTATTACATCAGCACCTTTCCTAACCACCCATTAAATCTGTTTTCAGGTGCCCCTCCAATCTTCACCTTCATTTCCCCTTTCTGATCCTGCAGATGGGCACAGCCAATGTTTCCGTTCAATGCCCAGTCCTAACCCAGAAATATCCTGCCCAAACACTAGTTTTCGTTTGTTCTTAAGGGTTCTAACATATAATCACAACAAAACAAATACTACACGTGGAGAAGTTTCAGTGCTTCTAAACTCTTTCAAAACACTCATCTTTGCTCGTTATTTCATAGCTATTGACTCACAGCTGGAAGTACCTGGCAACAGACTAGAACTCTGCTCTCACTTTTTTTTTACATTAAAAATATAATTTTACAACACAAAGTTGTAGTTCGGAAGTAAAATAGCACACCTGATTTGTGCATTTTACTAATGAAAATGAGTTTTTAAAAAATATGCACATTTAAAAAAATATTATTATTATTATTTTTTTTTTTTGGAGGGAGAGAGGGAAAGACATTGATGTGTGAGAGAAATTTCGATTGGCTGCCTCCTGCACACACCCCAACTGGGAATGGAACCCACAACCTGGGCATATGTCCTGACCAGGAATCAAACTGGTGACCTTCTGGTACACAGGACAATGCTCAACCAACTGAGCCACACCAGCCAAAGCTAATAAAAATAAATTTCAAAAAGTAAGAGTACTTTAAAAATTATGATGTAACACCAGGCTGCACTCCTCCCCAGATGACCACTAACTGCTTCCCTTTAACTCAACTTCATGTTTATTTGCAAATAACATGCCAACACTGCCATTTCTTTTTTTTTTTTATTGATTTTTTACAGAGAGGAAGAGAGAGGGATAGAGAGCTAGAAACATCGATGAGAGAGAAACATCGATCAGCTGCCTCTTGCACACCCCCCACTGGGGATGTGCCCGCAACCAAGGTACATGCCCTTGACCGGAATCGAACCTGGGACCCTTGAGTCCGCAGGCCGACGCTCTATCCACTGAGCCAAACCGGTTTCGGCAACACTGCCATTTCTTGATTTTCTATGTACAGATTATATTACCTATTGACTTCCTTCTATGGAAAATAAGCATTTAACTCTTCTAACCACTGCTGGAATTAGCCACACCAGGGCTCAGAGGACACATTTTAAACTTCCTAGAGTTGTAGGGTCCAACAACAACAGCCACACTCTTTTTATTAGTTCATATATTTTATTTATTTTACAGAGAGGAAGGGAAAGGGAAATATCCTCAGGTGAGGATTACAAGCCCTTGTCCAGAATTGAACTTGGGCCGACGCTATATCCACTAAGCCAAACCAGTTAGGGACAGCCACACTTTTATAGAGATGTGATAGTAACCTAAGCTTTTAATTTAATTTATCCTATATAATAAAAGCCTAATATGCTAAGTGTCCAGTCATCTATTCAACCAATCAAAGCGTAATACGCTAATGATATGCTAAGGCTGCTCAATAGCTTGCTAGGACGTGCACTGACCACCGGCCCATCGGGACTGGGCGAGGTGGGCCAGACCCGCCCTGGAGCCCTCCCGTGGTCCCTCCCTGGCCCCAATTGTGCACCAGTGGGGTCCCTTGGCCTGGCCTGCACCCTCTCGCAATCTGGGTCCCCTCGGGGGATGTTGGAGAGCCGGTTTCAGCCTGATTCCACAGGCCAGGCCAAGGGACCCCACTGGTGTGTGAATTGGTGCACCAGGACTCTAGTTAGGTTATATTTACTTTAATAATCATTTTCCTTCAATTAGAATACACCCATTTTTTTAAGGCTGAAAAGGTAACATTATTACTAAATTGTTTTCTTCTGGAGTGTTTCCATTTTATTTCCTGCTGCTATTGCAGCCTCCTCAGGTGTCTCTTTTGCTACTTCACTGAACTCAGAATCACACAATATCAAAGCCAAACGGTACCTTACCTGTGCTTGATTGGGGCAGCAATGCCTTTACAACTTTTTGCAGCAATAAAAATAGTCCACACCTGTGTTGTCCAATACAGTAGCTGCTCGCCACATGTGACTAAGAACATGGACATGTGGTCATGTCGCCAGGAACTGAACTTCCCATCCTATGTGTGTTGTTTAGATGTATATGGCCACTTGTAGATACTGGCTACATCAGACCAACCTCTGCCTCAGTTTACAGCAGCAATTTTCAACCTTTTTCATCTCATGGCACACATAAACTAAGTACTAAAACTCTGTGGCACCCCAATGTATCTGTATTTTTTGCCGATCTGACAATAAAAAGGGGTATAACATTGGTTAATTCATACTAAATGGCTATTGTGTTGGCTGCTATCATTTTTTTATTTGACATTCAAGGGAAAAGAGGTCAGTGCCCCTGACTATATAGTCATGTATTGCATGTTTTAAAAACTCCTGTAGCACACTGGTTGAAAATTGCTGGTTTACAGGGAATGGGGACTCAGACGAGAAGTGACTTATCTGAAGTTAAGGATCCCTAATACACTCATTACCCCTCTGTACTGGCAGCTCCTATTCCTAACTCTGCTTTCCTTCCTTTCTCTCTTTCCTTCTTTAGTCTGCTGACTTTTCAGTTGCCTCCTTTCTATCAGTGCTAAAGAAAAAAATTGCACAAAATGAATATATCCCCTAGTTGAAGATAAAAAAAGCAATAAATATTTAGGTCATTATATCAATAATGATGGGAAAAAATAGTCTTACTTCTTAAAAAAAAAAAAAATGTTTTCGCCTGGCTGGCGTGGCTTGGTGGTTGAGCATCGGCCTATGAACCAGGAGGACCCAATTTGATCCCCAGTCATGGCACATGCCTGGGTTGTGGGCTCCATTCCCAGTGGGGGTAGGGGTGCGTGTGCACGAGGCAACCACATGGTTATGTGTCATCATGATGTTTCTCTCTCTCCCTGAAATTAAAATATATTTTTAAAAGTTCTCATTACCCTGGCTGGTTTTTCTCAGTGGCTAGTGTTGCCGGTTGGACTCCAGGTCAAAGGTTCAAACCTTGGTTGCAGGTTCCCCAGCCCACATAGAGGCATGTGCAGGAGGCACCAACTGACATGTCTCTCACGTCCATGTTTCTTTCTTTCTTTTCCCCTCCTGCTTCCCTTCCACTCTCTCTAGAAATCAATACAAAAAATATCCTCCGGTGAGGATTTAAAAATAAAAAGTTTTCATTGACTCTAGAGAGAGAGGAAGAGGCAGAGAAACATTGCTGCCTTGCATGCACCCAGACCAGGGATCAAATCTGTGACCTTTCAATACAAGACGCTCAACCAACCGAGTCACAACAACCAGGGCTTAGTTCTTAATTTCAAAAGCAATTTTCATCTATTTCAACTTAATACACATCTGGTGGGCCTGTCCCATCATCGGCAATTTACAGAACGGAAATGAAGGCAGAGAACTGGAATGCCTTTGCCTAAAGTCATACACTGAATGGTCAATAAAAAGGGGTTGAGAGTTGGAATTCACTGTCTTTCAACCAGAAAACAGTTATCTTGGACTGGAATAAGCACTGCTGTTTATGGTCAAGGCTTTCTGAAGTAACTTTAAAAAAAATACACTTTTATTAATTTTTTTTAGAGAGAAGAAGGGAGAGTGAGAAAGGGAGGGAAATATTGATGTGAGAGTGAAACATTGATCAGCTACCTCTTGCATACCCCCTACTAGGGATCAAGCCCGCAACCTGGGCATTTGCTCTGACAGGGAATTAAACCAGCAACCTTTTGGTGCATGGGTCAACGCCCAACGGAGCCACACCAGCCAGGGCTCTGAAGTAAGAAACTGAACTACTTTAGAAATAAAAGCAAATTTTATTCAAAATTCTGTGGTACCAGAGAAGTTTTAACAATGATGGAAGCTTTGCCTACATTCAGGATATTTATAAGGTCCCTAATTAGGCCTGAACAGCTAAGGAACTGTTGTTACTGACCCCTTATTAGTAGAGTTTTGCTGCATGAATTCTTTGATGTCGAATAAGGGCTGAACTTACCCGAAAAGGCCTCCCGCACTCATAACATTCATAGGGCTTTTCACCTGTGTGGATTCTCTGATGCTGAATAAGACCTGAGCGTCCACTAAAATCTTTCCCACATTCTTCACATTTATAGGGTTTCACTCCAGTATGCACTCTGTGATGTCCGATGAGATGTGAGCGTTGATTGAAGGCTTTTCCACATTCGTTACATTTATAGGGTTTCTCTCCAGTGTGAGTTCTCCTGTGCTTGCTAAGGGCTGAGCTGTGACTAAAACTCTTCCCACAGTCATCACACTTATAGGGTCTTCTTTCCCTCGGCCACCTCTCTAACCTGCCCTCTCTTTCAGTCGCATTTTTGGATTCAGGATGTTGAGGAAGGACTTTGTTCAGTCTGTTATTTACCTTCCCAAGGAATTCCATGTCCTTTGCCATATCCTCCTTTTGGGACAACTCTTCATTCTCAGTCCTGGTTTTATCACCTGTAACAAACAGGGCCTATTTTAGGTTTGAGAAGCAAAAGCCTATGGAAGACAGAACATGCAAATGTTACAAATGCATTATAAAAAAATGGAAAGCCACACAATGTACAAATTAGATATTTAGCACCATCCAAACACATGCTGATAGGGAAGACAGTAAGAGGCCTGGGAGGAAGACGGCAACAAGACAGGATGCCTGGGAACAGATTAGGAAGAGAAGAAAGGAAAAGATGTGGATCAAGGGGTTACCTGGCAAACGTGTGCAAAGGCAGAGGGGTAAATGGTGAATGTAAATGAGGACTATAAACATTCTGAGGACAATCTAAAAGGGATCTGAGAGGAAGGTGGTGAGTGGAAACCACCAAAGGGAGAGGAAAGGCAGGAGGGAACAGTGGTGGCCTGGTTCATGTGCTGGGTCGAATCTATCAGTCCTTACCTTGTGTCCTGTTAGGAGAACTAACTACGTCTGGTGGACTCTTCCCTTGGTTTCAGCGACACCCCCTTTCTGCTTCTCTTACGTTTCCTATAGTCCTTTACAGAATCCTCCTCCTCCACCGAAACTTAACTGGGTTTCTTTTTGCTTTAATTAAAAAATTACGTGTGTGTGTGTGTGTGTGTTTTCTTATTGATTTCAGAGAGGAAGACAGAGAGAGAGAGAAACATCAATGATGAGAGAGAATCATTGACCAGCTCTCTCATGCACACCCCTCACTGGGAATCGAGCCCACAACCTGGCATGTGCCCTGAATGGCAAGCGAACCGTGACCTCCTGGTTCCTAGGTCAATGCTCAACCACTAAGCCACACCGGTGGGGCATGGGACTCTCTTTATATGCTATTCCTGGTCAACCTTGCCTACACCCATGTCTTCTGTCATCTACACAGGAAGACTTCCACATCTCCACCTCCTCCCACACCTTTCTCCCAGATAGAGAACATGTTAAACTGCACTGCCTGCTGGGTTTTAGCCACTTGGATGTTTTACAAGCAATGAAAACTCACAAGTATAAAAACTGAACTCAAGCCAGCTCCTCTTCACACAGATACAGGCAGACATCAGAATTACTGAGTTTAGGTTCCAGACTACCACCATAGAGTGATGATTGCAATAAAGCAAGTTGTAACCTTTTTGATGGTGGAGGGTCGTGCCTTCCATTCACAGGAAACATCTGTGAAACGCAATAAAGCTAAGCGCAATAAACAAGGTCTGCCTGTACACCCCTTCTGATTTTCCTGTCATTGACACCATTATCTGATACCCTCCCCCCACAACCAATCAGATCTGTTCATTCTACAGTAAGTCAATATCTCTTTGATTTTCTCCTTTTCTCTCTCCAGCCTCATTCCTGCTCTAGTTGACCATCCTCTATATTTGAGAGTGGTCTCCCCCAAACCCTGGTATAAACATCTTTTCTCTCTGCTATAGCTGTTATTTCACAGATTTTATAAAACACGTCACCTATGATTTCATTATCTAGAAATAACCTTTGTCTACATTTACAGGTAATCCTTCCAATCTTTTTCTATGTGATTTTTAAAAAAATGAAATCATGGACAGTGATTTCTGTGTCACCCACTTCTCTCCTTATAATTCTCTGAGCCCCCAACTGATGGGGTGAAGTTCGGGTTTCCCTAGTATGGTGTTCAGGAATCTTCACCACTGGCCTTGATGTTCCTCCCACAAAATTCTCCCTGTCACAGTCAGACTCAGAGCAGCTGCTCTTAGGATATGTGATGCTCTTATGCTTCTCCCCCTTCTCGCCCCCCCCACCCCGCACTGTTCTCTCAGCCTAGAATGTTCCCCATCTCCGCTAATGTAAACAAACTGGTGCCTCGCAGGCCTGCCATGTAGAGAGCTTCCGGAAGAATTCAAGTGTCTTAACTTTTATTCCTTACCTCATGGTACCTGGCATAGAGCTGCTACTCAACAAATGTTCAATGACCAAGGAGTGAAGAGAACAGGGGTCTCAATCTCACCTCTAAAGCAAACCAATAACCAACACTCCACTTCAAAGCACCAATAGACTCCTTTAAATTACATTTAGGTGAATGCTGTGCCTTCCAGATACCAGGCAAAAATATCTTACTTAAAATAACTTTTCAGATTTGACAAACCACCTGGCAGGGACCCTAGACAATGAGAGAACCACACTGGTGAAATGTGAGGTAGTAAGGATGGACGCAGGAAGGCATCATGAGCTTCAGCACCTGCACAGGAGGGACAGGGCACTGGAAGCAGAGTCTGGAGAAAGTAGGTAAAATCTGTCTGCTTTTCAGTGTAACCTGAGGGTACACTACGCACCTGGCTTTAATTGGTCATGATTAGTGGGATGGGAGCAAATCACAACCACAGTCCTGTCAACCTCACATGCAGAGACACAAGCACAAAACCTGCTGTGATGACTGCTTCTTCCCCACTCTTTCCAGCATGGGGGTGTATCACAGATTAAACTGTCCTGCCCCAATTCTTATGCTGTAGCTCTAATCCCCACTTGGATGTATTTAGAAAAAGGGCCTTTAAACCGGCAATTAAGGATAAAAGAGGTCATAAGGAAGGGGCCCTGACCCAAAATTACAAGAAGAGGGAGCGACACCAGCAGTGTGAGGACACAGGAGAGGCCTCACCCAAAAACAGCCCTGGTGGCAGTCTTGGACTGTCCAGCTTCTAGAACTGAGAAAACCCATTTCTGTTGCTTAAGCCCACAGTCTGCGGAATTCTATTCTGGCAGCCCTAGCAGACTACTACAGGGTGTCATACAAAATCCCCTGCTCAAATGGAAATTTAAGGTAATTTAAAGCTAGAATCCTGAGATCCTATATAATAAAAGATTAATATGCAAATTAACCATCACTCCACAACAAAGATGGCGATGCCCACAGGGCCAGGGTGGGACGCTGTCATCGCACTGGTGATGACGCTAGCATCCCAAGCCCAGGCCGCAGAGGGAGGAAGGGCTGCCGACTGAACGCTGGGCCCCTGGCCCAGGGGACAGAAGCCCAGCTGACAGAACGCAGGCGCTGGGCCGGGGGCGAGCTCTGAGGGGCAAGCTCTGAGCCGCTGCCGCGTGGCTTGGAACATGCCAAGCGGACAGACGCCCAGCAGACAGAACGCAGGCCGCTGGGCTGGTGGCATGCCCCAAGCCACACTGTAGGGACCACCGGGGGCACGTCCCCGGCCCAGCAGACAGAAGTCCAGGTGACAGAACGCGGGGCCGTTGGGCTGGGGGCGTGCCCTTGGTGGCCCCCGCAGTGTGGCTTGGGGCATGCCCCCAGCCCAGTGGACAGAAGCCCAGTGGACAGAAGACCAGCAGACAGAATGCGGGGCCGCTGAACTGGGGGTGTGCCCCGGTGGACGCCGCCAATGGCTCGGGACACGCCCGCAGCCAAGTGGACAGAAGCCCTGCAGACACAATGCAGGGGGTCCTCCGCATGAGCTGTAGAGGAAACACCTTTTCTGAAGGCTCATTGGCTAAGCTCCCTGTAAGCTGCCTCTCACAGTGTTCTTGGTAACTTGGGTAATAAGAATCCAAGAAGGTGATCTAGGGCAGGCGTCCTCAAACTACGGCCCGCAGGCCACTTCGGGTGTTTTTGCCATTTTGTTTTTTTACTTCAAAATAAGATATGTGCAGTGTGCATAGGAATTTGTTCATAGCTTTTTTTAAATTATAGTCCAGCCCTCCAACGGTCTGAGGGACAGTGAACTGGCCCCGTTTAAAAAGTTTGAGGACCCCTGATCTAGGGTTTTTCCACCACACTCCTGGAGGAAAAAACTAAGGTCTGCTGCTGGAGGGGCTAAGAAATGTCATATCCTACCCTAGCCAGTTTGGCTCAGTGGATAGAGCCTCGGCCTGCCAATGACAGGGTCCAGGTTCAATTC
Source organism: Cnephaeus nilssonii (assembly GCF_951640355.1). Lineage (NCBI taxonomy): Eukaryota > Metazoa > Chordata > Mammalia > Chiroptera > Vespertilionidae > Cnephaeus > Cnephaeus nilssonii. The sequence goes on from NC_137092.1 coordinate 181,091, forward strand.
TAATCAAGGGCATGTACCTAGGTTGCAGGCTCCTCCCTGGCCGGGGCCCGGGTCAGGGCTCAAGCAGGAGGCAACCAATCCAAGTGTCCCTCTCACATTGATGTTTCTCTCTGTCTTTCCCTCTCTCTTCCAAGCTCTCTAAAAGTCAATGGAAACATATCCTCAGATGAGGATTAAAAAGAAAAAGAAATGTCATATCCTATGCAAGACACATCTTGAAAATGCCTAAAGAAAGGTGTCATTTTTTCATGACGCAGGTACTGGAGTCCGTGTTGATGAAAGCACCTTGGTGGCTGCGACAGTGGCAGCAGCAGCAGGGTGATGGGGCTGGCGCCTTCCCCTGATCAGCCCAGTCACCTCCCACAGAGGAAGGCCAGACTGCGGCTTAGGCCTGCTCCCCTTCAGTAGGACATCTCCTGAGGGCTCCCAGTCTGTGAGAGGGGGCAGGCTTGGCTGAGGGACCCCCCCCCCACCAGTGCACGAATTTCGTGCACCAGGCTTCTAGTAACAGATAAAAGTATTAGGTATTAAGTTGAATATTTAAGTCTCATCCTCAATCTGTTAGGGCAAATAACAGCTTTTAAGTCTAATGAAAAGCTAAAGTATAATTCTTCCCAGGATAGGGTTAGGGTAGGAAGGTGGATGAAATCTCCCACAAGAGGAACAGCTGGAAAGGACGTGACAGTGAGAAAGCGCCTCTACGGAGGCACCTCCTTCCTCACAAAGAAAACTTGCTCCTTACCTTTCCTTTGGGGTTCCTGCTGGATCTTCTCGGGGTAGAGCTGGACAGCCAGAGGCTCATGTGGCTGTTCCCAGGGGGCCAACTTGTCCAGAAGTGTGTCCTGTCTTTCTGACTTGTCTGGGACCTAGAAACAATGAAGAATGATTGAACTTGTAAGGTAAATTTTGTGAGAGAACTGCAAGAACTTCAGAGAAAAGATCAAAAGTAGCATCTGCCAAGGACCAGGGATATAGGAAAAGGGACAAATTCTTGTTAAGCTGCAAATGGCAATAATGACTAAAAAATAAGAGAACTATCGGGGTGAACCTCTACTGTTCTGGGCACAGTGACATCCAGTGTCTCTTCTCACAGCGACGGGCTGAAGGGTTTCAGTCCTGCAACATGGAAGGCACCTTGAAAGCCATCAAGCCCAACTCCCAACCAATGGGGCGTTTCTCCTATCACTTGTCCAGTGTTACAGCCACGAGCAAAATGCATTTACAGAACACTTGAATCAGGGCTAATAAGAACTGAAATCTGCAAAGTGTGTAAGAAACACCAAATTTTGAACACAATACCAAAAAAAAAAGTAAAACAGATCACTGTTATCTTGACTATATATTCTGTGATGAATAAAATGTACCACTTAATTTCACTTTTTATTTGAATGTCGTTTTGATGACGCTGGTCTGTAACGCCCCTTATATCTACTAACCCCAATTTGAGTACGCCAATGAAAAGGAAGGTGGTATTTTTTCATTACAAGATAGCCAATCCTATATGTGGCTCTGGACTTTAGAAAGTTGTTTTCTTCTGATACCCATTTGCCTTTCTGGAGCTTCTAACTGACCCCAGCCTTCCACACCCACACATTCAATCTGGTGTCTCTTTGACTGCGCCCTCTCTAAGTCTGTTCTTCCCTGAATCGCACATAAATAACCCGGGGTGTTCTTTCAAACGCCCTTTGCTGGGCTGCTCTGACCTCTGACGGCCACTCCCTTGCCACCGGCTCCGGGGGTTCATCGAGCTCCCTCTCCAGATCCTCCAGCACCGTCACCGCCTGCTCCCCAGTCTCGGGATGGTGCCCCTGCACCCACACTCGCAGGTCCCCGGGCAGGATGCTCAGGAACTGCTCCAGCACCAGCAAGTCCAAAATCTGCTCCTTCGTGTGGTGTTCCGGCCGCAGCCACAGCCGGCAGAGCTCGCGGAGCCGGGTCAGGGCTTCCCGGGGCCCCGGCGCGTCCCGGTAGCAGAGCTTCCGGAAGAGGTGCCTGCAGAGCTCCCGCCGGTGCAGCGCGGGCATCCGAGCCGCGGAGCGCCAGCCCCAGCCGCGCCCTTCCGCCTTCACGGGTGCAGGTCCTTGCGGTCCCTCGGGGGCCGGGACTGTGGCCATTCCGGGCCGGTTTTCAGGTTGACCCTCTTTGGAACTGATTCAGGGAGAACCTCAGAGTCTCGTCTCGCAGAAGTTGCTGCCACAGAGAAACAACGAGCTGCTGGGAACACAAATGCACTAACGGAGGCAGAGGCCTCCAGGGGCTGACGCGCCTCCGGGGCTAACTCAGTGCGAATCCCTCCTCCGGTTGATTCTCCCGATGCTCATGGGGGAGACGCGTGCGGGGTCGCGGCCGGAAGCGCACAGTCGGCGCTGAGCGGGGCAGGAACAGCGGGGAACCCGACCCCGGGCTCCGCAGCGGTGCGGCTCGTGCAGGACCCAGGCCGGCTCGTAGCTGCGGCCCCTGCCCAGGCCGAGGGGAAGGTGGAGGGGTGGCCGCTGACAGCTGCGCCGGCCTCTCGTCCCCAGAGCGGGACTCACCGCCGCCGCACAGCTCGCTCGGGTGGAACCGGGCCGACAGAGCGTCCTCCGGGCGGGAGCAAAGGCGTCCTTTAACGACCAATCAGCGCCCGGCGCTTCCGGCCTCTCTAGAAAGCCCGTCTCGGTGGCAGCCCCGCCCGTGGAGGACCCGGCTGCAAGTCCTTTGACGGATGGGAGGGAGCTGGGTCCCGTGAGCACAGCTTTAAAAAAAGATTTTCCTCCCTCAAGATTTTTCCAGCTTAGCTATTTAAAAAGCAATATAAATAAGAAATGCATTCACATGGTTCAATATTTAAAAAGGATTAGTGTCCTCCAGCATGTCGTTTTTACTCATGTTTTTCATAACATGTATCACCCTCACTTTCTTCTACACAAATGACAGCATTTCTATTAACCTTTTTACCTCCTACCAATTGATTTGGGAGATTACCTCCTAGGTCTTGCTCTTAAAAAAAAAACACCCACAAACTACTACATAATATTCAATTGCCACAAGTTATTGATAATTACTCCATTAATGTTCATGTAGGTTGTTCCAATCTTTTCTTTTTTTTTTTTTTTTTCAGATGCAGCTCCAGTAAATTACTGTGAACATGTTTCTCATGTGTAAGGGCAGACCCATTGCATACATCCCTAGAAATAGATTTACAGAGCAGAGTACCAGCATCTGTACTTTTGGTACCAAATTACCAATCGTAGAACACACTACAAGGCTACCTATACACTTGTCAACACGTTATAAATATTTTGATCTTTGCCAATCTGATGGGTTAAGTAATACTTAGGTGTTTTTCCCTCCCTCTTTACCTTTCTTATACAAACATTGATTACTCACCTACGAGGCAAGGCACTGTTCTGGAAGCTGGAAGTATAGGTTAAAGCAAAACAATGCCCCGCCTTCATGGAATGTGTGTGTGTGTGTGTGTGTGTGTGTGTGCGCGCGCGCATATGTAATAGACAGATGGGGAGGCAGGCAATAAAGAAGGAAAACAGTTTATTAGATGGTGGGTGTCAGTGCCAAGGAGAAAATAAAGGAAATAGGGAGTTTGCCATTTTAACAGGGTGGACACTGAGGACCTCATTAGCACTGACACTTGAGCTGAGACTGAGGGCAATGAGGCATTTGGGGTGAAGATGTTTCAGGGAGAAAAACAGCAAATGCAAAGGCCCGGAGAGGAGTGTTTGAAATATTGTAGGAAAGTGAAGGATGCAGTAGCACAGGGTGCTGGGATACAAGGAGGAGAGATATGAGGGCTGTGGGTGAGTGCAAAGGTAATTGTTTTTTACTCCAAGATGAGAAGCCATCTGGAATTTCTAAGCAGAGGAGAACATGATCAGACCTAGGTACTGAAAGGTTTTTCTGGTTGCAGTGTTAAAATAAACTTGTGAGTGACGGCAGAAGTGGAGAGACAGGCTAGGAGGCCATTGCTACCTTGCAGGGGGGAGGACCTTTCTTTCTTTCTTTCTTTCTTTTTTATGGGAGAGGATCATGGATCGGCTGCCTCCTGCAGGACCCCCACTGGGGATCGAGTCTGTCACCTGCGCATGTGCCCTGACCGGGAATCGAACCTGGGACCTCCTGGTTCATAGGTCGATGCTCAACCACTGAGCCACACCGGCCAGGCATGGGGCATGGGAGGACCTTTCTAAGCATGGCATAAAACCCTAAAAACATAACTGAAAAGCAATAAAGGAAAAGATAAATAGAACTGGTAACTGAAAAATTTAGAATTTTTGAATGAAGAGAATAAAAGTTAGAATATAAACTCAGAGTAAAATATGCCACATCTAAACGACACAGGGCTAATTTTTCTAATATGCAAAGAACTCTTACAAAAAAGAAAAATATGAACGAGCCAATAGAAAAATCGGCAAAGGATTTAAGTAGGCATTTATAGAATACAAATGTTAACATACAAAAACGGTGCACAATATTTTTATAAGAAAATCTGGAAAGTCAGATTCTATGTGAAATATGACGACTCTTAAAGAGTTGCTATAATTTTATATTACAAAAAAACTAAGAACAAGAACTATGTGGGCCTTGTCTGCCCCCTCTGGTTAAAGATGTGAAAGGTCCCTGTGGATCAGCAGGTTAATTGATCATCCAGCCTTGACCCGTTCCGGCCCTGCAGAGCATAATCCATACTATTTGTATCACAAAATAGTTTTTGTGTTTCAACATGTTGTTAGTGCAGATGATTGATAGGTTAATGTATTTGATCAAGTTAACCAAATATTCAGGGGTTGGCTTTTTTTTCTTTTTTTCCAAAGTAGTTCAGAAAATAGGGAGGAGAGAGGGGAAGAAGAATGTAAACACCAAGATTTCCTGAGCAACTTACTTCTGAGGAGAGTCTGACAACAAAACGGGCCCATCCAGCGCCCCAGCTCAGCCGGTGATGTGCTCCGTGGGCAGAGCAGCCTATGCTGCTGGGAAACTCTGTTCACGTGACTCTGGAATGAGTGGCAGGGAGTGCAGAGCCCAGCACCGTTAGGGCAACACCCTCTCCAGCGTGCATCTTGGTGTCCTCGGGAACGAGTGGCAGGAGGAGCTCCACACACGGGTCACCAGGGCTCCTCTCCTGTGTGGATTCCTCTGGGTCCCAGAGGTGAGCTGTCACTGAAGGTCTTCCCACCCTCCTCACACCCATAGGGCCTGAGCTCAGGCTGAAGCATTTCCCCCAGGCGATGCTCTGGTGTGCCCTGTTCGCTGTGCAGGTCCTCTGGTGTCAGACGAGGCTGAGCTGTCATGAAAAGCTTTCATTCTGGACAGGCATTTCACACTCATCATTCTGGAGAGGCATTTCACCAGCGCAGGTCCATGGATGCTGAACAAGGTGTGAATTGCGATAAAGGCTTTCTGCACTCCTCACACTGATACAGTTTTAACCTATAAAACAGGCTATGTATTCTCTGACGGTCAATACATTGTGAACTTCTGAATTAAAGTTGCCACAGACATTACATGAACAGTGTCTCTCTCCAGTGCGAATTCTCTTTTGTCTAATGAGGCTTGAGTTCCGAGTGAATCTTTTCTCATGTCCATCACACTTATACCTTCTCTCACTTGAAGCATTTCTCTGATGTCTTTCTGTCCATCCTTCTGGTTCTCGGGTGTCTCCACATTCAGGACCCTCCCCGTTGGCTGGGCCAGGTAACTTTTCTTGGGATTCCATATCAACAGTAAGATCTTGCTTTTGAATCAATTCTCCTTTCTTATTTCTGAGCCCATCATCTGAAATAAAAAGCGGAGCACTCAAATGTAACTGGAATATACAGGAACATTATTATACTATTATGTCATATTATACTATATTATAGTATAACTAGAGGCCCGTGCACGGGTAGAGTCCCTAGGCCTGGCCGGTGATCAGGGCCCATCAGGTTCCCACTCCTCCTTCTTCCCTAGCTCCCTCAGCACCCCGAAGCTGCAGCTGGCCGCCTGCCATGTTCCGTGCCACCCCCTGGAGGTGAGTGCACGTCATAGCCAGCAATCCAATTCCGGTTCTCCCAATTGAACTTCCAAGGGGACGCTTTACATATTAGCCTTTTACATATATAGAATACATACACTAGAAATACACGGCTTACATATACCAACAAAATGGTTTGACAATGTTTGAAGAGAAAATTAGAAGATGGAAAATGACAGGACTGGGTGGTGTGATTCCAGAGAAAGGTGGAGAAAAGTCAGGAACAAGAGTGACCTGAAGAACAAGCATAGCAACGAACAAAGACCCGAGAATGGGCTCGTCAGGAAGGCCAGACATTGAGTGGAGAGGAATGAAAAACAGAACTGTGGGAAGAGGGAAGTGACAGTGTAAGGACCAAGCTTGGACCATAAAACAGCTGCTGCCTCATGGGGACAGACAGACATCACTATTCTTACAAAGGTGACAACGGGAACCTGTCAAGCCTGAAGCTACACTGTGGTTCACTGACGACTTCCCAGAGCAGCCCTTCACCAGACCTGACACTCCCATCTGTCCTGACCCCAGAATTCCTATGCCTGTGTTTTCTACAGGGTCCTCTGGGCAGAGTCCCAACACCCTAGGGTAGGACATGTAGTCACTTCCTCAATGGTCAGTAGTTTGTGAAAAAAAAGTGAAATTGTTCCACTCAAGGATATTTCTCCTGAAGGAATCTCATTTTAGGACCAAGAGTAAAGGGCAGAATTTGTAACCATGTAGGAATAATACAGGGAAACGTGGTATGCTTTCTGTCAATTAGAGACATTAAAAGAAAAGGAAAAAGGAAAAGACAACCAGAGACATGACTGAAGAATGAGGAGGGCACAGCAGAGTCAGAACTTACCTGGGCATAGGAGCCAGAGACTCAAACTGGAGAGTGTCATGAAAGGCACAATCACAGGCCACCTGGGTCTTGGGCTGCTATCCGTAAAGGGCAGAGACCGGAGACCAGGCCAGGAAGGAACGTTGTCAAAAGGAGATGAGCTTGCTCTGTCCGTGTACTCAGTGGTTAGAGCACTGGGCCACTCACCAAAGGATCCTGGGTTCACTTCCTGTCAAAGGCACATATCTGGGTTGCAGGTACATTCGGAAGGCAATCAATCAGTGTGTCTCTCACATCGATGTTTCTCTCTATATATATCCCCCTTCTACTCTCTCAAAAATCAATGGAAAAATATCCTCGGGTGGGGATTAACAAAACAAAACAAACAAACAAGAGGAGATGAGCTTTCCTTGGGGCTCCTTTAGGGACAGGCCCTGCAATAATTTCCTCACCAAACCAGCTTGCCACACTAGTTAAAATTCCTCATGTTTACTGGTTGTATAAGGCTTCAGGGCACTTTAAACTTCAATTTATGTTTTAGCTACCTTACATATGTCCGAGTGCAGATTAAGGCAAATTATACAAAGATACACATGTATGCAAGAGCTAGTCTTTTAGAGCCATGAGCAAATAACAAATGACTCCTGTAGATGGGATCCAAAGAGCATCGCTAACAGAACTAAACCACCATCAGCATGAGAAGCAGATTTATGGATTACAAAAAAGCACAGAACATAAACTCCATTTCTAACCTACTAAAAAAAGATTGGGAAAATAGTGTCCTTCTAGTCGGATGGAGTGAGTTCATGCTCAGCTGCAAATACAAAGAGTGATAGATAAAAACAAAAGTTAATCTAAAAGCTTATCTCTGCAGACCAAAGGACAAACTGCGCAACCGTGGCCACTTGGCAAAAGAGGACAGCGGGGGACCAAGTGCTCCACGTGTGATCCTAGAGGAGTAAGTCAAGATAAAGAACACGAAGCCGCTTCTAAATGTTGCCTTCCACTAGTTTCTATCTTCCAAGTAATAAAACATAATGAGTTAACCAGTCAGACTATAACACCTTCCCCATTTACCCGGAATGCAAACCGAACTGGCACATCATCGAACAGAACCACCAGTAGTCCCGGATTCAGGAAGATTTGGCCGTCTGCGTCCTGTAAGCCACACGGGCCTGACAGACCACCAAGTGTGCGGGATGGCGCGGCGCATCCAGTGCGGACTGAACAAGGAGGGGGCTCACACATTCGCCGAACTGGAGTCCCGGGCCACCGCGACCCGCTCTTCCATGAGACCCTAAGCAGCCCCTCCCCACGCCAGCCCCGCGAGAAAGTGCGTCAGCGAACCCAATGAGAAGGAAGTACGAATGCCAACCAGCCCAGCTGAAGTGCAACCCCTCAAACCCGCCCCCCAAAAATATAACCTAAACCTAACCTGAAAAAGTGCACCGATTATCCCAATCCCGAGGAAGTGCTCATATAAGCCCCGTCTGACATTCAAGAATCCGGTCACGTAAACTGGGTCCGGCGGAAGCGCATCCAAGAATCTGGTCCGGCGGAAGTGTTCACGTAAATAGAGTCTGGCGGAAATGCTCACGTAAACTGGGTCCGGCGGAAGTGCATTGAAGAATACAGTCCGGAGGAAGTGTTCATGTAAATAGAGTCCGGCGGAAGTGTTCACGTAAATAGAGCCCGGCGGAAATGCTCACGTAAACTGGGTCCGGCGGAAGTGTTCACGTAAATAGAGCCCGGCGGAAATGCTCACGTAAACTGGGTCCGGAGGAAGTGCTCACGTAAACTGGGTCAGGCGGAAGCGCATCCAAGAATCTGGTCCGGCGGAAGTGTTCACGTAAATAGAGCCCGGCGGAAATGCTCACGTAAACAGGGTCCGGCGGAAGTGCATTGAAAAATACAGTCCGGAGGAAGTGTTCATGTAAATGGAGTCCGGCGGAAGTGCACCCAAGAATTCGGTCCGGAGTTAGTGCTCACGTAAACTGGGTCCGGCGGAAGCGCTTCCAAGAATCCGGTCCGGAGGAAGTGCTCATGTACATTGGGTCCGGCGGAAGTGCTCACGTAAACGGGGTCTGGCGGAAGCGCATCCAAGGGAGGAAGCGCTCACGTAAACTGGGTCCGGCGGAAGCGTATCCAAAAATCCGATCCAGCGGAAGTGCACCCAAGAATCCGGCCCGGCGGAAGTGCTCATGTATATTGGGCCCGGAGAAAATGCACTCATGAAACCTGTCCCCAGGAAGTGTTCAAGGAAATTGGGACCGGACTCGGCCTGGCAGAAGTGGACCCGCGAACACGCTTGGCTCTGCCCCTCACCTCCGTATAGGCCCCGGTTCCCGCCTGCTCCTCGAGCTTCCTGCTGCCACGCTGCTAATCGTAGGAAGGGCGGCGGGTCGGACAGGCGCTGAGTGATTTGCGCGCCTGAGCGCTGTCTCGCGCCTCAGCTGTCAGGCGGCCTCTTTCGTGTATATCGTTGCAGTTTATTTCAGGAGACAAAAATAGTACGGAAAATAAAAAATTTGTTCCAAAGAAGCAAATATTTAAGGAACTTCACCTACATAGACAAGTGCAAGTGACATAATTTGCAAGCTTCATGCTAAAACATCACGTTAAAGGTATTAAGCTATAAAACCTTTTTTATCCCCCCACCCCACATACTCTCTTGATTTCTCATGTTTTTATTTAATGTTATTTGAAGAAAAATTTAAAAGATCACTGAGTTTTTCTATTCACCTTTATATTGTGCAATGCCAATTTAAATGCAAATATAAACACATTTAACTTGTATGTAGAAACACCAAAATTATGGACAATTCATAATTTGAGACTCCCAAAATGGGACAGGCAAAAGTAGGTTTACAGTTGTGAGTTTCCAAGTTTATTCTTGTATTATTTATTATTGTATTATTTGTATTATAACTATAAACCTACTTTTGCTTGCCCCATAAGCTCAGTGGACATGCTGTAGCAATTGAACTCACACTCGCTCTTTTTATTTATTTATTTATTTTTTATTTCAGAGAGGGAGGATAGAAACTTCAATGACCAGAATCATTGATTGGCTGCCTCCTGCACGCTACCCACTGGGGACCAAGCCCGTAACCAGGGCATGTGCCCTTGACCAGAATCGAACCCAGGACTCATCAGTCTGCAGAATGATGCTCTATCCACTGAGGCAAACTGGCTAGGGAGAACCATCATTCTGAACAGACACACATTCTACCTGATGGGCAGACTGACAGGAAAGTGGAGAGGGCTGCTCTCCTTCCCTTTCCTTTTGTGTTGTTATTTTCAGTAAGTGGTTGCCTAATACAGGGAAGTAACACAAATAAGAAAGAATATTGTAGGGTTCCTTGGTTGTTCCTATTTCTTAGATGCTTCCATTTGCCACCTTCTTAGAAGCAAGTCCTGGTTGCAGCAGAAAGTACGATCTCACCTGGCTATCGGCACCAAGGTGACTCAGGTGTAGACATAACATGCTTACCATGTATGTGTAGAAGTGGGAAAATTTCCTTCTTCCCTTCTGGGTGCTTTAGCCTAATAATCAAATTCACTGAAGGCAGATTAACAGGAGAAAAACAATTTTAATTTTGTACATACAAAAGCACCAAAAAAATAAATAAGACTCAAAGGCAGTTGAGGCTTGTCTGTCATCCTGAGCTGAGGAATGGGAGGGCGGATGGGGACTGGTGCTCCAGAGGAAGTGATTTGTAGGAAGATAAGGGCAGATATTTGGTTTTCAGAGGGTTGCCCTGTCCTACATAAAGGTCACTCAGGTAAAAGTTAACTTTCTTCATAGCTCTCTTTCTAGGACAGGCCCCCAATAAAAATTTTGCATAGTTAAGAGAGAGGTAAAATTTTTCCTGAGTCTGCTGGGTTTCAATTTCCTTCAGCTCAAAATAATTCACATACCAAAGTGGCCCACTGTGGGGTGGCCCACTCTGCTCCCCTTCATATTCGGAGCCTGTGAACTCCCAAGACTCATGGGCCCACTGAAATTTGTGCTCATGGGGAACACAAATGCTCGACATCAACAGGGGGGCAAAGAAACACAGATATGTCCTCTGCTCAGGTACATGCCCCATTTTCCTATTTAATTCACTTAAAAAGCACAAGTTTAAAGATAAAATTGGGAGTCCTGGCTGGTGCTTCTCAGTGGTCACAGCGTCAGCTGGAGCATTGGTCTCAGGTTTGAGTCCCAGTCAAGGGCATATACCTGGGTTGCAGGTTTAATCCCCAGCCCAGTCAGGGCATGTGCGGGAAGCAACCAATTGATGTTTCTCTCTCACATGGATGCTTCTCAATGCCTCTCTCTCTTTCCTTCCCCTCCCCCACCACACCTTCCCTTCCACTCTCTAAAAACCTATGGGGAAAGATATCCTTGGGTGACCATTAATAAAAACAACAAAAAGACAGAATGAGTTTCAAGGCTGGGACAACAGCATCAAGCCAAGCTCAGGGCCTTCTGGGCACTCAGGGATGTGGTGACAGCAGTCACCACCTTTGAGGCGAGAGCTGCACATGAGTCATTGGGGATATACGAGGAAGGCAACTGTGGAGATGCCTCAAACCGGTGATTAATGTTGGGAAAATCTCACCTGGAATTCAAATCTTATCAAACACAGGGGAAACTATATTGTGGGAAAGCCTATATTCAGCATTCCTACCTTTCAGGACACGAGAGAACTCAAGTTAGGAGAACTGTGTCACTGTAGTAAGTGTGAGAAAACCTACTTTTGTTGCTCCCCTGAAACTCTCCACCAGAGTGAAGAATGCAGGAAAGCTTCTATCGAAAGCACTGGCCACGCCCAGCATCTGAGAATCCACAGAGAGAAACTCCTCACATGTGATGAGAGTGGGAGAGGTTCCAGATGGCTCAACTCTGAGAAGGCACCAGACTGCCCGCATGGCTGCACACTGTGGCAGTTTCATTAAGAATTCAGTAATAAGATGCCATGGGCATGAGCAAGAGCAGCTTGAAGGTCTTGTCCTCTGGACATGGCAATTTTTCCAAAGCCAAACCCTGGAATGGAGATGATCCTTTAGACAAACGGTCATAAGACTTCTCTGCAGCGGGCCAGGCGCCTTGGGGTACTGGCTTAGTGTCTCCAGATGAGCAGCTGAATCCATCTTTTCACCTCATAATCTTGTGACTGTTGACAAGTTACTGAACTCCTTTTAACTCAAAATTTTCTTCAACGAAATGAGGATAACAACCACTCTACCATTCACCAGGACATCACAGGAAAATGGGAACACGGGCAAGGAATCTAAAACCGATGCATTTCTGTGCTGGTTTAAAGTCTCAGAACCTTTGTTTTTGGTACCAGCTCCCTCTGCCCTCACTTGTCAGTGGCCAGTTGAGAGGCCCCGGCACTGCAGTCTGTCCATCCAGCCCAGGAAGGTGTCCACAAACCCCCAGCACACGCGGCAGAAAGGTTCCAGTCACAGGACTGCATCTGTCTCCTCCAGATCTAGGTTCCCTCCCACTTGAACACATTGCTCACCTCTGCCCCCACCTCTTGCCTCATTTCCTTCCACTCCCCCTTTCTGTTGGAATCTCTGACTCCCGCCTCTTGCCTGGGGTGTACTTCCTGGCACGACCTGGATGCAGATTACACCCTACTTGTCAGAAGGCCACCTGCCGAGTCCCTTTCACACAACCCTCCGGTCTGTCCTGTTGCAGAGCAGCCTTGTTGTGCAGAACCACTACGTGGGGCTGAGGATCACCCTCTCCAAGACCCCCCCACAGTGATCAGGGTTATTTTCTAAGGTCCTTTTTCGTCCTCTCCACTGCTGGGACTAACCTATTCACTTGCCTCCCCCAACTCTGCTCTTCTGGTTTGGCTGCCCAGCCTCTCAGAAAGTAAAGAGAGGTCAGACCACAGGCAGGACCAGAGGGAGGAAAGAGACACTGGCTGTTCAGTCACGCATCCCACCCAGGACTTACTTTTCATTCAATGTTTCCCACATTTTGCTATTTCCTTAGCATTCCCTATGAATTTAAGTCCCTCACATTAATAGGCTTTCCCTCTTGTGAATTCTCCGATGTTGGCTGAGGTGCGAGCTCTGACTGAAGGCTCTCCCGCACTCACTGCACGCATAGGGTTTCTCTCCAGTGTGGACTCTCAGGTGTCGAATGAGGTGTGAGCTCACCCTGAATGTTTTCCCACATTCACTGCACGTATAGGGTTTCTCTCTGGTATGAATTCTCTGATGCAGGATGAGGTGTGAGTTCAGGCTGAAGGCTCTTCCACATTCTTTGCATTCAAAGGGTCTCTCCCCAGAGTGGATTCTCTGGTGTCTAATGAGATCTGATCTCCCTGCAAAGCCTTTTCCACACTCGTTACACTCATAGGGTCTCTCCCCAGTGTGGATTTTCTGGTGTCTAGTAAGCTTTGAGCTGTGCCTGAAAGCTTTCCCACACTCACTACATTGATGGGTTTTCTCTCCACTGAAAACTGCTGTCTGTTTAATAAGGTTTGAGTGCTTGAGAGATTTTCCACATTGGGGAGTTTTTCCTCCAACATAAATTCTTTGATGCATAATAAAACCCGAATTCCACTTGAGACTTTGGTCATAGGTTCTGTGTCTACAAGATTTGTGGTGTGTAAATTCATTTGGGTTCAGGTTTACGCTTCTGTCACATCCATTGTGACTTATTATTTCACCTGAAAGTATATTTTTGTGGGTGAGGACTTTGCTAAAACCTCCATCCTGATCAGACAATGGTCTCCGGGACTCCCCAGGTTCGTTTTCCTGTTGCTGCTTTCTCTGGCCTGCAGACTTGGAGATGTCCCAAGGCTCAGCAGACTCCTCTGATGCAAATGTCGAAGGTCGTCCTGATACAATTCTCTGTGAGCCTGTGTTTTCATGAACGTCCAGACTTGACAAAGACACGTTGTTTTCACTCTCATTATCTAAAATGACAATAATGATAGAAGAGGTTTGCTGAGCTGGAAGAAAACAAATTGTTCAGATACACCCAAAATAGTTACAAATTGGTACTTCATTTGGCCATTCCAAAAACGTGGCCTTTCAAATGAGAGGCATGAACCACAGAAGAACAAATCAGAACAAGCCAGTCCTGTGTGCAGTGGTCGGCAGAGAGGAGGCACACACCAGGATGAGCAGACGAAACAGAAAAGCCTGGGAAGAGGATCCTCACCAGCAAGAACTGGAGAGGAAGACAAAGTAGGAACAAAGAACTCCGAGTGTGACTGAGGGACCGAGGGGGACTCTGGATCGAGGATGCACGTCTATGGTTGGGCTTAGAGAAAGAAAGGGCAGCACCATCTTCAGAGAAGGCAGAAGAGGAAGCAGATGAGTGAGAAGAGTGAAGTTATAAATGACTCTGGAGTGTGCGTACTCGGAGCTGAAAGCATCCATCCACCCACCCACTTCTGGTTGGCCAAGAAAAGGACCGACTACAGCTATTGGGACTTCAGTCTAAGCAGGGAGAGCCCCTGTCCCTCCCTCTGAGGACACGACTTTACCGAAGTCCCGTGGGAGAGGGGGTTCTGAATAACCCTGAAGGTCCTTGGTGTCTGCTGGCTGGAGCCGGTCAGTAAATGCTGGTTCAGGAGGTGCAACCTTTCTCCTGAATATTTCCTGCCCGTGCCCAGGGACTGGTACCTGAGAGAAATAAAGTACATATGGATTTATGAGAGCGTCCCTGTTGGAACTAAACATCTCCCCCAAACAAAGAGAGCCTCCTGTAGGAATACAAAATCGGGGAAGGAAGAATCAAGCCTGACTCAGCGGTAAGATATGACATAGAAGCAAACAGAGAGCAAAGGAGGCATAAATGCATCCTGAACTAGGAGCTCAGACCTCCCACTGTGGGACGCCATCCGCCCTGGAGGCCTTAGCTCGCCCATCATCTTTGTACCTGGAGCACGGCTTCACCGCTGCTTCTCTCGTCTTCCAGCGCTGTCACCACCTCCTCCCCGCTCCGTGGGCACTGCTCTCGCACCAGGGCCTGCAGCTCCGCGGGCAGGATGCTCAGGAGTTGCTCCAGCACCAGCAGCTCCAGCATCTGCTCCTTGCTGTGCGTCTCGGGCTGCAGCCACAGCCCACAGAGCTCACGGAGCCGGCACAGTGCCTGGCGGGGCCCAGGTGCTTCGTGGTAGCTGAAATGCCTGAACAGCTGCCGGCACAGCTCCTGCTTGAGAAAATCACTTCTCTCTGAGCAAGCGTCCTGCCCCCAGACAAAATCTTCCTCCTCGACCTTCACTCTCAGAAGCCCTTCATCCTCCTGAGGATTCTGAGCTGCAGCTCTCTTGGACTCTGTCATCATCTTGGGATAGAATGAATGATCACAAAACCCACTTCTGCCTTGAGAAGGGTCTTTTTAGTTTCAATAGCTCTCCTGGAAAAGAAAAAATTACTATTATTGTCTAGAAAATAAAAGACCACATTATGGAACTAGTCATTTTCTATTACACAAACAGGTGCTGGGCATTTACTATGTGTAAAAATGCTGAAATGCCTGCTTTGGGAATCCAACTGTTACATAATTCTTACCTCACAGCAGTTTAACATTCAAACTTAAAAGCAAGATAATTTAGGAAGTATTTGAAATCCTGCTCCTAGCATATGCCATAAGTTTGACTCAAGTAAACTCATAAAAAAAAAAAAAACACCACCAAGGTAATTTAAATGAGAAACATTTAAATATAATATAAATACAACACAATACTGAATGTTAACATGCCACATGCAGTTAAATTATTTCTAAGTTATACAGACAATAAGGACCAGAGAAAAATGATAGAACAACTTCGGAAAATTGCTTTTAAATGGCCACCACCACATAGGAAAATGTTCTGTTCTTCTCACTGGGTGACAAAGGACCACCTGCAGCCATTGGGACAATCTGAGAAGAGTCCCTGTCCCTGCCCTCCAGTGACGGGGTAGGGGGGGGGGGGGGTGTCTGGAGGTGTGGAAGCGCACGGGAGTTTGCTGAGTGGCTGCTGCACACACCTGGCATCGCCTTCGGGAAAGTCCTGCCGGTAGGTGTTTCCTCACTTCGCACCCATTGGAAACAATCCACAACTCAGGGAGAATTACCCGGTCCTCGGGGTCGGCTGGTGTTTAAAAGTCTCACTAGCTCCGAGCTAATAAACATTCCACGCGCACCTCGCGAAGCCCGCGTCCGGGAGGAACCGCAAAGCCGACGTGCAGAGCGACGTCGGGAGACAGCGGGACGGACCGCCCGGACGGAGGGGGCGGAGTCGGCGTGGCGTCGCCGCAGCCCCGCCCTCGGGACTCGCTCACTCGCAATAATCGCGAGAACAATTTTCGACGCAAGGGCGGCGACTCCTCCTGCGAGAAGCAGGCGCTCGGGGCGGGCTGCGGGCGAAAGCGGCGGGCCCGAAGCAGGCATCACCCCCGCGGTCTCCCCACGGCCAGGCCACCCCGCGCCCGGGAGCCCCCGGAACCCGCGACTGCAGGACGGCCCGCCTCTCCTGGCCACGCCCCCGTCCATCAGGAGACCATAACGCGCGCTTAACTATGGAAACCACCTGCTCCACTCCAAAGGGGCGGGTGCGAATGCCCTCCGGACGCCGAACTCAGTTCCACCTTCCCTCGGGATCCCTCTGAGTTCGGGGGGCAGGGCGCCGCAGGGCTGCTGCAGCCCAAAGGGAACATGGCGGGGAATGGGTATTTGCTGAAGACAAAGGGCCGGTCACCCGGACCCCCAAGCCCGGACTTACCTTTCCCACGGGACTGGTTCCGATCGGACACTTCCGCTGGAAGGACAGCGTCGCGTCACCTGTTCACGTTTCCGTCTGAGTCTGCGCGGAAGACATGCCAGCTTTGGACTGCGACTCCCAGAAGCCTCCGGGTCTCCTCGGCGTTCGGACTCCATTTCCCAGGCATCTTGGCCCCGGTCCTGAGATCCGTGGAGCTTGAAAGAGGCGGAGTCTCGTCTCGGCTTTGCGGCGGTCTTGGCCGGGCGCTCCTTGCGCAGGCGCAGGGCCTCCGCCTCAGTCTGGGGCGGGGAAGTCCAACCCCACGTAACGGGCACGGCGCACACTTCACCTTTGCAAAGCCTTCCTGGACTTTCCCGAACCCTCGATTAATCCCCAACCCCGGGAACAATGGGATTAGTCACAACCCCTGCTTTTCCTTGTATTACTTTTAGTTTTACTTTGTATCTTTTTGATCTGTCATTGCTTTGATAATGTGTCTAAGCGTTTACAGGTTTTCCACCATTATGCAAAGTAAATTCACCCTTTTGCAAAATCCTCAGTTACTTCAATTTTTTTTTTTTTTTTTTTGCGAATTTCTCCGCAGGTTACTGCGGAAATTGGAGGAAGATCCTTTGGAGGATGTGTGGTTGGTTTTGGACAATCTAAGCCTCCACCAACCCAGGAAGTACGTGATCTTGTTGGTCAGACGAGGCATACCTTATTATTTCTGCCACAGTATTCTCCAATGGTGAATCCCATTGAAGAAGTTTTTTCAAAGGTTAAATTCTGCGCGAAAAATATTTGGCAGATCCTTCAAACTATGAACGTTTAACAGATGTTATTAATCATTCTGTAGCGACTATTACTCCAGAAGATTGACACAATTACTTTATGAATATGAAATTGCTACAAGTGGCGGCGGGAGAACCATTATAAGGACATTATAAGTAAATATTTGTGACGTTAAAAAGTATTTTATGTTTATTACTATACCAGTATGCATGCAATAAAAAATTTAACAACTTTGCTTAAGATTTATTTTTATTACAAAGCTTTTGAAATTATTTTAGTAGAAAATTTTGCTTTGCAAAAGCGTGAATTAACTTTGCAAAAGGATGAATTTGATTTGCAAAAGGCTGAATTTGAAGTGGAAAGCCTGTAGATCAGTGGTTCTCAACCTTTCTAATGTCGCCATCCTTCAATACAGTTCCTTATGTTGTGGTGACCACCAACCATAAAATTATTTTTGTTGCTACTTTATAACTAATTTTGCTACTGTTATTAATCGTAATGTAAATATCTGTGTTTTCCGAATGTCTTAGGCGACCCTGCTAGCGGTTCTCAACCTGATGCTTCTTTTCACTGTGAAATAAGAAGAAGGGATCACAATCTCTCCCCGACCCCAGGAATCACAATCTTATTATTAGCACTTCAAGTATATTAAAGCAATGGAATATGCAAACTACTAAAATTCTCTAAAGGATTTATTTAATTCCATGTTGCTATTTAATTTAATTAAGATAACTATTCACTGCCTATGTATCTTAGCATTTGTTTATCGTGTTAGCTGGAATATTTTATCCTGCTTTTCCTAATTCTCTCTTACTATCATTTTCTTTCTAAACATTAAATAATATGGAATTTGTGAAAATGCACAGCAGGAGTTCATGCACATCACAAGTACTCCCTAAGTGTTTTCTGATTGCCTCGGTTTTCTCAGTAAATTCGGGCATAAAGTTTATCAGCTGAGCGTGAGAGTGAGCAAGGAGGTATTGGTGATCTAAGGAACTAGAAGAAGAGGTGAAATAGTTATTCGTGAGAGTGGAAGGGGAAGGGTTAAGGAAGTATAATACAATTGCCTGACAACATTAAGAGTTTACTGGAGGTATGTGGGTGTATATTTAAAATGAAACTGAGTTTTCTCCAGTCTTATCCAGCTGCATTAGGAGCATCACAGGGTTGACAAGTTGTGATATTGCAAATGTTGGCTAAGGAAGGAAAAGAAGGATAGGATTGAGGTGAGTAAGAAAAAGTGGTAAACTCAATGGGTGGGAGAGGTTGGATGGTAAAGAGTAAGTCAGCCGGAAAAATAAAAGTTGTTGCTTGACAGGGATGTTAGAAATTGGGATTATGAAGAGGATTCAGTTAGTCAAGTCAGAAGTTTAAGCATCACCCATGAGTCAGTCCTTTTCTTCATTGTTTGCATGGGATAAATACTCCATGGGTTTATCCTCCTCGGTATCTCAATATTTTTTAAATTTGTTTTTGCTTTCCATTGCCATGGCTCACCCATGTTACTACAATGATTTCCTAATTTCTCTCTTAGCCTCAATCCTGTTCCCCTCAAATTTATTCCCACATGCCAGTGAGAATGCTGGTACAAAAGTATAAATCTGTTAATGGCACATCCCAGTTTAAACCAGAGCAAGGACTCACTTCTGCCCAATCATTGTAAAGCTTAAACTGTTAACAGGGCTCACAACTCCCTGCAAAGTCACCCCAACCAATGAAAAACTTTATTCACATTTTATGTCATTTGAGATTTATCTATTTAGGCATTTTCTGTACTGTAATATATACCTTTGCATGAACAGACCACAGAGCACTAATCAGGTCTCTTACTGATATCCATTTAGGTACCTTCCAATTCTCTGCTATTACAAGTAAAGCAAACATAACATTCTAGTTATCTCTTGAGCATATGTGGGAGAGGATTTCTATATGTATGAAATTTATCAGACACAGTGATGAGGAAAATAAGACATTGGGGTGGGGGGGGGGCGCTTAGCAGCCTGACTCTGTACCTAGTTAATCAGTATTCCTAATGCACATTCTTGTTAGTCTAGAATCAAGTCACTGCCCCTTCCTTAATTATCTGGTCTTGCAAGACATATTTACCTAAATACTCACATTTTACAGAGGTCTAAAACATGAACCATCCCCAACCCCCGGAGGGGTTATCAGCGCTGGTGCCAGGCCAGGCCTTTAGGTGTGGTCTCACAGCCCCATCCCAGCACAAGGGGCTTTTTTGCAAAGCTCGCAAAAGGTCTGGAAGTCTGATCCATATTTGGGGGACAAAGAAACCAAAGGGTATAAAGGGAAAGCTTCCTCCCTATTGGCTCGCTCAGGATTTGGAAATAGGCTCCCCTGAGTCACGGTCCTAGTACATCTGAAAATGAATGGGTTTGTTCTGTATCTCCGAGCACTCCTGTGTATTTTTTCAGTCACCTGATAAATTCTGCAACAACAGTATATGTGAGTCTTCAAGTTTATTAGATATCACCTGTTTTGACAGATTTATATTTCTCCATTTTTTTAAAAATTACATATACACAGTGGTCAAAAACTAAGAAATGTGTACTAATGGTAAAGATACATAAAGAAGAAATATGGCATAGTCACCATTTTATTGTCCATATGAAGTATTAACTCCATCAAAAATTACTTATCCCTATTTTTGTTTCAAAATGTCCTTTGAAAAATGTAGTGAGTCTTTCCAGACCCTATTTACTGTACTCTATACATTAACTGATATCACCAACAAATATTGATGAACTATGTGTGAACACTTTGCAAGCAGCAGGGCAGTGAACACAATATTGATGGGAAGTGAAAACACCGTGGAGTGGAAGCAAGGAGCCACAAGAGAATAAAAAATAGTGTCCCTGGGAGAGACCAGCTCTTCTCCATGCTCCAGCTAAGTCCCTGCTGGGTAAAATGCCATCCTGAAGGGAGGGATGACGTCCAGGGATTTTGGAAAGTTGGGATTTGATGGTGCAGAAGATATTGCTGGGTGAACTCCAGGGCTGTTGAGCGGCTCTGAGGCTGAGTGACTGGTGCCCACACCATTCGCTCCCATGGCAATCAGCCCTTAATCAAGGGTCTTCCTCTGAGACAGATAACCCCAGAGATTGCTCCATTTTGTGAATTATAATGAAACCCGTCAGGAACTTTTAATCACTGAACACCTGCAGAGAACAGGTTAATGGGCTCCACTCTTCTCAGCGAGTTCCCCTGTGGACATGGAGAAGACAAGCCAGTTGTTATCCTGAGCTCCTTGCTAATCATTATTCTAATGAGATCTCTACGGTTTTGTTCTTCCAACTTCCCTAAAGAACTGCAGAAGTTGGAAATTGCTCTTCTGCCACATTAGTTGTAAATATTACTCACTGACTACATCATCCACAATCTCTTAAGACTCCCCACAATCACCCAGAGGGAATCAACGAGTCAATGTGGCCATAGTTCAATTTTACCAGAAAGCAGTAATGGCCCTAAGAAAAACTGCTTTTGTCAATGGATCCAAGCATTTCTCATTCCTTAGTTTATCCGACCTATAATTCCATCCATCCTTCTCATCCTTAGAACCTAACTGTCAGGGTAGATAGGTCAATTGTTCAATGAACTGATAGACAGACTGTTTTCTTTTCACTTAGAAAACGAGAGGGGGGGGGAGGAATCGATATCCTGCATGTTCTTCTTAGTTATTTACATTAATTAATTTTATGTAAATATAAAGAACTGCAAAGTATTTAAAAGTAAAAAACAAAGTACTGTCTTTGGTCTTCCTTCCAAACTTATGTACACCATTACATTGCAAAAAGGCAAAAAGGAAGTTAAGCTAATTAGTTTAATTTTTAAAACCCTAGTAGTTTGTGTAAACATGCTTTTGGTAGTACTGTGTTTACATATTCCATTTGAGCCTGTTGCAGAATTTACCAGGCGACTGGAAAATATACAATGAGTACTCAGAGATTCAGGAAAAACCCTTTATTTAAAGCAGCACTGCTGGCTCAGGGGATTCGAAGATCCAAAGCCTGAACCCGAGATTACTCCTTGTATATATTCCTAATTTTCTTTATCTGTTTCCTAACTACCAAGCTTTTGTGGCGGGCTTTCACAGGCCCTCCTGAGTGGGTTAGAATGGGGAAGTGAGATTGTATCTAAATGCTTGGCCTGGGTGGTGCCAGGGACCCCCTCTGGCCAAGCTGCCAAACTCCTGGCCCGTGGCCCCTGCAAACAGACTATTGCCTAAGGAAGGGCAGTGACTTGGTTATAGGCTGACAAGAATGTGCACTAGGACACTGGTCACTGGCACAGACTCAGATTGCTGCCCTCCCCCCCCCCCCCCCCCCGCTCCACCCTCAGCCTCCTGTTTGCTCCCTATGTTCCTCCTCAAGCCCACAGAATTAACATGAAGTTTACTTCACAGGGGACATACAAATGCCCAGTAAAACTGCTAGATTTTTAAAAAAATAAATCTTTATTGTTCAGATTATTACAGTTGTTCCTCTCCCCCCCCCCCCATAGCTCCCCTCAACCCGGTTCCCCCCCACCCCCCACCCCATGCCCTTACCCCCACCACTGTCCTCATCCATAGGTGTAAGATTTTTGTCCAATCTCTTCCCGCAACCCTCCACCCCCTTCCCCTGAGAATTGTCAGTCCACTCCCTTTCTATGCCCCTGATTCTATTATATTCACCAGCTTATTCTGTTCATCAGATTTTTTATTCACTTCATTTTTTAGATTCACTTGTTGATAGATAAGTATTTGTTGTCACTTTGTTGTTCATAGTTTTTATCTTTACCTTTTTCTTCTTATTCCTCTTCTTTAAGAATACCCTTCAGCATTTCATATAATACTGGTTTGGTGGTGATGAACTCCTTTAGCTTTTTCTTATTTGTGAAGCTCTTTTTCTGACCTTCAATTCTAAATGATAGCTTTTCTGGGTAGAGTAATCTTGGTTGTAGGTTCTTGCTATTCATCACTTTGAATATTTCTTGCCACTCCCTTCTGGCCTGCATGTTTCTGTTGAGAAATCAGCTGACAGTCGTATGGGTACTCCCTTGTAGGTAACTAACTGCTTTTCTCTTGCTGCTTTTAAAATTCTCTCTTTATCTTTTGCCCTTGGCATTTTAATTATGATGTGTCTTGGTATGGTCCTCTTTGGATTCCTCTTGTTTGGGGTTCTCTGTGCTTCCTGGACTTGTAAATCTATTTCTTTCACCAGGTGGGGGAAGTTTTCTTTCATTATTTCTTCAAATAGGTTTTCAGTATCTTGCTCTCTCTCTTCTTCTGGCACCCCCATAATTCTTATGTTGGTACGCTGGAAGTTGCCCAGAGGCTACTTACATTTCATATTTTTGGATTATTTTTGCTTTTTGCTTTTCCAGTTGGGTGTTTGTTGCTTCTTCATATTTCAAAACTTTGACTTTATTCTTGGGATCCTCTAGTCTGCTGTTGGATCTCTGTATATTATTCTTTATTTCAGTCAGTGTATGCTTAATTTCTAGTTGGTCCTTTTTCATATCCTTGAGGGTCTCACTAAATTTCTCAGAGGTTTCTAGAATATTCTTGAGTAACCTTATAACCGTGGTTTTGAACTCTATATCCAGTTGTTTGCTTTCCTCTATTTCTTTCATTTGTGACATGTTTCTTTGTCTCCGCATTTTGGCTGCTTCCCTGTGTTGATAGAGTGGCCTTGTGTGCTAGATGTCCTATAGGGCCCAGTGGGTCGGCCTCCCCAGTCACCTGAGGTGGACACACTTGGTGTACCCCTTTGTGGGATGTGTGCACAGTGTTGTTGTAATTAAGCCTTGATTGCTGTTGGTATCACTGGGAAGAATTGACCTCCAGGCCAATTGGCTGTGAGGATCAGCTGTGTCTATGATGGGAGAACTGCTGTGCTGGAGACACCCTTATGGGGCATGACTTGCTTTGGTTCTAACTGAGTCTGCCCCTTGAGTGTGTTGCTTATGGATGTGAAGAGTTGTAATCTGGATGGTCTCACACTGACCACTGGGTACACTGGCTCTTGGATCTCCAAGGAGGTGCAAAGTCAGCCACTGCCTGAGACCACCCAGCAGGAGCTTCAGAGAGATCTGCAGATTCCTCCTCTTTGTTTGGGGTTTGGAAGTGCCCAGATGAGGCCCATCTGTGAAACAAGGCAAGCTGCTGCTGCCGGGCCTTGGGCCTTCTTTTGGAAACTTTGGAGCTCTCTGACCCAGCTGCAGTTTGTTAGGTTTTAGTCTGCAAAAGGACAGGCCATTCATATGCAAAAGCCACTGTGCACAGCTTGTGTGGGGTTGTAAATTGGGTGGGGTGGAGTCTCAGGGAATCACCAGGGCAGAGCAAACAGCAATGGCTGCCAGTCAGCCCTGCACCAGAGAGGTCCCTGGGTCTCTGTGTCCCTCGGCCCATGCAGGAATAATGATCGGTGCGAGCACCTCTGAGAGAAAGCTGCCCTTGTGTTCGAGCTCAATACGAGACAGTCCAGTTTCTCCACGTATGAGTCTGGGTCCCCAGAGTCTTGCCAGGACCTGGAGTTCAGAGCAATTGGGAGCTTGTATCTCCCTCCCGATTGAAAAACAACAACAGCGTACCCAGTTGCCAGCCCATTTTGTGCCCACCTCCACACCTCCACACCTCCTACCAGTCTCAATGCACTTTTTCTTTCCTTCTAGTTGTGGAACTTCCACTCAGCCAGCTTTCCCATGGTTCTGGATGATATTTGTTTTGTCTTTTAGTTGTAGTTTTTATGTGGTGTTTACCTACGCCGCCATCTTGGTTGTCTCTCTGTGCTAGATTTTATCAATCAAATTGTGATTTGGGTCAGTTCTACAAATTGATTTTCTGCTTTGATTTTAAAAAAACAAACATGTGTTTTCTTTAACTAAATGTCACTCTGTGAAAGAGGCAAAGTTATTTATTTTCTACCAAATAAAGTCCAGGGTGTTTGAGGAAATAATGGAGTAATCAATGTAATTGTGTGGTTACATGAATGTGGGTCAGAAAACCAGGCAACTGGGGAGCCCTGGAGCAATGGGGTCCCACGTCGCAAACGCAGACTCATGGGCTCTGGAAATCAGTAACTGACCACTGTGATTTTCATGCTGGAGGAACAAGATGCAAAGATATGTCATCTTTGTGAGATGAAAATCACTGCTGTAATAAAGTGAAAGACAGAAAGATGAGTGCTCTTTGCAATAAAGAGTTGGCAAAACCCATGAGCCGTGAAGCAGAAGCCAAGAGGGCACAGGGACGGGGTGGGGGCGTGTGATCAGAGGCCTTCAAACAGCGGTGTCGTGGTCATGCCACAGCTCCTGAGACAATGTGTTCATAGGTCCCACCCTTAGAGAGATTACAGCTGGACTACACAGCCACCACAGGAGATAGATTTGCCTGTTCACTGAGGTTACCCAGGAGCAGGGGAGCGATGCTGGCAGGGTAGCAGGGATCTGGAAAACGGGCTGGAGAGGAAAAGGTACATTCGGGTGTGAAGATGTGGGCCCAGGAAGGACAATGTGGTGATGTGTTTCCCAGCAGAGTGAAGATATAGGAGATTAAAGAAGCACAAAGAGGACTAGCTCCAGGTGAGGCCTCATCAGAGAAACCCAGAACTTCCATTTTCTGTTTCAGCCTTTGTTAGCACGCACACATTTCAAGACCAAGCACTTAGCATTTCAAAAGGTATCTGCCTCGGCCCCCACCAGCTGCTGCTTTGTCCGGAAGGATGTCCAGAGGACATTTGGTCTAATTAGCATATTGCACCTTTATTATTAAAGATGTGCTGTATCTTTCTATGCCAGTAGGATACATGCTGTGCCTTGTTTTTCAGTAAAGAGAAGGACATGCTAAGCAACAAGGCTCCACATTCTGGAGACTGGCCCTTAGTAAACATCACCACGGCTCAGGGCTACCTCTTTTTTTTTTTTTAATATATATTTTATTGATTTTTTTACAGAGAGGAAGAGAGAGGGACAGAGTTAGAAATATCGATGAGAAAGAAACATAGATCAGCTGCCTCCTGCACACACCCTACTGGGGATGTGCCCGAAACCAAAGTACATGCCCTTGAGCAGAATCGAACCTGGGACCCTTCAGTAGCAGGTCGACGCTCTATCCACTGAGCCAAACCAGTTAGGGCTGGGCTACCTCTTACTGAGTTTATGAAGTAGGAAGAGTCAACTGCATTTGGGGGGAAATAACAAAATATTTTCTATAATCAGAACTAAACCACAAAGCCATTCTCACAAGCCCTAACTAATCTACAATACAGTCTATTCTATCTGAACAAAGTGTAACAATTACTGCTCAGAATAGGAAAATATGTACATGATATCTGAAAATGATATATTTGGAGAACAATTTATTAGGTATTTGCTTTTTTTTTTTTTCCTGAGGACTCTAGATTGACCGGAACTGTCTTAAAATTTTTGAGGGAGTTTAACTGAGAAATTGCTAAGTTCATCTTTTATCCAGTTCCTAACGATAACGGTGGCAATACTCCTAAATTTCTGTTACGACTGGTAAGGGGCCGCAGTCACTCATGTGAACATGAAGAAGCCAACATCACCCAATCATAAAGATGCCAACAGCTCCCCAGAGTCCATCTTCTCCTCAGCCTCTGTCCAAGATCATCCTGATCGTGTATGGGGACAGCAGAGATGAACAATCTTCAAAAACTTTAAGACAACCCCTTACTTTTCTTCTGTCATAAATGAAGTATGAAATATTGACTATAAGCAAGAAATTCTTCCTTTTATTGGAAGCAAATACCTTATGGTCTTTCTTTGCATCCTTTCTTCTTTATTCTCTACTTTATTGAAATCGCACGAGGAGGTGCCCCGCCTCCCGCCGTGCAAGGAGGCGCCCCGCGGGGGCCGGGACCCGCGCCTGACGCGCACAACGGCCGGCCGCCCTGCCTGTGTTCCCTCCGTGGCCGCCTGAGCCCGTGCCGGCTCGAGCAGGCCCCCCTGTCTCTGTCTCAGCTCCTGGCCTCACCTCCTGCATGGGCAACCTCCTCCTGTCCGGTCGTGACCCTTATGGTGTCCTGGCCTAATTTGCATATTCTCTCTCTCTCTCTCTCTCTCTCTCTCTCTCTATATATATATATATATATATATATATAGCCTCAGAAAGTCAAACATAAATATCATGAAACTCAATTACATACATTATTCCAAGTATGCAGGACCCACATTAGGGACCTGGGTTGCCGTGCTGGAGGCACCCAGCGCTGGATAATTGAACAATTTGTTTTGCTTCGTCTTCAGGCATTTGGCACTTACTATAAAAGTACAATTGAACTTTCTAGAGAGAATAAGTACTTCCCTATTTCTAAGTGCGTTCTTTTCAGATACCTTGAGGACTGCTCAGTATAAATTGTTGTCATGGAAGCTGGCATAGGCACAAAATGCCCGGTTCTACGTTCAGGGCACCAGACATTTTTGCAAGCAGAGCTCATGGCCGGGTCCCAGGTTGGAGCGTCCCCAGTGAGGAAGGCTTGACTTAGGGACCTGAGAGGAATACAAGTGATTGTCAACTTAGGAACATTGCATTGTCTCAACCCAGCGAACCCACGGCCTTCCACGTCTCATCAAGTGTCTCTTCAGCCCGTGATGTCAGAGCACCCCTGTACGTGCTCGGTCCCACAACAGGCACGGGAGACTCGTCAAAGGAGAATCCCACCCTGGGACCACTTCCGACTACATCTCTGCACCCCTCTTCCCTAGCACCTTCTTCATGGCCTCCTTGACGTCTTTGTTTCTCAGGGTGTATATGAGGGGGTTCACACTGGGAGTGACGATGGTGTACAGAAGAGTCAGGAACTTTCCCTGGTCCTGGGACTGCGGGTTGGCCGGCTGGAGGTACATGTAGATGATGGTGCCGTAGAAGAGCGAGACCACGGTCAGGTGGGCGCTGCAGGTGTGCAAGGCTTTCTGCCTCCCGGCCGCAGACTTGATCCTGCGCACAGCGCGCGCGATGTGCCCGTAGGAGATGAGGATGAGGGTGAGCGGGGCCAGGATGATGACGACGGCCAACGCGAACGCCAGCGCCTCCAGGGCCATGGTGTCCACGCAGGCCATGCCGATCAGGGCCGGCATCTCGCAGAGAAAGTGGTCCACCCGCCGGTGCCCGCAGCGGGGCAGCATCAACGTCTGGGGCGTCATGATGAGAGAATTGCCAAAGCCGCTCAGCCAGGCCAGGGACGCCAGCTGCCCGCAGCGGCGCGGGCGCAGGAGGACGGCGTAGCGCAGGGGCTGGCAGACGGCAGCGCGGCGGTCGTAGGCCATGACCGCCAGCAGGACGCACTCCACCCCGCCCAGCGCCAGGACGAAGAAGAGCTGCGTGGCGCAGCCCAGGTAGCTGATGGTCTTGTCCGGGCCCCGCAGGTTGTAGAGCATCTGAGGGATGGAGCCTGTGGTGAAGCACAGGTCCAGGAAGGAGAGGTTGGCCAAGAAGAAATACATGGGTGTGTGCAGCCGGGAGTCCAGCGCCGACAGCAGAATGATGGTCACGTTCCCGAGAAGCGTCAGCAGGTAAAACGCGAGGACGACCACAAAGAGGACCAGCTCCAGGCGGGGACGGTCGGAGAAGCCCAGCAGGACGAAGCCTTCAGGAGAACTCGCGTTGTCCTTCTCCATCACCTGGGACCACATACTACCTGTTAGGAGAGAGATGAGCACTGGTGACAAGTGTGGCTATGCTCCCTCCACATGGATGGTTGGTGAAATAGAACCATGGAAAGGTGGAGTGCTGGGTGCCCCACCCAGAGTTTCAATCAGCAGCGCTACTGTTTTGTTTGGTCTGAGGAGTCCAGTATTTGGGAGATTTTCAGGCTCCTGGCTGTGATTATTCACCAACCTTTTGCATCATTCTTTTAAAAAATTCAGAGAGGGGGGGGGAGAGAGAGAGAGAGAGAGAGAGAGAGAGAGAAACATCAGTGATGAGAGAGAATCATTAATTGGCTGCCTCATGCAATCAAGCACACAACTCAGGCATGTGCATGTGACTGGGACTGAACCCAGGACTCTTCAGTCTACAGACTGATGCTCTCTCTATCCACTGATCCAAACCAGCTAGGGCTGCATAATTCTTTTCAGATGGGCAGGAATGAACACTCCAAATTGTCTACCTTTTCCTTTTTGGTTTTCAATGAGGAAGCACCAAATCTTCTAGTCACATGTAACCCACAGATAGGACGGATGGCTTGTGTCTCTGCACCAGAGAACTCAGCTTGCTGTTGGCTGAAATCTCATTCTAAACAACGTCTCATCAACACTGGAGAAACCAGAGTCATATCCAACTCCAGGGCAAAAGTGACCCAGGGAATCTTAGACGATGACCTCATTACTGTGAGAGCAGCATTCAATTCCATCCATTCTCTTTATTCAGCACCCCCCTCCCACCATGACCCCACCATGTCCACTGCCCAGCCCTATCCTAAACCTCTATAAAATGATGTTTTAAATCCTCATGGAGTATTTTAACCCTGGGCTTGGGTGACTTTTCTGAAGTGGAGAATGCTTTCCTATAAAGACAAAAAAGATAGAAGTAAAGCTATTGCCAGAACTCAATCTCAATGGAACTAATATCAGTGTTGTGTTAAGAGTCTCTCTCTCCTCTTGTTTACATTTTTCCTCACAAAGAAGTCGGCTTCCAGGAAAGCAACATGGATTCTTTATGCATGTATCTCTTATGAACCCACAGAAATGAAAGATTTTTTTGGTCTTTGACACTTCATTTAAAAAATACATATATATGTATTGATTTCAGAGAAGAAGAGAGAAACATCAGTGATGAGAGAGAATCATTCATTGATCAGCTGCCTTCTGCACACCCCCAACTGAGGATTGCACCCCCTCTACTGGGAATTGCATACCCAACACTGGGGATTGAGCCGCAACCTGGGTATGTGGCCTGACTGGGAATCTAACTTCGATCTCTGAGGAATCTAACCACTGAGACACTCTGGCAAGGCTCTTTGTGACACTTTACACTTTTAATTACTGGGCAGTGTTTTTATGTCTTGGGGGAATTTATCGTATAATGTAAGTTATCCAGGGGCAAAGTATCATTCTGATCGTTTTGCATATTTACCTAAGCAGTTACTAAGAAGTAATAGAGTTGTGACGCTTAGTAAAAGAGAATGTATTCCATCTCTCAGGTGATTGGGGCACAAATAGGGTTCCGCTGCTCTAGGAATGCTTCAGTAATTAAGTCAGGTTGTGACATGTGTTCCCAACAAGAGTTCTAACTAAGGCTTTGCACCTCAGAACAGACACTTGTTGGAAATTACAGGATTGTCCAAGTCCTCACTCCAGAGGCTGCAGCAGCGCCCCCAGTGCAATGGACGTACATGACATTATCTTGGGGAAGGACCATCCAGTGATTAGGTAACTGATGGCCAACACTCGCAGCGAAGCCAGCACGCCAGCATTGCGGGCTTTCTCTCCACCTCTTGCAAAGTGGAAATTATACATATAATGATTAAGAAAAAACAAATATGTATATACAAGCAACCTGGGAGGGTAGACACCACACCAATGACAGTGAATGTCTCTGGGGTGGGAAACTGAGTCAGAGATGGAGACTTTATATCTACAACATTTTATTTATTTAAAAACAGCTGGAAGTATGATCATAATGAATAACTATTAATTCTGAAGAGTGGAGTATATGTATACATTTCCTACTAGCCTTTGTAAGTTTGCATATGTTTAAAATATCTCAAAATAGGAAAGAAAAAATAACAATATAAAGTACAAATCATTTCAATATTAACATAACTAATGCTTATGGATCTCGTGAAGTAGGCAGGAATGTTAACCATTTGACATAGTTCACCTCATTTCATGCTCAAAGCAGCCCCAGGGGGTCAGAGGGTCATTATGGAACATCCCTCAATAAGCCACTGAGGCCAGAGTAACCCAGACCCTCCTTGTTGGAGCTCAAAGTCCAGTGTTAACATGAACAGCCCAGTTACTGAGAGCCCGTTATTCAACATCCTCTCTGGCGACACAGACCAGAATCAGTATATTTTTAAAAATATATTTTATTGATATTTTACAGGAAGGAAGGGAGAGGGATAGAGAGCTAGAAACATCGATCAGCTGCCTCCTGCACACTCCCTACTGAGTATGTGCCTACAACCAAGGTACATGCCCTTGACCGGAATCGAACCTGGGACCCTTGAGTGTGCAGGCTGATGCTCTCTCTATCCCAGGCGTCCTCAAACTACGGCCCGTGGGCCACATGCAGGTGTTTTTGCCATTTTGTTTTTATACTTCAAAATAAGATATGTGCAGTGTGCATAGGAATTTGTTCATAGTTTTTTTTTTTTTTTAACTATACTCCGGCCCTCCAATGGTCTAAGGGACAGTGAACTGGCCTCCTGTTTAAAAAGTCTGAGGACCCCTGCTCTATGCACTGAGCCAAACTGGTTAGGGCTCAGTGTTTTATTCTTAAGGTTTTTCCAGTTCAGTAGATTCCATTCCTCTTTTAATTAATGTTTTTGATAAAAACTCTATTAAGTGAGTTCAAAATCTCTCTCCAGCTTTCTCATAGAATGAGTGATGATATTTAATCACCATCTTTACTACTAGATCAAGCCTACGTTAAAGTGAATGATATGTCTAACGGCCCACAATTCAGCTCTAGTCTATGGTTTAAAAAAAAAAAAAGCCAAAAGCGGATGACTGGGGAGAGGCCTGAGTCCCATTTCTTCCAAAGGGATCGTTAACTTACCAAATTTGAGGACAACCTGAGACACGCCATGTCCACCGTTCTTTCTCTTTCCTGGGACTTCACTTGGGATGACCAGAGGGGAAAGAAGGAGAAAGCAAAGGTGACATTCAGGAAATCTGCGAGGATGGGAAGGAAATAAAGAGCCGCTGGACCTGGATGGAGAGAGAACGTTGATGAGCAAACAGCAGTTACACCATCTGGGGGCCCTGAACACCCACCTCCCCTTCCACTCTCGGAAGGGAGATGGGCTCTGAGGTTCCCTCAGCACCAGGGAACACAGCCGGTTCCCAGGGTTCAAGCTGGAAAAGAAAGAACTTCTTATGGGTTTCAGTGTTGATATAGGATTGGACACTTCCTTTTCTGCCTCTCCCTGTGGAGTAAAACTTTCTTTTTAAAAAATTCCCTGAACTAATTATCTCTAACAAGGGTTGGGAGAGTGTGAGGTCTCAGAGGAAAGATTACTCTTCCCAAAGCACGCGTATACGAGAGAGAGAGAGAGAGAGAGAGAGAGAAGCCCTTCTCACTGGGTCTCGTTAAGACAAGGAGTCAGTACTGAACCTTAAGGCTCAGAAAGTGGCCGTCTCACTCTTTTCCTTCAGAAGAGCCCGGAACCAATGAAAGATGTAAGAGGACCTGCTGTGTGGTCTCCCGTGACCCGTGTCCTCTGCCCCCTGCTTGGGGCCAACAGGGCAGACAAGGGCTGGTCAGAGTCCTTCACCATTTTATTTACTCAGATGAGTTTCCTCTGCAATTTTAAGTCCCATAATAATAAAGTTTAACTTGGATATTTTCTATTTAAGACAGATGTGTCAAGAGGAGGGTGGATAAAATGGAGAGATTGACTTTTAAAATTAGTACAAAAACAAAAGAGTCCAACATATTAGAATAACCTTATTTCAATTTGCCAAGTTTGGTGTAAAATTATTACGATTATCTTAAGAAAGTTACTATGTATTTGACTGACAAATGACTTTAGCTGTCACTAAAATAAATGAGCAGGTTTTGATTTTTAAGAAAGACAAAAAAAAAAAAATAGGATGCCTGTGCTCCTTCAGATTACTTTACTGTCTGTTACAGTCCTGGGTGAACAAGGTAGAAAGAGGTGCATCTCAAAAGTATGTTTTCTACAGGTTTTCCACTTCAAATTCACCCTTTGCAAAGCAAATTTACCTTTTGCAGATGAAATTCAATTCAGTATTTGGAAAGCAAATTCACCTTTTGCAAAGCAAATTCACCCTTTGCAAAGCAAAATTTTCCACTAAAATAATTTCAAAAGCTTTGTAACAAAAATAAATTTTATGCAAAGTTGTTGTTAAAATTAAATATTTTATTGCATGTATATAGTAATAAACACAAAAACTTTTTTAACGTCAGAAATACGTATTTACTTATAATTTCCTTTATAATGGTTTTGCATGTTCAGATTCGAGAATCTTGTCACAAATTCCTCTTAAAGTTACGCACGGATTTTCTTCAATTATTTGCTCGATTTCATTTAATATCAAGGTGTTTAACTTGCTACTACTCTCACCTCCATGTTTTGTTTTGTTTTTTCTATCAACACGCAACCATTCTTCTTATACTGGTAAATAATTGACTTTGCCATATTGTTTTTAATACTGGTGATTGCAGCTGATTCATTTACCGTTCTACTATCACCATATCAATTTATTAAAACCATTTTTTTTTAAATTATGGCTGGTACGATCGTATGTCGGTGGATTATTACATCGGACAACAGGGCTTTTTGATCTGGATCCCTCAATTTCCAATGAATTCCTCAGTGTACGCGTGTTGGCAATGAGCTTCCAGAGCTTGATTCAGTGTTTGATGTATCCATTTTCGGGGTCTGAGAAAAAATATTCAGGATTTATGTAAAAATACCTTCATGGAATCAAACTATGTAAAAAGCCTATTAACAGTATCACAATGTTAGGTTCAGAGAAAAAAGAGAACATGTTGATGTGATGTATGTTTTTCCTTGTGTATGGTATAATGAAGGGGAATGTAAGACATTTGGGGGCGGGGGGGGGGGCGCAGCTAGCAATCTGAATCTGTGCCAGTAACCTGCCTTCTAGCGCACACTCTTGCGGCCGATAATTAACTCCATTGATGCCTGTCCTGCCTTGCAGAACCTGTTTCCAAGAACACTCCCATTTTACAGAGGCCATACACCATGAACCATACACAAACTCCAGAGGGGGTTATCAGTGCTGATGCCAGGCCAGGCCTTTGGGTGTAATCTCATGTCCCCCACCCCAATATATGGGGCTTTTTGCAAAGCCCGAGAAAGGTCCGGAAGCCTGCCACATTTGGGAAACAAAGAAACCAAAGGGTATAAAGGGAAAGCTTCCTCCATCTTCATCACTCAGGGTTTGGAGACTGACTCCCCTGACTCGTGGCACTGTCTGCAGTAAAGGCACCGCTTGGCAGGTTATCTGCAGCAATGTAACAAACCACACAGAATTAAACAGGTCGTTCTTTCCCAGATGCGTACTCTCTAGACTGGATCAGTTATTACATGTGCGTATCAACATTTAACGTCAGCACCAGTATAGGAAAGTGTAATTTTTGTAAGTACTTTGGGATTTGAAGTAACGGGGGCTCGCCAATTGAAAGAAAACTGTTTACAATGTGAGATCAAATCACTATATGCCTATGTATCAATTGATCACCTAGCGAATGCTTGCTAGTCAATACGACTGGCCTGAACGCATGCGTTAACTGTGAATACAATCACATAAAAATGGCTCTATTGTGTTACTTCACTCTATTTTCACCCCAAAGTGAATTTGCTTTGCAAAAGGGTGAATTTGAAGTGGAAAACCTGTGTGTATTATTTGACTACTATTTAAATTTTCCAAGTAGGGTTTGCAAATAGTTCTCATTATAGTTTTGCATAATTATCAAGCAACAGTGACCAAGGTAGCTATAGCCAAACCTTTGGGGGAAAGGCATACAGAAGTTAACACTGGGGGGAAAACCACACACACACACACACACACACACACACACACACAAACCCAGAAGTTAACCCTGGAAAAAGGAATAGTTTGAATGGGAAACCAGAGTCTAAAAGAGAAACAAAGTTAGTTATTCCAAAGAGAAGCACCAGGGCTCACTACTTAGAACCCAATGATCCGAGTCAAGTTACTTAACATTAGTGACTTTTTTTTAAAATCTGAAAAACAAATGGAGGTAATACTTGTGTTTCAAGGTTGTGGTAAGGCCCACATGAAGAATTATGTTACCAGCAATAAAAAAGAAAGAACTCTTACCATTTGCAACAGCCTGGAGGGACCTGGAGAGTATTATGCTGAGCGAAATAAGCCAGTCAGAGAAAGATAAGTATCACATGATCCCACTCATATGTGGAATCTAATGAACCAAATAAGCTGATGACCAAAAATAGACCCAGAGCCATAGAAGCATGGAACAGACTGTTAAACCTCAGAGGGAAGGCAGGGGATGGTGGATGCGAAGAGACCCACTAGTGAACTTTTGTGCATATATGCATAACCCGGGGACAATGGGGTGGTGAGAGCCTGTGGGGGAGGATGGGAATGGCCTGGAAGAGGTTAATGAGGGAAAGGAGGACCTATGTAATACTTTCAACAAAAAAGATTTAAAAAATCAAATAAAGGGGGGCGGGGGGGGGGAATTATGTTATCAAACCAAGAGTTCATCCACCCGGCGCTGGCAGAGCCTAACACTGCACACTGAGAATTACAGTGGAGAAATTAGAGTCGCTTTATGTTCAGAGACTAAGCCAGGAGTGCTGGAAAGTTATTGCTCAACAGCCCAAACGCCATCCAGGGTCCGGGGTCCAGGGCGGGTTAAGAAAGTTCAGGGGAGACAGGTAAGTGGAAGTTAGGCCGCAAGGTTTAACTGGAGGACGCTGGAACAAAGGGGCGTCAGCACCAGGTCTTCCTGGACAGCGGACCCCCCCCCCCCCCCCCCCTCCCAAGGGCTCCAGGTTCAAGGTCCGGTCAGGTCCTGGGTCTTGGGTTCCTGGGGGGGAGGGGGGGGAGGAAGGGAGGGGCACGCCTAGAAGTTCTCCCCTCTTAGCATGCCTCATGACTTGCAGTTTCGTTCTGTTTCAGTATCATGTGGCCAGAATGGGGCCATTTTGAGCTGTTCCTGCGGTTACAAACACAAATCCCAGAACTACCGGAGCTGTGAGCCCTCCTTGGCCCCCAACTAAACTCAAATGCAAAAGCGTGTGTGCAGACTTCTCGGGAGAGTGTCCAGATGTTTCTTCCCGGTCTTGCAGGTATACTGGTAAAGAAACATCACGCCAAAGTCACTACCTATTCTTTCTTAGGAGAAAGGAATCGAAGCTAGGTTCCACTCAATAAGAACGAAAAGCCATCTAAACATGTTTTTTCAATGAAAATGCATTAATAGTTCGGCAAAATAGCAGGAAAAAATACATTTCTGGCACCAGCAGAGCAACTTTGGTATGTGAGCATTGGTGGTTCAGTGGTAGAATTCTCGCCTGCCACGCGGGAGGCCCGGGTTCGATTCCCGGCCAATGCATCTCCTTTCTTTTTAATTTATTTTTATTTTTTAAATGTTCTTCCAATCATGTTGAAATACACAGTTCAAAAGTCGGGGACTTTCCACACTCGAATTTTGGCCTCCTTGAACATCCGGACTATAGGACTGGAGTTGTTCATGCTAGGCGAGGGGCAGCCTGGAAACTGGCTGTATTTTAACGAAACATCGAAGTTTTTGCCTTCAGAATATTTGGACTCGATGTATTCTGGGATCATCGTTCTGTTCGAAGACAATAAAATCAATAAATAGTCTTTGAAGAAGAAAAAAACATTTTTAACATACAAACTTTTAAAGGGAAGTAGAATCAAGGAATGATTTTAAATCAAGAGTTCCCCACAGAGAGCAGAGTGGCGCAGCGGAAGCGTGCTGGGCCCATAACCCAGAGGTCGATGGATCGAAACCATCCTCTGCTAGTTACTTTTCCAAAATTGTGTCGGAGGCGGTGGTGTCTCTAGCTGATGAAATCTTAGATAACTGCAGGGCACTTTTGAGACAAAAAATAAATAAATAAAATACACCACACGTTTTTCTACATGACGAAAGACATCTTTATTAAAAGTTTACATTTTTATTTTGATGTTTTGTTTTCAAACCCATGTATTTGTAGACTGGATAGACTGGATTATTAACTTAAATTTCCTTTTACATGCAAAATAAATAACACAATGAAAAGGTTCTAATTGAGGAAATGTCATAATACCCTCTCTGAGAGCAGAGAACATTAACCCATCAGCTGAGGGATGTCCATCTCTGCCTACCACCATATTGTAGACAAGAATGTAAGTTTAGAGTTTGAAAGGACTGTATATATATCCATATCTTATATAGATATAAATAGAGATAGAGATAGAGATAGAGATAGAGATAGAGATAGAGATATAGGTAAATATTTCCCGTTTCAGAGATTCAGTTAAAGGGAGTTGGGAATATTTAACATAATAATTCTCCCAACAATCTCAAATCTTTGCTCCCTAGCACTTACCACGGTGTAGTAGATTGTATATTTTATTTGAATACTAAATGAATATTTAGTATTTTCTTCCCCCAAAGGGATGTAAATTTATAAGAACAGAGATTTTTGTCTGTTTTCACACTGTGGTTACTATATAATCTAGAACACGGGCTGGCACATCTTAGTTGCTGGTGATTTGGTAAATATTACATGTTAGAAGCTGGAATTTCTAACACACCCAACACCAGGATACAGCATTAGTCTTCATCTTTTTCCTTTACCTTTAAAAAAAAAATCACAGAAGAGTACAAAAATGACAACACAGGATCTATCTACTATTTAACATTAGAACATATTAACTATAAATCTTCTTTATAGTTAAAGACAAAAACACACATAAAATTAAAGTGTTCTTCACACATAAAATTAAAGTATTCTTCAACTGTTAACTTGTAGCCATCTGGGCTAACAGTGTCACAGTGCATGTGTTTAAGAACTCTTCTTTTACTTAATAATGGCTCTAAATTGAAAGAGTAGTGATGTTGGCAATTCAGATATTTCAAAGAGATGCTGTAAAGCGCTTCCTTTGAGTGGAAAGGTGTAAGTTCTTGACTTATTAAGGAAAGAGGGGGAAATTGTATGCTGAAGTTGCTAAGATCAACAGTAAGAATAAATCTTCTGTCTGTAAAATTGTGAAGAAGGAAAAAGAAAGTTGTGCTACTTTGCTGTTGCACCTCAAATGGCAAAAGTTACAGCCACCAGGTGTGGAAAGAGGAAAAAGTGCTTAGTTAAGAGGAAAAAGGCATTAATGTGCAGGTGGAAGGCATGAGCAGGAAACGTGTTCTGATTGACCCCAATGTTTTGCACCAGAAAGCATTGAGCCTACGGGAAGGGACCTCCTAAAACAAGTGACCACATTCACATACCTTTCATTTTAGTATATTGTTATAATTGTTCTGTTTCAGTATTACTGTCACTGATCTCTCACTGTGCCTAATTTATAAATTAAACTTCATTATATGTGTGTATAGGGAAAAAACGGTACAATATAAAGTTTGGTACTACCCATGGTTCCAGGCATCTGATGGAGGTCTTGGGACTGCTAGGGGCAGAAATAGAATATTAGAAACTAACTAAGAAATATTACCAGTAATCATACTCTGTTAACCATGATTGTTCTTTTCGGTTTAGAGAAGGCACATTTTCATTTCCCTGGGAATTGTACACCCTGGGACATGGGAGCTCACATCGGAATGCAGCCATCCTCCCGTCTGAAGAACTGCCTATCATTATGGAAAGATTGACAACCTTGTGGCTGAGACAATCTAGTCCCAGAGGCACCTGCTCTTCACACCCAGTTTATTGCCTGTAATCTGGTCCTGAGGTGCCTGGAGGCGCCTGCCCTCTGTGACCCTCCCCCCACCAGCCCGCATGACTTGTAACCTGGAATGAGTATCCCGTGCCCACGTCCCATGCCTGTAATTCCTACGTTCCCACGTAATCTTTGTCCTTCTGCCCAATATAAAGAGCTGGCTTATGGTTGGGGCGGGGCGGGGGGGGTGGGGTGGGAGGGAAGAGCAGATTTTTGTGTATGGCCTGTTGCTCTCCAGAAATTACTGCCAGAAATATTGGAATACACGCTCATGTAGGATTCAACCCCGTCTCTGCTGAATTGGCTGAAGTAGTGACAGGCAGTCCGGACCCCTTGGTTGTCCGGTTATAACACCCCTGGGATAAGGAGGACTCACTGTACTGCATTTTTCAAGATTGAAACAAAGCTATGTCATATGTCATCATTAGCAATGGCTTCAGGTGACCCATGAGAAGATTATTTCTGTGGGAAGAGACTTTGGGATAACTTTTAGTCGAGGAGCAAAGACTGGGGAGATAAAACAATGTGGTGAATGACAGAGCATTGGGGCAGCCAGGATTCCTCAAACCATCAGTCTCCCATACAGACTTCATGTTGTAGTTTTGGGTGCTGGCCATAGAGATTTCCAAGCTTCAGAATTCCCCCACCCACCCCAGAGGCCTACAAACTCCTTGTGTGGGGCATATCCCTCTCGAAGAGACCTGAGTGCCTACTGATGAGGTTGGGAGGAGGAAAACGGGACTGAGACTGACTTACCTGCCACCCGCCCCCCCGACACACACACACACCTTTCCATACTGCTCAGTCAGAGCCATTGCATTTCATTAGCATTGGTGTCTGATGAAGGGCAAGAGTGTAATAGCCACTGTAACAAGAAGGCATCTTCACAAGATCAGAGCAGGCAATCCACAGAATTCACTGCAGGTCATTTACTTACAGGACAATGGGCCACAGCAGACAGACAGCCCAGCAATATTGCACAAAATATGCTCACTATCTGTTGCAGGGCCTTTTAAAATCATATGATTCAGGTACTAATGATGGACAAGACAAAGGGACAAAGAATGGAGTAGCACTGGGTATATACTCCTAGTGATTTTGTGATGAATGATTGGTTATTATCGATACTTAAAACGAGTTTGATATTTACCTCAATTTTCATGCCATTATGGCTATTGCTAAAATATATACTTATGGTATGTGGACGAAAAGGGGCCACATGCTAACCTGACTAACTCCGAGAAGGCCTGCCTGGCAGCCTTGCAAACTCAGAGACTAAAAATAACCACAAAGGATGGCCTGAAACGAAAACCTTTTCATTAAAAGCAGTTATGGTGGGTAGGCATGTCCTAGGCCAGGATCTTCATTGACAAAGACCAACTTCCACCTTTACTGAACCTGTTGTCTTTTTGCCTCTAAGATAACATCCCTGTGAAATGTCATGGTAACTTGTAACTTCCCTTTTCCCGGGCTCCTCAGGGCACAACTAGTGCACCAGGTCGGAGACCACCATTCCCTCATTGTTACTGTTATCTGTTAACTAGTGACCCGGTGCACAAAATTCGTGCACATTAAAAGGGGATTAATTAGAGGAAATAATTAAATATTGCTATTTGCCCTTTCTCTATAATAGGAGTGTCAGAGATGAAAGAAAATTAGTAAAATGTATATGAAAACCTTTCTCCTGTCAGAGTCTGGGATGTGGCACAGGACCCAGAGTCAAGTCCCCGCCCACCCACATACACCTCAAAATCGAGTGAGACCCACACCCGACAGCCCCCCCGCCCCAATGGGCTAGATCCAGACCCGGCCAGTCCCACCCTTGTCAAACCCCAGGTCCCCTGGCCCAGCGCCAGGACCGGGGTGTGGCCTGAGGTCCCCCAGCCCAGACCGGGGCCGGGGCATGCCTTTAGGTCCTCTGTCAAGCCCTGCCAGGTGGGGGACACGGCCTGAGATCCCCTATCAAGCCCCACTGGGTGGGGGGCATGGCCTGAGGTCCCCTGTCAAGCCCCGCCAGGCAGGGGGACGCAGCCTCAGGTCCCCCGTCAAGCCCTGTTGGGTGGGGGCGCAGCCTGAGTTCCCCCAACCCAGCACTGGGGGTGCACCTTGAGGTCCCCTGTCAAGTCCAGCCAGGCAGCGGGGTGCAGCCTCAGGTCCCCTGGCCCAGTGCTGGGGTGGGGGGCATGGCCTGAGGTCCCCCGTCAAGTCCTACCTGGTGGGGAGGGCGGCCTGAGTTCCCCTGACCCAGCTTGAGGTCTCCTGTCAAGCCCTGCCAGGCGAGGGGGGGGGCAGTCTGAGGTCCCTCGGCCTGGTGCTGGGTGGGGGTAGTGGCCTGAAATCCCCTGTCAATCCCCACCTGGTGGGGGGCGTGGCCTGAGGTCCCCTGGCCTGGTGCTGGGGGGAGGGAGGGAGCAGCCTGGGGTCCCCTAGCCCAGCACAAGGACGGGAAGCCCACCTTGAGGTCCCCTGTCAAGCCCCATGGGGGCGGAGAGGGTGTAGCCTCAGGTCCCTGCTGAGTGCTCTTTAAGGCTCCTTATGGGAACTTGGCCTCAGCTGTGGGTGCAGCCATCTTTGTGATAGAGTGATGGTCAGTTAGCATATTCCCTCTTTATTAGATTATTAGATAGGATTGTTGCCTGTTAACTATCCTGTACTCATCTGTGTATGTAAAGGAAACATATGCCTATCATTTTACTGTTTAGCAAATCACCGAGGTTTCCCCACTTTGCTTTCTCCTACCTCCCTGATCTACCACCAACAGATTTTGGGTAACCAACAGATTTGGGGTAACTTATAAAAATAGGTGAAAACCCACCATTCTCCGGTGCATTATCTTAATTCATTGAGATTCTGCTTTCCAGCAACGGTTGACAGTTCCGGTCCAATAAACTCACAAACATTCTTTACAGGTTTGATGTTCCTCATGTGAACAGCTGCATTGTAAGGAACACGGACTCATCGACTAGCAAGCCTTGCTATGCTGGCCAAGGACAGTGACATTGGTCCAAGGTCACAGCGTGAAACAAAAATGACATGACATCCGGGACAGAGACGGAGCTGGTGTCCACACCTCCATCTCTCCGGAAGGGATGAGAGGTGGCTGAGGGTGCTATCTTTTTGAAATGGAGGACATGAGAACGGAGGCACGATTGGGAGGGAGCCTTCGGTCCCCTCTGGGGTCCTGGCTGCCCAGCCTTCGTCCCATTTCCTACCGCAAGGGGCGTTTCTGGGTCCGCTCCTTGTTCTACACGGGGTCTGACATGAGTCTCAGGGTTTCTGATCTGACTCTCAGATCTCAGCCCAGCACTGACCCTGCTCAGCGAGTCCGGGCGTCCCTCCCTCCCGCTCATCCAGAGAAACAGGCAGAACTCGGCCTCCTCCCAGTTTCTGTTTGGGGAGCCCCCGACCGTCCTGTTTAGCTTAGGGGCCTGACTGCAGGGCCGGAGGATTCCTGCACTTAAGGCGGGGGGAGCGCCGTTTTATCTCAGATCTACCAGGAAAAGCACCCTGAAGTCGGCCTGGCACATTGGAACCCAGGGCGGGCTTTTCAAATAGTCCCGACGCCCAGTTAGAGCGGGGGGTTCCTTGCATTGGCTGTGGAAGCAAAAACGAAATGTTGGCTGTTGTGGCAGAAGGCCAAAGGCAACGCCTCTTTCAAATGGCCTGACAGAACCCGACTGACCCAGCACCCTACTTATCCAAGCACGAATTCCTTCTCTCCAGGTACGTTCCTCTCCAACCAGCCGCCCCCCACCCCCCACACACACACACAAACACATCGCCTCTAAGGAGAACTCAGACACAGGGAAAATGAGCCAGCTGTTTCTGTGAAAGTGTGGGTGGCTCTGAAAAGAGCCTTTGGGTTCGACAGGGGCCTTGGCGCCTCACTTGGAGCTGGTGTACTTGGTGACGGCCTTGGTGCCCTCGGACACGGCGTGCTTGGCCAGCTCGCCGGGCAGCAACAGGCGCACGGCCGTCTGGATCTCCCGGGACGTGATGGTCGAGCGCTTGTTGTAATGCGCCAGGCGCGACGCCTCGCCCGCGATGCGCTCGAAGATGTCGTTGACGAAGGAGTTCATGATGCCCATGGCCTTGGACGAGATGCCGGTGTCGGGGTGCACCTGCTTGAGCACCTTGTACAC
Source organism: Cnephaeus nilssonii (assembly GCF_951640355.1). Classification (NCBI taxonomy): domain Eukaryota; kingdom Metazoa; phylum Chordata; class Mammalia; order Chiroptera; family Vespertilionidae; genus Cnephaeus; species Cnephaeus nilssonii. Next base: position 223,181 of record NC_137092.1, read on the forward strand.
GTACACCGAGTAGCTCTCCTTGCGGCTGCGCTTGCGCTTCTTGCCGTCCTTCTTCTGCGCCTTGGTCACCGCCTTCTTGGAGCCCTTCTTCGGGGCGGGCGCCGACTTGGCGGGCTCGGGCATGGTCGGGAGCTCAGTGGACGCGGTCGATGGGAGGAATAGTAAGGACTGGGAACGCTGTGTCCTATTTATATACAACCTCGCATGCAAATAAGGTGATGAACCAAAGTCCTGTGCCTGTTGGTTATTGGAGAGCAATCTCGAAAACTTAGCTCTGCCCAATCAGAGCGCCAGAATCCCAAATGGCACTTTCACTGGTTAAGACAAAGCTGAAACCTTAACCAATGACACATCTGCTTTTTCGCGCCACAAACGTTTATAGAAAGTGCCGCCCGAGCACTTTCACTTTTGCAGCCACTTGCAGTGAAGTTTATAGTCACCAAGTCCGGCCGCGGGAAGCAGGGCGGCAAGGCGCGCGCCAAGGCCAAGACGCGGTCCTCGCGGGCCGGGCTGCAGTTCCCCGTGGGCCGCGTGCACCGCCTGCTGCGCAAGGGCAACTACGCCGAGCGGGTCGGGGCGGGCGCGCCCGTGTACCTGGCGGCCGTGCTGGAGTACCTGACGGCCGAGATCCTGGAACTGGCGGGCAACGCGGCCCGCGACAACAAGAAGACGCGCATCATCCCGCGCCACCTGCAGCTGGCCATCCGCAACGACGAGGAGCTCAACAAGCTGCTGGGCAAGGTGACCATCGCGCAGGGCGGCGTGCTGCCCAACATCCAGGCCGTGCTGCTGCCCAAGAAGACCGAGAGCCACCACAAGGCCAAGTGAAGACCACGTTTGGAAACAAGTGAACAAAGGGTCTTTTCAGAGCCTCTTCTATAGTCACCAGAAAGGCAGCACGACTTAGTTGCGTTTTCAATCACTTCCACCTCTTACCTACTCAGTATACTTTGTTACCTAACATAAGGCACCGTCCTTGTCTGCCTCAGCTTGTCCACATTTCAGAATTGGCACCGAGCAGCTTTTGCAATGCAGACAATTTGACTTTATATTTGTGTTCTAGACGTGCTAGAATTTCAACGCCACGCTCGAGATGTTCACCCAGGTCCATACTGGAAATTAGCTTAAGTGACTGGTGTCACCAAATCCGAGCATCTCTTGAGGGAACATGAGCAGGGGTGGTTTCCATAGACACCCATTGTGTGTCAGTAGGGAGGTGGCAAATCTTGAACCTTAATCAGTTATTGTCTTGAATGTATTAACTAAAAGCACCTAATTTCTAGGACTACTTGACAGTATATATATTACCACAGGCATGCTAGACGTCCACATGTCACAGTGATGGGCAGAAATACAATGTTGGGGACCAGCTATAAGTATAAGAAATCAATCATGCTCTGTTAACCGTGATTGTTTTGTTCTGGTTAAAGAAGGCACATTCTAACCTGGTTGGGAGTTGCAGGTGGAACCTGGGAGCTCACCTGGAAATGCAGCCTGTTCTCATCGGGGAGCTGCCTATTCTTAGGGAAAGATTAACAACCTTGTTACAGAAACCAGAACTACCAGCCCTTTGAAGACCCCCAGTCCTTTGCATATCACCAGCCCTTTGAAGACCCCCAGCCTTTTCATACTTGCAGGCCTTTGCAAATCTCCAGCCTGCATTACCTGTAAACAGCCCATTTGCCATACCCTTTTGCTTACTTCCCATGTAATCTTTGTCCTACCCAATATAAGCAGCTGGCTTATGGTGGGGTGCAGAGCAGATTTTTGTGGGTGACCTACTGCTCTCCCATACTGCCAGCAGTATTGGAATAAATGCTCATATATGATTCAACCCTGTCTCTGCTGAAATGGCTGAAGTATGACAGGCAGCACTGACCCAGTGATTGTCCATTACAGTAGCAATGACTAGTAGATGCTAAGGAGTGGATTCCAAGAGCAGTGATGGTGGAGACTTACAGTTTTAAAAATATGAACAAACTTCTCTGAATAAAGCTGAGGCTGTTTTGAGAAAAGAGAGGTCAAACATTGTGGTGTGTTTTTTGTGTCTATACCAGCATGGCGAGGTCCTTTTAGTCTAGGCCAGTGGTCGGCAAACTCATTAGTCAACAGAGCCAAATATCAACAGCACAACAATTGAAATTTCTTTTTGAGAGCCATTTTTTAAAAACTTAAACTATATACATAGGTACATTGTTATTAACTTAACTAGGGTACTCCCTAAGCTGGCCTTTGCTAAAAACTCAAGGGGCCAAAGAGCCGTATGTGGCTCGAGAGCCGCAGTTTGGCGACCACTGGTATAGGCCTTGGAAAAGATTGGAACATTTAGGCCACTTTCCAGTTTGCCATTTCAAGAAATGCAGGCACAAACACTATTTCTTCTGTTTGTCTTTTTGGTAAATTACAATGCATTTATACTTTCAACAGATAATGTACTTCGCCCTTAGGTCCCACAATAAGAATATGTTAGTAAGACACTGCTTGTTCTAAAGAAACTCCATCTAAAGAGGAGTAATACAAAAGGAAATAAAGCACAATGTAGCAAGAAAAGTAGACATAGGATGCAAGGGGAACATAGGGAGGAGTCAGATCTGTAAGAGGTAACCTCTGGGCTGAGGGCTAAAGGAACTAGAAATTGAAGGAAAGTACAGGAATTCCAGTACAGAATTAGCATCGACAGATCCAGGGCTTCTGATGTGTGCACACAAATGATTTGAAATCGGATATTGGCACTAAATTAGAGGTTAAGAGGTAGGGAAGAGCCAGGAGGGATCTGTAGGCACTTCTTTCCTTTAAATACTTTTATTTACTAATGACTCCCAAATCTCTTTATTTTAATCCCTTCACAATTTTAACCCAGCCCCCACCATCAATAAACCACATTTCTCCACCTCTCATGCAACGCTTGGCAAACCCAACGTTCTGATTTTGATCATCTGCTGGGTGTTATGCAGTATTTCAAGGCTTTAATTTGCATTATTATCTGATTAAAACTGAAGTTTAAAAACTATTCATGTAATTAGTCACTCAGCTGTCTCCATTTAAAAAACAAGGCTTTTCCCTTCAAAGTGAACAATAAATTACTACAGAACTGAACTGTCTTTTAGGCCACTTAGGCAAGTGAAAACCAGAATAACACTAATTCAACTTTGCTTTCCTACAGCCATTGGGGGCTGAATTCCCATCCTCTCCTTTCCTTCCAGATTTGTTGAAAAGAACCTGCATGGGCTTCATCCCCAATAGTTGAGGGCCTTTCGAAGAAAAACTTCTAGAGCTAGAGAGGGAGTACAGATCGCCTGTCTAGACCCTGAGAGCTATTTTCAGGTTCAAATTAGCATATTTGTGAATACCAGAAGTGGGTAAGGGAGGTGCCAATATCTATGCTCTGAACCCCTTGTTACGGGATGGGTTAATTCCTTTCCTGTTGAGATTCTTTCACTTTACCTCTTTCCACGTGGTGCAACTGGTGACAAACTTTTCGGATACATTGTTGCCTTTGAAACTGCTAGTATTCAAAACAACAGTTCCTTAAGCAACTTAAGTATCCCTAAATAGCTGCTATAAACACTGAACGTGAGGCCTTGCCAATATTTACACTCAATTAGTTGAGGAAAGTGATACCCAAAGTTCTGGAGGGAAGGCCAGAAACCCGTCCCCATTATTTCCGTCAATTGTGCGCTGAGCTTGCGTTATCCACACGTAACTAGCAGTGCAGCAGCCACTGTCAGTGAGGATGGAAGTGGCTCTGAAAAGAGCCTTTGGGTTCCAGGTGGCCGCTCGCCAAGAGCTCACGCCCTCTCCCCGCGGATGCGGCGCGCGAGCTGGATGTCCTTGGGCATGATGGTGACGCGCTTGGCGTGGATGGCGCACAGGTTGGTGTCCTCGAACAGCCCCACCAGGTAGGCCTCGCACGCCTCCTGCAGCGCCATCACGGCCGAGCTCTGGAAGCGCAGGTCGGTCTTGAAGTCCTGCGCGATCTCGCGCACCAGGCGCTGGAACGGCAGCTTGCGGATCAGCAGCTCCGTGGACTTCTGGTAGCGCCGGATCTCGCGCAGCGCCACGGTGCCGGGCCGGTAGCGGTGCGGCTTCTTCACGCCGCCCGTGGCCGGCGCGCTCTTGCGGGCCGCCTTGGTGGCCAGCTGCTTGCGGGGCGCCTTCCCGCCCGTGGACTTGCGCGCCGTCTGCTTGGTCCGAGCCATCCCCAACACAGAGAAGCAGAAAACTGCTGGAAGGTGACAGCGCGGGCGCTCAACAAGGAAATATATAGAAGGCAAGTGCCACTGTGATTGGAGGAGGCACCTGCCCATCAAGGCCCGCAGTGACGTGATTGGAAGCCGCGTCCGCTTTTGATCACCGGAGCCTCCCGGGCGTTTGGGTCAGAAATTAACTTCTTCCTCCCACCCACCCTTTCAACAGAGGCTGTTTTTTACCCTTTCTCGTCGCTATGGTCTGTACGCATTTTTTTTTTACAATGTCCTCTGTCTTTCCTCCGCAGAATTTAATGTATTAGAATTCTATATCTTGTTGGCGGAATAAAAATTTTAAAATTTGGCGCCAAAAACTGGCTTTCCTTTGATCTTTTTGAAAAAGCGCGCGCTACGTGGGATTGGCCAAGTGATTTTTCAGCCTCATTCAGGTTTAGGAAGGAGGATTTCCCGTCAGCTTCTTCATTTCTCTATTTAAACTTAAGACATTTAAAAATGTTTTGTAGGCTTTTTCTAAATGTCTGTTGAACTCAATTTCACATTGGATATTATAGCTAGATTAACATTTACTCTCCCCTGCCATGTCCATAGGCAGCATTCCACTACGTGTAACCATTTGAACTGAGACTCGTGTAAAAGGCGGTTAAGAAAAAGCATCCTCAAACGAGCAAATGGCACCGAAAGAGGGCGGAGTGAGTGACGCTGGGCCCCGCGCACAGCAGCTCGGCGGCAGGGACCCGGCTCCGGGCCGGCGGCATTGCTTTCCTATTTACAGCCCACTGGGTGCCCCTAGGAGGTGGGCGTTGGCAAAGATGTGTCCCATTAAGATGCAAAAGAACTCGAACAAGAGACAGGAATGGTTTTATCGCCCTGTGGGTTATTAACTCAATTTGCATTTCAATAGTCACCTTTCAGCCAGCGTCATACCGTCCTGTTTTCTGCAGGTTTAAGCCCGAGGGCGTGCAGCTTTCCCCAGTTAGGATAGGTACCGGATGCCGATTCTCTCTCCCTTAGTAACTACATTGTTGCTCACTTTGTGTTCACAAGAGTTACTTTCGCGTTTATAGGATGTTTACAGCGACATCTCCTGGTGGGTGTAAGTGATCCTTTTCAAGTAGCTGCTACAACATGGCAATTGCAAGCTCTTTAGTGAAAGCGTGGGTGGCTCTGAAAAGAGCCTTTGGTTTTGATGCTGCGACTTGCTCCTTATTTGCCCTTGGCCTTGTGGTGGCTCTCGGTCTTCTTGGGCAGCAGCACGGCCTGGATGTTGGGCAGCACGCCGCCCTGCGCGATGGTCACCTTGCCCAGCAGCTTGTTGAGCTCCTCGTCGTTGCGGATGGCCAGCTGCAGGTGGCGCGGGATGATGCGCGTCTTCTTGTTGTCGCGGGCCGCGTTGCCCGCCAGCTCCAGGATCTCGGCCGTCAGGTACTCCAGCACGGCCGCCAGGTACACGGGCGCGCCCGCCCCGACCCGCTCGGCGTAGTTGCCCTTGCGGAGCAGGCGGTGCACGCGGCCCACGGGGAACTGCAGCCCGGCCCGCGACGATCGCGTCTTGGCCTTGGCGCGCGCCTTCCCTCCTTGCTTCCCGCGTCCCGACATGACGAACAGAAAACCTCCGCTCAGACCTGGGTCCGAGTTGAATCGCCCGGAGCTGCCCTCTTTATAGTCGCGCCGGGAAGCGAAAGTGAGTCTGTGCCATTGGCGGCAAGTTACAGCCCTTTCACTGAACCAATGGGATCCTGGGGCTGAAATGCACTTCTTTTCAGTGGACAACATCCCTGTGACGTTTCCGGGACTCGCCTCCGGCCGGACACGCCTTCACTCCCCGCCTCCTTTAAGGAGCCGGGACCCAGAGGACACTCGCAGCCTCACACTCGTCCTTCCAGTCGTTCCCCATCTTCTTCGGCGCTTCCTCCCGACCATGCCCGAGCCCGCCAAGTCGGCGCCCGCCCCGAAGAAGGGCTCCAAGAAGGCGGTGACCAAGGCGCAGAAGAAGGACGGCAAGAAGCGCAAGCGCAGTCGCAAGGAGAGCTACTCGGTGTACGTGTACAAGGTGCTCAAGCAGGTGCACCCCGACACCGGCATCTCGTCCAAGGCCATGGGCATCATGAACTCCTTCGTCAACGACATCTTCGAGCGCATCGCGGGCGAGGCGTCGCGCCTGGCGCATTACAACAAGCGCTCGACCATCACGTCCCGGGAGATCCAGACGGCCGTGCGCCTGCTGCTGCCCGGCGAGCTGGCCAAGCACGCCGTGTCCGAGGGCACCAAGGCCGTCACCAAGTACACCAGCTCCAAGTGAGGCGCGCAAGGAAGCGGCCTGACTCCTCACCCCAAAGGCTCTTTTCAGAGCCACTCAGTCTTCTAAAGAGAACTGTGACTCACTTTCCACACCGGGCGGGTAAGTGGTATTCGCCGCCAAGTAGTTTGCGTGTTTTCTTTCCCGATCTAGTTGTCAACTGCGTTCAGTACAATGCAGCGCGTGCCGAGGCATCCCTCCACGTTTTGAGATTGGTTTAAGTAGCAGGTTCTTTTCAGACCAATGCAGTAAAGAAGCAAAACCCTCATCGTTCAGACAATTCACATTTAAGCATGTTAACCTTCTGAAGGCTTCTTTAAGGTCTGAATGTCCCCGGAATGTAATGTGTTTCTTGATGGTGTGACACTTCGCACCCACTGAAAATATCAATTGTCTTATTTCCCTTCGGCGGGGTGGACTCCTGTGTGCTGGTTTCTTACGTATTAAGTTAGAAAGGCAAAAGGAAAAGTGGGAACCCCATTCAAATTATCTCACGCATCAGTCAGGTCAGGAGGGCAGCAGTAACAGGCAATCCAGACATACAGGAAGTTTGGAAGGAACAACAGGTTTCCCTGTGTGATTCTGTTATTGTTATTACTTTAATTCGACTCAGGGTTCATTGGAGAATTCCGAGGGGAACCGCCATTTTACCCACTTTCTCATTTCTCTGAGTGAAATTACTCTTCCTGTCAAATTGAACCCAGGTTTTTTCTCTGCTTCTCTGTCATGTGCCCTTTCTCTACTAATTGGAAGAAATTTTTAAAGATTGGAAAGTAGATCCGGAAAAAAAAAAAAGGACAAGAGCAGTGGGCCAGGCTTTGGTAACCGGTGCTGAAAGCCCTCGGCATCCCTGCCCTGGGACTGCCTGTGCCTGTGGCAGCTGCCGCTCAGGGGCACAGAAAAATAAAAAGGAGCCGATGGCCATTCCTGCCCCCAACCCAGGATGTCAAAACCCACCTCTCCCTTGCAAGTCCTTGGGGACAGCATAGCTATTTAAAACTTTGGGTCTCTTCCTAGAATCGTCGTGGAATGACTTCCACATTGAATTGTATTTGCTGAGGGGTTCTGATGACGCCCTGTGTGCAATTACAGTCCCCCTGGTGATTCAGTTCCACTCCCAGGTGTTTACGTGAGAGTATTCTGCACACTTGGCAGTGAGGTATGTGAGAACCGAGCAATGCTATTTTTAATACCAAAATACTAGAAGCAACCACATGTTCTTGGCCAATATGTTTATTGGGGTGCATTCACACAGTGGGATAGCATATAGCACAGAAAAGGATTGAAATACACAGCACTTTAGAAACACAAACCTCAGAAGGTTGATATATGTGTGGTACCTTTTTATAAGCTTGAAAATAAAACCAAATTTCTCTTGAAGCACATGTGTGTGTGATTTTTTAAAAAAATTTTAAGAGGTAGTTTCATAAGTAACTGTTTTTTTAATTACTTTATTGATTAAGGTATCACATATTTGTCATCAACCCCCCCCCCCCATTTCCATCCCAAACCCCCACACACACATGCCCCCATCCCCCTGTTGTCCGTGATCACTGGTTAGGCTCATATGCAAGCACACAAGTTCTTCGGTTGATCTATCTCCCTTGTCCCCACCCTCCCCTACCTTCCCTCTGAGGTCTGACAGTCTGATCAATGCTGTTCTTGTTCTTCAGTTTATGTTGTTCATCTTTTCCCCTAGATGAGTGTGAGCTCATGTGATACTAGGAATACACTTATAGGAACCGAAAATGAGACAAGCAATAATGGTTATGCTGAGAGGCAAATGAATCAGTCTATAGTGAGTTTCTTTCTGGGCCAACAGTTCTTTTGAGTCCCGATTTCTATGTCCAACATTTGTTTATGTGTACATAACAGCAATGATATTTCAGTTCTGGATGGTGGACAAATGGTGGTAATGCAGGTCCGACCCTCTCTGGTTTGGAGTAACTGTTTTTAAATATCAGACAGTGCCTACCTCTAATCCAGGCAGGGCAAGGGAATGAATGAAGAAAAGCTCCAAGGTAGAAATAGAAGTTGCATAAAACAAGTTCCAAGCATCATCTATGTAGTCATAGGAAATCCTGCGAGGACCCCACACCTACGGGCAGATCTCTCGATAGTATGACTTTCTCTTTGAGAGTGCAGAGGCCATTGGAAGGACATGTAGATTCAGAAAATGAAAGATTTTAGCTCAGTCAGCAGCCAGTCTTCCCCAGCTGTTAACTCAGCTTCTCACAGAACCTCTGACAGCCCTCTGCAGGGCCATGCATGTGTTTGCACGCACATGCGTGTATTTAGTCTATACCAGTGGTCGGCAAACTCATTAGTCAACAGAGCCAAATATCAACAGTACAACGATTGAAATTTCTTTTGAAAGCCGAAAACCGACTTCTACCCCAAGGGCCACGAAGTTTCAATCACACTGTACGTGCGCGCCCGCACGTGGTATTTTGTGGAAGAGCCACACTCTAGCGGCCAAAGAGCCGCATGTGGCTCACCAGCCGCAGTTTGCCAACCACTGGTCTATACTGTTATGTATTTTTGTAACTATATGTGTGTCTACCCTTCCCTCAATTCTAAGAGAAATCACACTTTAAAAAAAAGTATCTTCACTCCTTCCCCATCTCAAGATATTTGTGGATAGTAAATTCCCCATACATTTGGGGTTTTTAAATCAGTACTTTTCAAAGCACAGGTGCCTTTGATCTGGCCATTAGTACACAGATGCAGAAAATAAACAGCCAGTTCTGATATTGTCTTGTCTTGTAGAATGAGGGAATCAGCAGAGAATATCGAGGAGAGGAAATGGGACCAGAATGTAGAGGCATTGAGATACCTAAACACTTATGTCCCGGGCCTGGAGAATGTGAATATGCGAGGGTCGCTGAAAGAGGAACGCAGGAGGCCAAAGTGGTAACGGGATGATAAATGTATTAGGTCATCTGGATACCAGATGGGCTGAGCCCCCAAATGGTGCCAGCACTCAGGGATGGGAGTCAGAGGTTTTAAAGGACTCTATGTAGCTTTCTCTGGGTGGGAAATTTTCTGGGCGGATCTGGATCCTAGGAAGGTCTGGAAGGGAAGGATAATGGTCTTAGCACATGGAATGTGGTCTAAGGGAAAGGGAATGTTGGTTGTGAAGTGGACTAAAGGTCAGTTCCCAAGGGAGGGAGTATCGATTCAATTATTTGATCAGACCTAACAGTATATATGTGTGCTTTGTGTCAGGGACTGCTTGAGTGACCTGGAATGGTCGGCAGAGAAGATGATGTCTAAAAAAATATGGAGGGAGGTGGCTAAAGTCAGCAGAAAGGAGATGAACATGCAGAGGGCATTTTGGCCCATCTAGACAAGGTGCACACAGCAAGCCCCTCACACGCCAGCGTTTTTGTCACCTTATTGTTTTTCATTGGACTTTATAGCTGGTAGCTCCAAAAATTCACATGATTTGCTCAAAATAATTTTTGTCAATATTTTTTACCTAAAGAATAATTTATAGAACAGAGAGAAAGAGATTGAAGCATAGAAATGGATGAGAAAAATCTGATTCTAAAGGACAGTGTTTCCTGAGTTTTATCACCTGAGTAGACTGATGCCTGCTAGGTGGGTGTTGTGTATACTTCAAAGAGCCTGTGATTCCCTCTTTTTCTTTAATCTTCACTCAAGGATATGTTTATTGGTGTGGTTTTTTGTTTGTTTGTTTTTTAAGAGAGAGAGAAAGGGAGGGAGGGAGGGAGGGAGGGAGGGAGGGAGGGAGGGAGGGAGGGAAGGAGGGAGGGAGGGAGGGAGAAACAACACTCCAAATGAGCCACCTGGCCAGTCAGGGTGAGCCGGTGATTCTTCAGCAAAATGGAGAAAATAACAAGGCCCCAATTTTGTTAGGACTTCATAAGATGGTGTACATTGCGGACGAAAGGCGCCACATGCTAGCCAGAGTAGCTCAGGGTAGGCCTGTGTGGTGGCCTTTGCAAACTTGAGAGACCTAAAGTCACCAGAAAGGATGGTCTGAAATGAAAACTTTTTAACTAAAAGCAGTTTAAGGCAGGTAGTCACGTCCTAGGCCAATGGTCGGCAAACTCATTAGTCAACAGAGACAAATAGCAACAGTACAACGATTGAAATTTCTTTTGAGAGCCAAATTTTTTAAACTTAAACTTCTTCTAACGCCACTTCTTCAAAATAGACTCGCCCAGGCCGTGGTATTTTGTGGAAGAGCCGCACTCAAGAGGCCAAAGAGCCGCATGTGGCTCGCGAGCCGCAGTTTGCCGACCACTGACATAGGCTAGCTTCTTCCCTAACAAGAGTCTATCTTTACCTTAACTAAGCCTGTCTGTTCTCTTTTCCATCTAAATGTCCCTTTTTCTGGACCCCTCAGGGCACAACCAATGCCCCAGGGCGCCAGGATAGAGACCACAAATTCCTTCATTGTTATTGTTATGGGGTTGATTGTTGACTGTTAACTATCCTGCACCCACCTGTGTAAAAAGAATCCCACAGGTTTTCCAGCTTTGCTTTCTCCGCCTTCCTAATCTGTCACCAATGAATTTTATGAACCCATTTATGTCCCCTCCTTTGATTGTAATGCATAAAAATAGGTGAAAAACCGTCATTTTCCGGAGCATTGTCTCAATGCGATGAGATTCTGCTTCCTGATAATTGTGGACAGCTTGGCTCAAAACACACAAATTTTTTTTACAGGTTTGAATGTTTCCTTATGGTAACAACACTGATTCCAAGGATGTTCCTCAGCCCTGGGTGAGGTACACATATAAAAGTTACCATGAAAAATGTATCACATAGATTTTTTTTTCTTTCAACAGATTAAGTAATGATTTAAAAGTTTGAAAAATAGCCCTAGCTGGTTTTGCTCAGTGGATAGAGTGTTGGCCTGTGGACTGAAGGGTCTCAGGTTTGAATCCAGTCAAGGGCACATACCTGGTTTGGGGGCTTGATCCCCAGGGCATACAGGAGGCTGCCAATCAATGGCTCTCTCATCATTGATGTTTCCATCTCTTTCTCCCTTCCTCTCTGAAGTCAATAAAAGTATGTATTTTTAAAAAAGTTTTAGAAATAAAAGTCACTATAAATGTTTACCACAATGTGAACTTCTTGAGTTATATATTTTTATATTTCCTGAGTTAGGCATATAATAGTGGTTCCATTTAATACATTAATTAAACTAACATTTTCCTAGATCTGTACAAAGTGCCATGGGGAGCCCAGGAAATTATGGTAAATAGTATGTGAGCTTTGGTGGTTAAAATATTGAAATAGAGAGTCAAAATATCGTTCTCTTTTCTCTGCTCCTTAATCTTTCTGATGAACTAACTGGTAAAGTGTCAATTGGGTACTTCACTGACATTTGCTAATCCCACCCGCCCTGCCTGCCTTCTTTCAACTTTATAACAAAGAGCTTGTCTCGAGCTCTCTGTAATGCAGTAAACAGCATATACCTGGAATTGAATGATATTTTTAAAAAATATTGACCCAAAGTGGTGATGGAAATAAAGAAAAAAATATTCTTCCATTGTGATTTTCTTTCTGTTCATGGTCAGAGGTAGGGTAGTGATGTTGAGAAGGCTAATTCCTATGTAAACCTGATGTTTGGGGGGCTAGCAATCTGAATCTGTGCAGTAACCTAAAGTACAATCTTGATAACCTAAAATTAAGTCACTGTCCCTTTCCTCCACAATCTGGTCTTGCAAGACCTGTTACCTAAATACTCACATTTTATAGAGGCCATAATCCATGAACCCCCAGAGAGGGTTATCAGTGGTGGTGCCAGGCCAGGCCCTTAGGTATGATCTCAAGACCCCCATCCCAACCCACAGGGCTTTTTGCAAAGCGCACGAGAGGTCCGGAAGGCCCCATCCATATTTGGAGGACCAAGAAACCAAGAGGGGATAAAAGAAGGGCTTCCACCATATTGGTTTGCTCAGACTCTGGAGGCAACTCCTCTGAGACCGCCAGCGTAATAAAGCTGTGTAACTCCATTTCTCTAAGCATCTCTTGGGTTTCTTTGGTCTTCTACAATGATGTAAAGTTGTCTTTTAAATACTGTTTTCTACAGAGTATATTTAAAGAAAAAAACTTAAGTAAATAATAGTTTAGATTATATTCAGATACAGAAGAAAAAAATATTGTGAAAGTGGAACTCAAATGACTGGTTTGGACTATACTTAATAAAATACTGTAAATGACAGAATAATACTATTATATTTCCATATAAAATATTTATCTGTCTGTTATGTACATATGTAATGACATATATAAACTATATTTTGTATGGTTAATATTAAATATAGATTATTACAATAACATTAATATTAATTGCTGTAAGAATTTGGAGGTAGTAAATATTGTTCTGGAATGTGACAATCTGGGAACGTTTCTGGAAAGACGTATGTTATAGTCGCCGAAGGAGGAATACACGAGTCTGGAAGTGGTAAGAATTATAAATGTATTAGGTTATCTGGATACCAGATGGACTGAGCCCCCAAATGGTGCCAGCACCCCAAGATGGGGCATCAGAGGTTTTAAAGGACTTTAGGCGGCTTTTTCCGGGTGCAGAATTCTCTGTGCAGGTCTGGGTCCTTGGAAGGTCTGGAGGGGAGAGATTATGGTCTTAGCAAGTAGAATGTGGTCTAAGCAAAAGGGGACTCTGTAGTGAAGTGGCCTAAAGGTCAGTTCCCAGGGGAGGGGTATTGACTCAATTATTTGACCAGACCTAACATTAGTGAGAAGGTTGGAGTCCTGCACCTGGTGCAGAACTAACCTGTAGTGCCAGGTGAGCGAGCAGGTGAAGAAGGCCCAGACTCAGAGCAAAGGGTGCCTGGCAGGTGCAGTGCGGTACTTGGTGCCAAGCACTTGTTATAGGGTCACAATGACGTTGTGTGGCCTTGAGTGAGCTCTGCGTGGAGCAGGGGGATGACAAGATTGAACTGGGCATTTTCCAGGTGTGTTTATGAGCATGAGTATTGGCCTGGGAGCTCCCTACACAACACGTCTTAGTCTTTAAGTGTGAGGCCGGGGAACACACAATTCCTGTGGACAGGGGGCTGGAAACGCAGACTCATATCTGAGCTGAGCTAGCAAAAACCACCTGGATGGGAGCAGAGAGAAATGATGATTCCTGTTGCTTTTGCCCATGTTTGTTGTGAGTAGAAGTAAGGTCAGGGAGGGCTCCCTGTGTAAGGTTTTTATAGATTTCTCTTCTTTTCACTAAGGAAAATGCGTCAAATACCCACCCCAGACCAGAGACCTGTGTGAGGGGAATAACCCAGGAGTCCCCTTCCTGGCAGTTGCCAGGCATGGGCTGGAGTGGAAATTTCTGGAAAGAGGCCACAAGCCCCAGGACTGAGCAGGGCTGGCCAGCAGCTCCTACTCAGACCCGTCCACACATTTCTCTCCTGGGTCCTCAGCCCTCTGCCCTGGTTCAAGATTTTAGGAATTCCTGTGGATTGGGCTCTCACACTCCAGGTAAGAGGATGGATAGAGCCCTCACACCTGTCAGAATGGCTACAGTCAACAAACCAACCAATGTCAAGTGCTGGCGAGAATGTAGAGAAAAAGAAACCCTGTGCACTGCTGGTGGGAATGCAGACTGGTGCAGCCATTAAGGAAAATAGTATGGAGTTTCCTCAAGAAATTAAAAACTCCTCAGAGATCCCACTTCTAGGAATATATCCTAAGAAACCTGAAAATCTCATCAGAAAGAATATATGCACCCCTATGTTCATAGCAGCACAATTTACAACAGTTAAGACTTAGAAACAGCCTAAATGCCCATCAGCAGATGAGTGGATAAAAAAAAACAAACACCTGGTACATCTACACAATAGAGTACTACACGGCTGTAAAAAAGAAAGAGCTCTTACCATCTGCAACATGAATGGACATGAAGGGTATTATGCTCAGCAAAATAAGTCAAAGAAAGGTAAGTATCCCATGATCCCACTCATATGTGGACTCTAATGAACCTAATAAACTGATGAACAAAATAGACCCAGAGACATAGAAGCATGAACAGTCTAGACTGTTGAACCTCAGAGGGAAGGCAAGGGAGGGTGGGTGGGAAGACATCAACCAATGAACTTGTATGTATATAAGCCTAACCCATGGGGGGATGGGGACGGGAGCAGGCTGGAAGAGGTTAATAGGAGAAAAAGGAGGACCTATGTAATACTTTCAACAATAAAAATTAAAAGGAAGGGAAAAAAAAAGATGGTGAGTGACTCCAGCCCTCAGGTTTCCCGGAAAACCTTCCTCCACATCCCTTGTGTCTGGAAAGCAGAAGTCACAGGACGATGGTTGGTGACAATCTGAGCTTAGGTGTCAGTGGATCTCACAGAGACTCAATGGGAGAGAATCGCAAACAGACCCCTGTTTGCCTTGGAGGGGGGAGAGGAGAGAAGACTCCTTCTCTGGCCCACTGGAATGGACCCAGGGCCTTCTGCGTGTGAAGCAGGCGTGCTAACCACTGCACGGAAACCACATGCTCAGGGTGTTCCTGAGCCAGCACAGTAGGAAATGTTTATACTGATTTGACTCAAAGATAAATTTGGAGGGTGCTTGGGGTTTTTTGGAGCTACATTCCATTTCCCGGGCACCTCACTCGCGGGTAAATTCAAAATATCCTCAAATAGAATCATTGTAAACACACAAGAAAAAAATCACTAAAACCACATCTTAACCCTAGGACCACTTCTACGTCCTTCGTTCATCCCAGGATTACGTAAGGCTGCGCTTGCCTTCTT
This sequence comes from Cnephaeus nilssonii, assembly GCF_951640355.1. Taxonomy (NCBI): domain Eukaryota; kingdom Metazoa; phylum Chordata; class Mammalia; order Chiroptera; family Vespertilionidae; genus Cnephaeus; species Cnephaeus nilssonii. Next base: position 238,441 of record NC_137092.1, read on the forward strand.
TCTTCTGCACTTTGGCCACTGCCTTCTCGAAGCCATTCTTGGGGGCCAGCTCCAACTTGGCATGGTCGTAACTCACTGGACATGGTGGGTAAAAGGAAACAAGAGCACAGGGCGCTGTGTCCGATTTATATACAAGCTCACATGCAAATAAGGTGATGAACCAAAGTCCTGTGTCTGTTGGTTATTGGAGAGCAATCTCGAAAACTTAGCTCTGCCCAATCAGAGCGCCAGAATCCCAAATGGCACTTTCACTGGTTAAGACAAAGCTGAAACCTTAACCAATGACACATCTGCTTTTTCGCGCCACAAACGTTTATAGAAAGTGCCGCCCGAACACTTTCACTTTTGCAGCCACTTGCACTGAAGTTTATAGTCAGAATGTCCGGCCGCGGGAAGCAGGGCGGCAAGGCGCGCGCCAAGGCCAAGACGCGGTCCTCCCGGGCCGGGCTGCAGTTCCCCGTGGGGCGCGTGCACCGCCTGCTGCGCAAGGGCAACTACGCCGAGCGGGTCGGGGCGGGCGCGCCCGTGTACCTGGCGGCCGTGCTGGAGTACCTGACGGCCGAGATCCTGGAGCTGGCGGGCAACGCGGCCCGCGACAACAAGAAGACGCGCATCATCCCGCGCCACCTGCAGCTGGCCATCCGCAACGACGAGGAGCTCAACAAGCTGCTGGGCAAGGTGACCATCGCGCAGGGCGGCGTGCTGCCCAACATCCAGGCCGTGCTGCTGCCCAAGAAGACCGAGAGCCACCACAAGGCCAAGGGCAAGTAAGGAGCAAGTGGCAGCACTCAAAACCAAAGGCTCTTTTCAGAGCCACCCACGCTTTCACTAAAGAGCTTGCCTTTTGTGTGTTGCAGCAGGCACGAAGAGGACAAAGGTTGTAATTGTGGGAGGTGGATAAATGTGTTAATAAAGGTGGCTAAAACCTGGGAGTTATGGGAAAAAAGGGGTTGATGGTGAAAGGAGAATAACTGATGTCATTGGAAAACAATACATTGTATAGTTTTTAAGGAGCTACAGGACCTTAAGTAGTGCAGGGAGTGCCCAGCTGTTTCCAGAGGCCTCTGGGTGGCTCTGAAAAGAGCCTTTGGGTTGTGTGGCCTGTCAGAAGGCTAACATCCTACTTCTTCTTCGGAGCCGCCTTCTTGGCCTTCGCAGTCTTGGGTTTGGCTACCTTGGGCTTGGCAGTTTTGGCCTTGGCAGCCTTTGCCTTCACCGCCTTGGGCTTGGCGGGGCTCTTGGCCGCCTTCTTGGACTTGGTGGCGGCCTTGGGCTTCTTGGGGCTCTTGGCCACCTTCTTGACACCGGCGGCCGCAGGTTTCTTGGCCTTCTTGGGGGTCTTCTTCACGGACTTCTTGGCCCCCGTCGCTTTCTTGAGCTTCTTGGGGGTGGAGCCCGCAGGCTTCCTCGGCTTGGCCGCGCCCGCCTTCTTGGCCTTGGGCTTGGCCTCGCCGGAGGCCGCCTTCTTGTTGAGCTTGAAGGAGCCCGAGGCGCCGGTGCCCTTGGTCTGCAGCAGGGTGCCCTTGCTCACCAGGCTCTTGAGGCCCAGCTTGATGCGGCTGTTGTTCTTGTCCACGTCGTAGCCCGCGGCCGCCAGCGCCTTCTTGAGCGCGGCCAGCGAGAGCCCGTTGCGCTCCTTGGAGGCAGCGACCGCCTTGGTGATGAGCTCGGACACGGGCGGCCCGGACGCCTTGCGCTTGGCCGCGGCCCCGCCCGCCGCCTTCTTGGTCGCCTTCTTCTTGGCGGGGGACTTCTCCACGGGGGCCGGGGTGGCGGCCTCGGCGGGAGCGGTTTCCGACATGGCGATGAGTCGCAGGGAGAGCTGAGAAGGTTGAAATCAAAACCCAAAGAGGGAGGTTGTAGCCTGCCGGCTCGGGCCTGGACTTATATAAGCCGATGCTGTGCTGTGATTGGTGGGACGCCCAATCCACCGCCCTCGGGCGGCCGCCTTTAACGGTTGGATTTACAAACCGTGTTTCTTAATCCCAAAATTCTGGTTAAATGTTCAAAACTGGGATACAGAATGTGACGCTTTGTAGCTCCAAAGGCGGAAGACACTCTCCCGGCTCACTTACTCGTGTTTTTATGCATCCCGTGCAACGGATGAAAGATTTTTTTTAAAAAATCGCTACTGTTTTCCATAGGAGTCCACCTGGTTTAGAGTGTCGCGCTACTTAGTTGCGTGTGGCAACAAATTTCTACTAAGTATCAAAGGAACCTTTTTTAAAAAGCTTTGTCCCTCAATTTGGCCTTTGATTTTTACAAGAGGGAAGACAGTAGGTTCCTTAGTTGGATATAAACTTTGTTTCTAACTGTAGCAAGGTCTCAGGGCACCTGGTCACCAGGTAGACCTTACTTTGAAACCCGATTCTGCTTCCTAGGAGTTTCCAGGAGCTTACGTCTTTAGAGACAGGTATTTTGCAACTTGGAAAAGTTCAATTGCACCAGGAAAAAGATAAATTACTTTGGCTTCAGGATCCAAAGACATAGATTCAAATTCAAACTTGAATTTGGTATGTTTTTTATTAAGATGTGTTCTCTCTTTAGTCCCTACCCAAATCTATTAAAATAAGGATGAAAAAAAATGTTTAGTCCAGATAATCTTTTATATATATTAAAAAAACCACAACTCTGCAACTTGCCAAAAAAAAAAAAAATTATTCAAGGACTTCCAGTCGCTATCAAAAGCACAAAATGGGACTTTGTCCATTTCCAAGGTGCTTTCTCAATGCTCTCATTCAAATTCCTCCTGTCCATCGACATTTAACAAAGTGCTCCTCTTCTGTTAGCAGACAGGAGACATAGATGTGGATATTATTGTGTTTAAGCAAACATAGAACTGTATTTTACAAAAGTAATTGGCAACTGACTATGAGAAAGGTGGATTGGGGATTTCCTACCCTCAGAAAAATTCAGAAAAACATTACCGTCCACAGGAACTGAGGCAACAACCAGGAGGTTGGCATGGAGGGCGGAGAAGTTTGCTATTTACTTGGAGGCATGTAGGATGGGGAATGAATAGGATTTTGTGCCTGACCGGGATGATAGGGAGATGAAATGATGACTGTGACCTCTCACACACTCGAGGATAGTTAGTGCTCCCTGTGCAACACTGTAGCAAAATAGCCAGCACGCTTCTTTCCGCATCCCTGCAGGTGGAACTATATAGCCACGGATGGCTGTATCTGGACAGTGCCTTGTTTTTGTAAGGCCCTCAAGCTAATAGTGGTGTTTGGATTTTTATGTTAGAAAAAAAATATGTGACAGAGACCACATTTGGCCACCAAAATCTAAAATATTTACTATCTGGCCATTTGCTGTGTTTTGAACTCATCCACATAGACATGGATCATGGAACATAGTTACAAGCCTGCCTCTTTCAGAACAATGGGAATAAAAAAAAATCTTAACAAGAAAATGTTCTAGCCAAGCACTTTTCACTGTTTCAATCACAAAACTTTTAGAAGATCTGTGGCGATGCGGTTGGGAGTGTGTGTGTGTGTAAACGCCTCTATGCTTTAGGGGCAGGAGAGAGGTATAATAAGAACAGCTAATGTACAATGAGCATTTACTAAGTGCCAGGTGCTAATCTAAGGATGCTCTACAGATTTTAATTCATTTGCCACATTTTATAACTATACAGGCTGAGAGAGAATGGTAACTTGTCAAAGGTTGTACATTTACTAATTGGTGGCTCTGAGGTTTGAACATAGACCACCTGGTTCTATTGTGATGGGAAATCCGAGGTGTGGGGAGAGGACAATCTCTGAAGCTCACAACAGGCAGACCAAGTTGTCCTACACCTGACGGCTTCCAGGAGCTCCAAACTCCTCTGCAGGAAGAGGCTTTGGCCCCGTGGCCAGAATGGGTGCTGAATCCATTCAGAGACCCTTCCAAAGGCTTTCCAAAGAGCGGATAGTTGGGATGTAAGGCACTCTGGAAGGGCAAATGCAAATCCAGAAACAGGAAGGGAAGGCAAGGCCCCCATGGCTGCCCTGACTGAAAACACTGGAGAACAACTGCTTCCATATAACCCCACTACCTCCCGGGGCGAAGATGCCAGCCCCCACTATGTAAGCAGCAAAATTAGGAAAAGAGAGACATATCTGGATCACACATGAGAAGACCTTTAAAAGCTGGAAATATTGTACAAAGTGAACAGCTGAGTTCTGTTAAAAAGAACCCAGAAAATTATGAGTGCATACAAGAAACAGCTTTAAAAATTATCTCAGATATGACTCCTAGTCTGACCCTATTTCAAAAAAAACAAAACACGGACAAGGACATATTTAAAACAGAGACAAAGGCTTGGAAAACAATGTTCAGACGTCTTGGGAATTAATCTTACAAAGGACAGCCTGGAGGTCATCAGCTCACTGGTCTCACATACACAAAGGTCAACGTTACATTGAAACAAAAGTCAGCAACATGTTAAACATTCGCGGTTAATACTTACTTCCTTAAGGCAGGGAAGCAAATGGGACCAAGCTCTTAAGAAAAGGCGCCAAAAGCCTGTGCGGCTCAAGGCTGAGGAAGAGTACGTACGTGCCAGCAACCTGGGCCGTGGTTAGGTTTACAGGGCACAGGCAGCTTTGGAACGCCAGGGAATCATTCGTGTGCAGTCAGCGTGTAACATGGGAAGTGTGCCCAGAATCCCTTCCCCACACAAGTTTTCCATGGGGCAGCCATGCAGGCTCTAGAAGCAACAGCTCTTTACAGATAGTTGAGGGGCTCTGAAAAGAGCCTTTGGGGGAGGGGGGATATTGAGAGCCGCAATTACGCTCTCTCCCCGCGGATGCGGCGCGCGAGCTGGATGTCCTTGGGCATGATGGTGACGCGCTTGGCATGGATGGCGCACAGGTTGGTGTCCTCGAACAGCCCCACCAGGTAGGCCTCGCACGCCTCCTGCAGCGCCATCACGGCCGAGCTCTGGAAGCGCAGGTCGGTCTTGAAGTCCTGCGCGATCTCGCGCACCAGGCGCTGGAACGGCAGCTTGCGGATCAGCAGCTCCGTGGACTTCTGGTAGCGCCGGATCTCGCGCAGCGCCACGGTGCCGGGCCGGTAGCGGTGCGGCTTCTTCACGCCGCCCGTGGCCGGCGCGCTCTTGCGGGCCGCCTTGGTGGCCAGCTGCTTGCGGGGCGCCTTCCCGCCCGTGGACTTGCGCGCGGTCTGCTTGGTCCGAGCCATGGTGAGGGCTTTTCCACCAGTGAATCGGAGAGCCGGCCGGCCCTGTATTTATAGCGACTCTCGCGCTCCGATTGGATGGTACCTGCTCCTCCCATGGCCTCCCCGCGGATTGAGTTCTTGGTTTAGGAAACATTTTCCCGCCTGCTCGAGGTCTGTGATGATGTACAAAGAAAATATCTTAGTGACCTTTAAAAAGCCTCTAGGATGCATTCGAAATTCTTAAGAAAAGGTGGTCTTGAGAATCTGAAACCTCCTTGCACTGGTTTAAATAAAACATGTCCTGATGGGATTATTGACCAAACTGAACATGAAAGGGAAATCATTTAAACGGAGGACTCGTGGTTTCAACTTCTCGTCACTGTGTCGCCCCGTCTCAAACCTGAGCGGGCTTAGTAATCGCTCCAAGAGCGTGTGAACACAGGGCGGCCAGCTTTTCTGTAAAAGGTGGTATTTACTGTCCGGGACACTAGCTTTCACTGACGGTACCAGAACCCGCGGTGTGGGTTTGAGGCAGTGGAGCTAGCCACAGCCCAGGTGACGGGCACGCTGGGCCAGGGGAGGGACAGGGGGTAACCAAATGCCCTTAAACTGTTTGGGGCAAGTTACACCATCTAAGTCCTTAAGCGAACTCCCAAGTCCACGCTAACCTAACCCGAGGGAGGTGCTCAGAAAAATAAAGAGTTTTACTGGGTGTACCGGTTAATGTGGATTTTTTTTCCCCATGGCGTTACACATACGTGGCTATACATGTGATTTGGTATGTATGCTATTTTTTGTATTGCTCCTTCAGATGACCACTTGTTCCGATCGATGGCACACGTACTTTTTGAGCAGCACTTAAAAACGTACAAAGAAGTTAAAAATTGGGTCTCTGGATGGTCTGCCTCAAAACAAGAAAAGTTCTATTGGCACGGTATCCACAAGTTACCTGAAAAATGGGGAAAATGTGTAGCTGGCGATGGACGTTACTTTGAACAAAGCACTTTTGATGTTTCTCTTGAAATTATCGTGTTTTCTTTGATTACAAAATCCGAATTATTAACCGGTAAATGGTTAATCCACGTTTAAAAAAAATGATACCGGTTAATACCCTGACCCGGAGCTAATAGCAATACCAACCCCTTGGCCTGGGGCGCAGGGAGGGGGCTGATCTGAGCCTGTACCGCTGTAAGGCAGTTAGACCTGGACCCAAACCAGGCCGGGGAGACAGAAGGGCTTTAACTTCCCACTTTCCTGACGCCCGAGGCAAGCAGGTGAGAACAGCCCGCCCTTTGCTGACAATGTGCTGCTTTAATGCACTTTCCAGGGGCGTCAGGGATACCGTTGCACAATACTTTCCCAAGATCCCCCCCCCCCCGCCCCAGGTGGGACTTACAGGCTTGTTGGCGGAGCCTGGGGTGGCACCCTTTCCTGGGGCCCCGGGTAGTGGGGTTCCCACAACCTTCACGTCCCTGTGCTGCTGGGACCCTGAGGATGTAGAACCTGGTTCCTCCCGCCCCATTTCCCCATAAAGCAGGACAGCGCTCAGCCCTTCCGCGAGGGGGTGGGCGGCCCTGAAAAGGGCCTTTGGTTTTGGGGCGGGAGCCAGTCGGTGGGGCTCAGCCGCCGAAGCCGTAGAGGGTGCGGCCCTGGCGCTTGAGCGCGTACACCACGTCCATGGCCGTGACCGTCTTGCGCTTGGCGTGCTCCGTGTAGGTGACGGCGTCGCGGATCACGTTCTCCAGGAACACCTTGAGCACCCCGCGCGTCTCCTCGTAGATGAGCCCGGAGATGCGCTTGACGCCGCCGCGCCGCGCCAGGCGCCGGATGGCGGGCTTGGTGATGCCCTGGATGTTGTCGCGCAGCACCTTGCGGTGGCGCTTGGCGCCGCCCTTGCCCAGGCCCTTCCCGCCTTTGCCGCGACCAGACATGGTTGCAGAGAGAGAGGACACAGTGTCTCCACCCTGGCAAACTGTGCTTATATACTTCTTCTGCGGACCTGTTTGGGAGCGCGCTCACCCCTGCCACGCCCAGCGCTCTTTTTCCGGAAAATGAAAAGGGCGGCGCTTCATCAAACCTCTAGGTTTAAAAAACCCACAGTTTACATCATAGGCAAGGATAGAAAACTGAAAGCTTTTTCTTTAAAACCAGTAACAAGACAAGGGTGTCCATTTCACCATTTTTTATTCAACATAGTATATCCAACAAGAAAAATAAATAAAAGGCATCCACATTGGAAAGCAAGAAGTAAATTTCATTATTCCCACATGACATGATACTAGAAACCCTTAATGATTCCACAAAAAAACTTTTAGAACTAATAAATGAATTCAGTAACGCATCAGAATACAGTTAGGATTCAGAAATAAGTTTCATGTTTATATACCAACTAGTGGCCCGGTGCACGAAATTCGTGCACATTAAAAGGGGATTAATTAGAGGAAATATTTTAATATTGCTATTTGCCCTTTCTCTATAATAGAAGTGTCAGAGATGAAAGAGAATTAGTAAAATGTATATGAAAACCTTCCTCTTGTCAGAGTCTGGGGCTCACCACGGGACCCAGAGTCAAGTCCCCGCCCACCCACTTGCACCTCAAAATTGTGTGAGACCCAGACCTGGCTGCCCCTCCCCCCCCAATTGGGCTAGATCCAGACCTGGCCAGTCCCAGCCTTGTCAAGCCCTGCAGGGCAGGGGGCGTAGCCTCAGGTCCCCTGGCCTGGTGCCAGGATGGGGGGCATGGCCTGAGGTCCCCCAGCCCAGACCGGGGCAGGGCACGTGCCTTGAAGTCCTCCATCAAGACCCGCCAGGTGGGGTACATGGCCTGAGATCCCCTGTCAAGCCAAGCTGGGTGGGGGGCATGGCCTGAGGTCCCCCGTCAAGACCCACTGGGCGGGGGGGGGGGGGGGGGGGTATGGGCTGCAGCCTCAAGTCCCCTGGCCCAGCACCAGGAGGGGGGCGCAGCCTCAGGTCCCCCATCGAGCCCTGCTGGGTGGGGGGCACGACCTGAGGTCCCCTGTCAAGCCCCTCAGGGGTGGGGGAGGGCATAGCCTCAGGTTCCTGCTGATTGTTCATTAAAGCTCCTGATGGGAACTTGGCCTCAGATGTGGGCGCAGCCATCTTTGTGATAGAGTGATGGTCAATTAGCATATTCCCTCTTTATTAAATATGATAACACTATCAGAAAAAAATTAAAACCATGATGAGATGTCACCTGGCATCTGCCAGAGTGGATATCATCAATAAATCACCAAGGAATAAATGTGGGAAAAAGGGAATCCTTGTGCACTGTTAGTGGGATTGCAAATTGTTGCAGCCACTATGGAAAAAGGTATGGAGCTTCCTCAAAAAATTTAAAATAAAACCACCATATGACCCAGCAATCCCACTTCTGAGTATTTACACAAAGAAATTAAAAACAATAATTCAAAAAGTTATATGCATCCTTTGATGTTCGTTGCAGCACTATTCACAATAGCCAAGTTATTGAACCAACATAAATGTCCATCAATAGATGAGTGGATAAAGATTTTATATATATATATATATATATATATATATATATATATATATATATATATATATAATTACTGATCCATAAAAAGGAATGCAAGCTCGCCATTTGTGAAAAGGTGGATGGACCTAGTGGGTATTATGTTAAGTGAAATAAGTCAGATAGAGAGAGACAACTTCTTCAAAGATAAATGTTTTAAAGCCTAATTAAAATCTCCTTGCCCTGGCCGGTTTGGGCTCAGTGAATAGAGTGTCAGCCTGCGAACTGAAAGGTCTCGAGTTCAATTCTGGTCAAGGGCACTTGCCCAGGTTGTAGACTGGATCCTCAGTATTTTTTGGGCGGGGGAGCCGGGGGGTGGGGGCTTGCAAGAGGCAGCCAATGATGTTTCTCTCTCTCCCTCTTCCTTCCTCTCTGAAATCAATAAAAATATTTAAAAACTCCTCAGTCCAACTTCTCTTCTACAGTTCTGTGCTGGCCCACTCCCAGACAGCCATGCCTTTGTCTGGGTCCGGCTTTGCTGTTGTTTTGGGGTGGGTTTGTTTGCTTGTCTATTTGGTCTTTATTTTCTGCCCCCTCAGCATCCACGGCCCTAGTGACTGACTGCTGGATCTGAGTGGCCCATCTCTAGAGCAGTGAGAGCAGTCCTCTGGGCCACCTGGGAGGCGTTGTATGCAAAATGCTTTCTATGGAGTCCTAACTGAACCCGTGGCTGAGACAGGAATGGCCCTGATGACAGGGAACTTCCAGGTAGGCTCCTCACTGCTCCCCTTGGCTTCTCTATCCTTAGCCTCACCTGCTACACATCCTGTCCCACGCTGCGTCAGCGGGGGGTGGGGTGGGGGTGACTTCATCTCCTTAGAAACACTTTCATTGTCTAAAGTTGTTTGAGGAAGGTCTGCTTTTTTTCTTTGGAGAGTGGATTAGCAGGCCCTGCAGGGTCTAGAAACACATTCCCGGAGGTTGAGGGAGGACTCCTGTTTTTTGTTTCTGGAAACACTGAGGAAATTTACCAGTGCTTCTCTATCTGGTGCAGGTAGCACACTCTGAAAGGTCTGTAACGTAACTGCAGTAACAGTGCTTTGCTCTGGAAATGATATTGACATTCACATCTATGCTTCTCGAAGGCGTACTTCTCTCTGCTAAATTAGAAACTTGTTCATTCTCTTCTTCCGCCTTTGTGGAAGAGACACAGAGACAGGCTCTGCAGATTTCTTAGCTTAAAAAAAGTTTAAGAATTTCATTTTATTTAAATAAAGTATGATTCGGATGCTTTCCTTTTGTCTTTCTCAGTAAATAATAAGGCTGATTGACATGAGTTACCCAATAAGTTATTGTTGAATAACTGTGATAAATAATATTTTTCTCTCACACAATAGGAGACATTCTTTTCCAAGAGAAATTTGGCAGACTTTTACTTTCCCCTTTAATCAGATGAACACATGAGCTATAGTGTCCCTAGCAATGCTGAGGGTTACCTACTGGTCCACATTCTCTAATTGACCATTTTGTAATGTTTAGTGACAAGTGGAGTCGATCCTTTTCGATATGGTTATATTTTCAACTTCTTATGCCACATATTTATTTCCTTGACACCTGATTTTGTTTTGCTTGATTGGGTTAAGGCTTTGGAATTGGCTGATAGGTTGTGCTGTGTCTCTTTTATGTTTCTCTTGCTCCGCACTCAACATTATTACTAGTGATTAGTTCCTATTTTAATTCTCATTTATTCTATCCTGAAAACACATACTCATTCATACATAAGCACACACACATAAGCCCTTTGGAGGGTTTTCCACTCCGTGAACTTATGCCCTAGATTTCCCTCCTGTTCTACAGTGTCCAGGTCAGAATCTTAACGACGAGGCATGACCACATGCAGCGTCCCTTCTTCTGCTCATACCTTAGAGCCATCACCATCTCTGTCCTCACCCTTAAACTTCCGTGAGCTTCTGCTGCCTCCATGTGCTAAAATATCAATTAAACAAACTTGGAGACCCAAATTCCGCTGTCCCCCAAACTTCAGGCCTCATTCTCCCTTCATCTTACCACACCCTTTCCTGAGGTTCACTGTACCATGCTCTTGTCTGCTTATCCTTTAAAACTGACTTCCAGAGGTAATCCTTACTTTATCCTGAAACTCTCTCAGGACCCAGAAGTATCCTCCAATTTATAAAGATTTTCATGCCTTATTTTACATAAAACCCTACGATGTTTCTGCAATTTCATACATATGACCACTGATGGTCTTCATGTTTCCTCTTAAGCTTCTGTTAATTTGGCTGGTTTTCATGACTGAAATATATCAAGTAATACCTCTCAGAAGCTCTGATTTTCTTTCATGCACCTCCCCTTACGAATATCTTCAGGGTTGGATATTGACAGGACAAGAATTAGGATGAAGGGGAGAGTCCTGGTGTAGGGCTCCCTGATGTCTCACCTCCCTGGCTTTAGAATAGGGACGGGATGGAGAACGCAGTGCCTAAGCTTCTGTCCTTTGAAATCAGACTCTGCTATAGACAAAGTTGGTGTCTCATCAAAAATTCCTAGGTTGAAACCTAATCCCTAATGTGATTATGTTTGCAGGTGGGTCCTTTGGGAGTTGCTCAGACCATAAACTCAGAGCCCTCTTGACTGGGTTTAAGCTCCTATCGGAGGACCCCACCGTCCATCACCTCTTCCATCTCATGAGACGTACTGAGAAGAGGGCTGTCGCTGGACCAGGAAGAGGGCTCTCACCAGACAATAAGTCCGTGGGGCCTTGTTCTTGGACTTGTCACCGTCCAGAACTGTGAGGATTAAATTTCTGCTGTTTTTAAGCCACAGGGTCTGTGGAATTCTGGCATAGCAACCTGAACGAACTGAGCCGCTGGTGTTTTGCAAGCCGTGTGTAAAAAGTACTCAGATTTACTACCTTTGGTTTTGGTGTTTATTACAGGTAATTTGGAAGTAAAGCTAGAAAACAGTTGGAGATCATGACACTGGTATCCAGGTGTGAACTGAATAACAGTAGCAAGATTAACTGAGCCTGTGGGTTCAGGTCTTGGTTTTGCCACTTACTTCTTTCTCCTTCTCCTTCTCCTTCTCCTTCTCCTTCTCCTTCTCCTTCTCCTTCTCCTTCTCCTTCTCCTCCTTCTTCTTCTTCTTCTTCCTCTTCTTCTTCTCCTTCTTCTTCTGGTACGTTTATTAAAGCTGGGGACGGTGAAACGAAGGAAGGGCTTGTGGAAGCAGTGGGGGAGAGCCAAGGTGGTAATCTGCTTTGGCTCCATAAAAACGTTTTAAGAAAGAAGTGAGCCAAGGTGGGGCTGCTTTTAGCTTACTGGAAAGTAAGAAAAACATCTCTGTTCTCTATCTCCCTGACCAGAGGAATTTATCTTTTTATTCTCCCGTTAGGGAGGAGAGATAGAAACCATTTGTTCTCAAGTGTCCTTAGTTAGGGAAGATAAGGTCTCTCCATCCACTAGCTGTTGGTAAATTGTTTAAATTGTTTGGCCTTGCTTAATTATCTCATCTCAGTTTCCTCATTCCATTGCCCTGGAACTTTCCCACCTTTCTTTTTAAAATAAATCTTGATTGTTGAAAGTATTATATATGTGTCTACCCCCTCTCCTCCATTTACTTGTTTCTTAACCTTAGAAGAGTATTTTATTTATTCACTAGAAGCCCGGTGCACGAAATTCGTGCACGGCGGGGGGTTGTCCCTCAGCCCAGCCTGTACCCTCTCCAATCTGGGACTCCTGGAGGGATGTCCGACTGCCCGTTTAGGCCCGATCCGGTGGGATCGGGCCTAAACGGGCAGTCGGACATCCCTCTCACAATCCAGGACTGCTGGCTCCCAACTGCTTGCCTGCCTGCCTCCCTGATTGCCCCTAACCGCTTCTGCCTGCCAGCCTGATCACCCCCTAACCACTCCGCTGCCAGCCTGGTTGATGCTTAACTGCTCCCCTGCCAGCCTGTTTGCCCCCAACTTCCCTCCTCTGCCAGCCTGGTCACCCCTAACTGCCCTCTCCTGCAGGGTTGATCACCTCCAACTGCCCTCCCCTGCAAGCCTGGTCCCTCACAACTGCCCTCCCTTGCAGGCTGGGTGCCTCCCAACTGCCCTCTCCTGCTGGCCATCTTGTGGTGGCCATCTTGTGTCCACATGGGGGCAGGATCTTTGACCACATGGGGGCAGCTATATTGTGTGTTGCAGTGATGATCAATCTGCATAGTACTCTTTTATTAGATAAGATAGAGGCCTGGTGCACGGGTGGGGGCCAGCTGGTTTGCCCTGAAGGGTGTCCCGGATCAGGTGGGGGTTCCCTTGGGGTGTGGGGCGGCCTGAGCGAGGGGCCTGTGGTGGTTTGCAGGCCGGCCACGCCCCCTGGCAACCCAAGGGGAGGCCCTGGTATCTGGAATTTATTTTTCTTCTACAATTGAAACTTTGTAGACTGGAGCTGAGCCAAGCCTGGGGCTCCGGCAGCCATTTCTGTGGCAGTTAATTCACCTTCTACAATTGAAACTTTGTAGCCTTAAGCGGGTGAGCCCAGCCAGGGTGTGCGGAAAGCTTTGCTTCCCCTGTTGCCGCCGGCAACCCTGGCCTGCTCTCTCAAGCTCCATTCTGCCGCCATTTGTTTGAATTTGTTTACCTTCTATAATTGAAACTTTGTAGCTTGAGTGGAGGCTTAGGCCTGCAACGGCTATGGAAAGCTTGGCTTCCTCTGTTACCTGGGAAACCTTGCTCTCTGTGGCTGTAGCCATCTTGGATAGGGTTAATTTGCATACTCGCCCTGATTGGCTGGTGGGCATGGCTTGGCTGGTGGGCATGGCTTATGTAGCGGAGTGATGGTTAATTTGCATATTACCATTTTATTAGAGAGGGTTGTCTTAAATTGTCTATGCTTTTTTTGCTATCACAAATAACATTCTGATGAATATTCTAATGATTCTGTAGAATTTCCTTGGGGCACTGGCCCGGGCACACCCAATTTTACTAAATTAGATGGTTCTTTAAATGTCTGTGTAGGTAAGGCCACCATCAGTAGACCACCACATAAAAGCAAATTTCTCCACCTCTCATGCTTGGCAAACCTAACTTCTGATTTTGATAATCTGCTAGATGTTATGCATTGTTGTTTTATTTTGCATTATCTGATTGCAAGTGACATTTAAAAATTATTTATACAATTGCTAGCCACTCAGCTCTCTCCATTTTAAAAATAAGACTTTTTCCTTCAAAGTGAATAATAAACCACTACACTCAAAGTTTCTAACACAGAACTGTCATTCCTATAAACCCTCTTTTAGGCCACTTAGGCAAGTGAAAACCAGAATAACCGTAGTTCAATTTTGTTTTCCTACAGCCATTGGGGGCTGAATTCCCATCTTCTCCTTTCCTTCCCAGATTTGTTGAAAAGAACCTGCATGGGCTTTATCCCCAATAGTTGAGGGCCTTTGGAAGAAAAACTTCTAGAGCTGGAGAGAAGTATAGATCGCCTGTCTAAACCCTGAGAGCTATTTTCAGGTTCAACTACAAGATATAATTAGCATATTTGTGAATATCACAAGTGGGTAAGGGAGGTGCCAATATCTATGCTCTGAACCCCTTGTTATGGGACGGACTTGTAGAAATTACTTTCCTATGGACAGCTTCCTTCACTTTACCTGGAATCAAGGGTCAAGTGGTGATTTTTATCTTTGCAGATACATTGTTGCCTTTTGAAACTGCTAGTGTTAAGCAAGAGTTTGTTAAGCAACCTAGTTTCCCTAAATAGCTACTATAATGTAAACGCTGAACGTGCCTTGACAATTTTTACACTCAATTAGTTGAGGAAAGTGATACCCAAAGTTCTGGAGGGAAGGCCAGAAACCCGTCCCCATTATTTCCGCCAATTGTGCGCTGAGCTTGCGTTATCCACACGTAACTAGCAGTGCAGCAGCCACTGTCAGTGAGGATGGAAGTGGCTCTGAAAAGAGCCTTTGGGTTCCAGGTGGCCGCTCGCCAAGAGCTCACGCCCTCTCCCCGCGGATGCGGCGCGCGAGCTGAATGTCCTTGGGCATGATGGTGACGCGCTTGGCGTGGATGGCGCACAGGTTGGTGTCCTCGAACAGCCCCACCAGGTAGGCCTCGCACGCCTCCTGCAGCGCCATCACGGCCGAGCTCTGGAAGCGCAGGTCGGTCTTGAAGTCCTGCGCGATCTCGCGCACCAGGCGCTGGAACGGCAGCTTGCGGATCAGCAGCTCCGTGGACTTCTGGTAGCGCCGGATCTCGCGCAGCGCCACGGTGCCGGGCCGGTAGCGGTGCGGCTTCTTCACGCCGCCCGTGGCCGGCGCGCTCTTGCGGGCCGCCTTGGTGGCCAGCTGCTTGCGGGGCGCCTTCCCGCCCGTGGACTTGCGCGCCGTCTGCTTGGTCCGAGCCATCCCCAACACAGAGAAGCAGAAAACTGCTGGAAGGTGACAGCGCGGGCGCTCAACAAGGAAATATATAGAAGGCAAGTGCCACTGTGATTGGAGGAGGCACCTGCCCATCAAGGCCCGCAGTGACGTGATTGGAAGCCGCGTCCGCTTTCTGATCACTGGAGCCTCCCGGGCGTTTGGGTCAGAAATTAACTTCTTCCTCCCACCCACCCTTTCAACAGAGGCTGTTTTCTACCCTTTCTCGTCGCTATGGTCTGTACGCATTTTCTTCACAATGTTCTCTGTCTTTCCTCCGCGGAATTTAACGTAAGTATTAGAATTCTATATCTTGTTGGCGGAATAAAAATTTTAAAATTTGGCGCCAAAAACTGGCTTTCCTTTGATCTTTTTGAAAAAGCGCGCGCTACGTGGGATTGGCCAAGTGATTTTTCAGCCTCTTTCAGGTTTAGGAAGGAGGATTTCCCGTCAGCTTCTTCATTTCTCTATTTAAACTTAGACATTTTAAAATGTTTTGTAGGCTTTTTCTAAATGTCTGTTGAACTCAATTTCACATTGGATATTATAGCTAGATTAACATTTACTCTTCCCTGCCATGTCCATAGGCAGCATTCCACTACGTGTAACCATTTGAACTGAGACTCGTGTAAAAGGGGGTTAAGAAAAAGCATCCTCAAACGAGCAAATGGCACAGAAAGAGGGCGGAGTGAGTGACGCTGGGCCCCGCGCAGAGCAGCTCGGCGGCAGGGACCCGGCTCCGGGCCGGCGGCATTGCTTTCCTATTTACAGCCCACTGGGTGCCCCTAGGAGGTGGGCGTTGGCGAAGATGTGTCCCATTAAGATGCAAAAGAACTCGAACAAGAGACAGGAATGGTTTTATCCCCCTGTGGGTTATTAACTCAATTTGCATTTCAATAGTCACCCTGCGTCTACCCGTCCCGTTTTCTGCTGGTTTAAGCCCGAGGGCGTGCAGGTTTCATCAGTTAGGTACCGGGTGCAGAGTCTCTCTCCCTTAGTAACTACATTGTTGCTAACTTAGTTCACGATAGAGTTACTTTCGCGTTTATAGGATGTTTACAGCGACATCTCCTGGTGGGTGTAAGTGATCCTTTTCATGTAGCTGTTACAGTAACACGGAGATTGCAAGCTCTTTAGTGAAAGCGTGGGTGGCTCTTTAAAGAGCCTTTGGTTTTGAACGCTGCGACTTGCTCCTCACTTGCCCTTGGCCTTGTGGTGGCTCTCGGTCTTCTTGGGCAGCAGCACGGCCTGGATGTTGGGCAGCACGCCGCCCTGCGCGATGGTCACCTTGCCCAGCAGCTTGTTGAGCTCCTCGTCGTTGCGGATGGCCAGCTGCAGGTGGCGCGGGATGATGCGCGTCTTCTTGTTGTCGCGGGCCGCGTTGCCCGCCAGCTCCAGGATCTCGGCCGTCAGGTACTCCAGCACGGCCGCCAGGTACACGGGCGCGCCCGCCCCGACCCGCTCGGCGTAGTTGCCCTTGCGCAGCAGGCGGTGCACGCGGCCCACGGGGAACTGCAGCCCGGCCCGCGACGACCGCGTCTTGGCCTTGGCGCGCGCCTTGCCGCCCTGCTTCCCGCGTCCCGACATGACGAACTGAAAACCTCCGCTCAGACCTGGGTCCGAGTTCAATCGCTCGGAGCTGCCCTCTTTATAGTCGCGCCGGGGCGCGAAAGTGAATCTGCGCCATTGGCGGCAAGTTACAGCCCTTTCACTGAACCAATGGGATCCTGGGGCTGAAATGCACTTCTTTTCAGTGGACAACATCCCTGTGACGTTTCCGGGACTCGCCACCGGCCGGACACGCCTTCACTCCCCGCCTCCTTTAAGGAGCCGGGACCCAGAGGACACTCGCAGCCTCACACTCGTCCTTCCAGTCGTTCCCCAGCTTCTTCGGCGCTTCCTCCCGACCATGCCCGAGCCCGCCAAGTCGGCGCCCGCCCCGAAGAAGGGCTCCAAGAAGGCGGTGACCAAGGCGCAGAAGAAGGACGGCAAGAAGCGCAAGCGCAGCCGCAAGGAGAGCTACTCGGTGTACGTGTACAAGGTGCTCAAGCAGGTGCACCCCGACACCGGCATCTCGTCCAAGGCCATGGGCATCATGAACTCCTTCGTCAACGACATCTTCGAGCGCATCGCGGGCGAGGCGTCGCGCCTGGCGCATTACAACAAGCGCTCGACCATCACGTCCCGGGAGATCCAGACGGCCGTGCGCCTGCTGCTGCCCGGCGAGCTGGCCAAGCACGCCGTGTCCGAGGGCACCAAGGCCGTCACCAAGTACACCAGCTCCAAGTGAGGCGCTGCAGCCCCTGTCGAACCCAAAGGCTCTTTTCAGAGCCACCCACCTGCCATGAAAGACTTGTTGTGCTTTGCCTATGTTGTGGGGATGAGGATGGGGAGTGGATTATCTTGGGAGGACATCTGAAAAAGTTATAAACAGGTTTGAGAAACACTAGAGTCTTAAGCATTCGTCCCCAGCCAGGCACTCTTAGTGTTGAGTCGAATCCCCACGTTGTCCCTCCCACAGCGATGCTTTTGTGGTCAGCCAGACCAAGTGGTTCTTTCCCTGCTGGTGACAGCTGACCAGGTGCCAGGCACTTTAGTGCAGAGAGCTTGCTTCTCAACTCCACCAGGCATGGAAACTGCCACCAGCAGCATTTGCTGCACTAACACTGGAGGAAAGTGTCATCTGAACACGTCCCAAGGGAAAGGAGTGTAATCCGGTGAAGCTGCACAGATGGGGGAGAAGCTTGTGACCGTGGACTACCCCGCCGTGCGGCAGCCCAGTGAGGACAGGTTTGTAGGGTCATGGACAAGAGGGACCTGCATAATCTAGGAGCCAAACCAAAGGCTGCATGTGGGCTTCTTTACACAAGCTCCCCCTCTTCACCTTTCTCTGCCATGAAACACACCCATGCTCTTGGGCTGCAGAAAACGAGCAGGACGAAGGGAAGCAGTCAGTTCTTCCAGAATCAGTGACTGTTGGAGTAAGTGTGGGCAGCTGACGAATCCCCAGTTATGCTGGAGAGTTCTCTAAACTGAATTCACGCTTTCTGCTTGGTTTTAGGTTCCATTCTGCCTCTTCTGATGACATGGTATCCGTATGGCTTAGTTGAGATTTAAACGCCAATCGCTCCAAAATACTTGGGTTTTCGAAGGCAGAAGCCTCCTCCCCGCCTCCTCCTCCCCCCCCCCCCCCACACACACCAAAAAAATAACCATCCTGATTATTCCAGCGAGGATAATCTCTAATTATCAGAGTGAGACAGGGCCCGGGACTGACGTGTGGGGGATCACCCTCTAAAATCTGTCTAAGCTGGTTTCCTGGCCATGCACAGGGTCCTCCTCTTCTCAGAGGAGCCTTAGATCTGGTTAGTGCTCTGCTGCCATTACCTTAACATCATTAATAATTTTTAACAGGAGACTCCACACTTTTGTTTTGCATGGAACGTCACCAACTATGTAACCAGTCCTCACATTGCCTTCTACATTCTATTGTCAGAAAAAGGAAAAAAATATTTCCCATGCTCTGCATTCTATCCTTTCTTCAAGGTATGTTAAGTGCAGAAAGATTGCTTCTCAATTCCACTGCCAGGATTTCTATTGTTAAACTAAAACACAGGGAGAAATCAAGAAAGAATTTTAACAAAAGGTCATGGATAAGCATAAGAGCTAGTCATGCCTAGAAACCAAACAGGGTGCACTGCTGATGTAACTTCTACATAAATGAAACTATTAGCCTAAAAGGAAGGAAAGAAGAAAGAGAAAGAGAGAAAGAAAGAAAAAGAAAGAAAGAAGGAAGGAAGGAAGGAAGGAAGGAAGGAAGGAAGAAAGAAAGAAAGAAAGAAAGAAAGAAAGAAAGAAAGAAAGAAGAAAGAAAGAAATGAAACAAGCTTTATTGACTTCCTGGGAGGTTAACTCACCCTCCTCAACCTCATAGAATCCAACGATCACTCACCAGATGGTAGAAATAAGGCAGAGCTGGGTAAATTTATGAACTAAGGATGATTACAGATGACTTTTGGTTAATCAGGATCCAGAACATCTTCCAAATTTTGCATATAGTGCATAAGTAATGAGAGAAACATAAGATTACCTGTCCACTCAAAAAAGGGGAAAGAGATAAATATTTTCATTAGCCTATTACAATGCTTAAGGTGTTAGTCTAGTGTCATGATCAATTATCCAGAATTATTTCATTGTCACTGTCCCTCATTCTCCTGCCTCCTTAGAGACCATCTTCCCCTAGATTTTTGTTGTGTGGTTTGTTTGTGTGTTTGTTTGTTTTTTGCACACTCAAAATTTTTTTCTTTGTACCTCTTGAAAAATTTTTTGAAGAAGATATTCAAGCTACATTTCCACCCAAGGCCAAGACACTCAGAATTCATTCCTGCCTCTCTTTACCTGTACCAGTGCAGATGAAAGCTCAGGAAAAATACTGGTTCTGGGTCTCAGGGAATAACTAAAGGAAGATCAGCAGCAAAAAGTTCATGTAGAACAAGAGGAGAAGGGCGCCGATCTTGAAAATTTCACCCAGTGTGAAGTGGGCTGGAGCAGGAAGAATAATGAGAGAGTGTATATGTTCCTTCTTTGGGGGGCCACTCTGGTTTTCAGAGTCCCCAGCCCTGAGGTAGCACAGGAAATGTGTGTGGCCCAGAGGGAAATGGGGGTGAGCACTGAGGCTATGGCTCAGTGATAATTCACCCTTCCTTCCGGACCAGGACTTGCTCGACTTGTGTTTAAGCATCCAGCACAGCTTCCGTGCAGTCTGTGAAGAATGCACAGACGAGAACATTGGTGTCTCCAGGAGGTTCTATTTCTACTCAGGAAAAGAGGAGGAAAAATAACCCGACTAAGCTGGTGGGACAGAGTTTACTTATGAGGAGATGGTGAGAAGTAGGCTGATGGGGGAGAACGGAAAGAAAATTTTTCAATGTATCTGGGGTTTTTGGGTGTGTCTTTTTTAGTTCCTGCTTTTGGAAACTCATGAATGTATTAATTATGCAAAAAGGGTTTAAAATTTTTAAAAATTTAGTTATGTATTTTATTTTAGAATAAATGTGCAGAGTGTATAAAAGAAAGATCTTTGTCATTCTTACTATTTAAGTTTTAGAAATATTTTTCTTTCTTAGTTTTTAATCTTGTTTTCTCTTAGAGCGAGCTGGGGGATGCATGATATGACAGGTAAGTGATATGACATGTGAGCGATATATGATTAATACAATCTGTTTTCAGAAGAAGCAATAAAATAACTCGGGTTCTTTCTCCAAGAATGTTTCCTCAGAAGGGGGTGTGCAGAATGCAGCCAATCAATGATTCTCTTGCATCATTTGATGTTTCTATCTCTCTCTCTCTCTCTCCCTCTTCCTTCCTCTCTAATAAAGGTGAAGGGACTAAGAAGTACAAATTGGTAGTTACAAAATAGTCATGGGAATGTGAAGTACAACATAGGAAATCTACACTAAAAAAAGAGAAAGATGCAAATTGACAGACCATACCTTTGCAACGCCCACCAGCCAATCAGGAGTGGGCATGCAAATTAACCCAACAAAGATGGTGGGTTAATTTGCATACACAGGCACTGAGTGTGGGGGGCAGGTGGTGTCATCGCCATGGCAACAACACAGGCGTTCTGCACCACCCCAGCCACTCAGGGCCTCTGGGCAGCGTGGGAAGGCAGAAAGGTGGTGCAGCAGCCAGGGGAAGGAAGATTCATTCTTGCATGAATCTTCGTGCATCGGGCTTCTAGTATACTCAATAATATTGTAATAACTATGTATGGGGCCAGGCAGGTACTAGAAATATCAAGGAGGTCACTTTGTAAAGAATATGATTGTCTAACCACTATGCTGTACACCTGAAACTAATACAAAATAATATTTAATCTACACTATAATTGAAAAAATATATTAAAAGTTAAAACACTTGCCAAAACCAAGGGTTGAACCAGAGACCTTTAGACATGCAGTCTTACACGCTCCCAACTGAGCTATTTTCTTGTCAATAACTTTAAAAGTGTTTATTTTCTTCATTTCCCTTTTGGATGTCACATTTCAGAAAAAGTTAAATTATTTGTTGCTTGTTTCTGAAAATATAAAATTTTCCCAGGCATCTGTTTGTGGCAGCATGGTAAACAATTGATTTTGATGCTTGCTTTTTGAGTCTTTTAGTTTTGTTTTGTTGCTAGCTTTTGTTTAACCTTGGTATTATGAGTAACTCTAAATCTATACCTGAACCTCCTTCAAAAGCCCCCACCCTACCCCCATTAATGCTTTGGCACTGTGGTGACAATTCAGTTCATTACCTCCAAAAACAGCATAATTTAAACACTGGTACTATCTCTTTTAATCGTGTCCCTAATTTAAAATGGTTCCACCTGGCCGGTGTGCTCAGTGGTTGAGCATCAACATATAAATCAGGAGGTCACAGTTGGATTCCTGGTCAGGGCACATGCCCGGGTTCCAGGCTCTATCCCCAATAGGGGCCTACGGGAGACAACCAATCAATGATTCTCTCTCTCCCCCTTCCTCTCTGAAATCAATAAAAATACATTAAAGCCGTCCCACCTTAGAAACACTGTTTACTTTTTGAAATAGACTTATTTTCAGAGTATTTTTAGATTTACATAAACATTGTGCAGAAAGTACAGAGTTCCCATACACTTCCTTTCCCCCACTTTAGAATCTCTCCTATTATTAACATCTTGTATTAGTGTTGTGCCATGCTCAGCACTGTTAGGGATAAACCTGAGGGGGGATGGTGAAGGATTAAAGAAGACAGACAAGAGAATAAAGCTGGGGCTAGGTGGGACGCTGCTCTCTGATAGAGAGACAGTGCCATGGCCTATAAGCTGAGTCTTTATTTTATAGTAAGATTCCACAAGGCAAGGGGTATGGTCAAGATGTTTACAATGTTCTCATGTGTTTCGAATCTACAAATCTACTCAATTACATGCAACTGAACTCTATCAAGCTTTGTTGTGGCAGCACTTGCTGCACCTCCTGCAGCCCATATCATTCAGCCACGTGGGACCACAGGTTCGGACCATAAGGTCAAGCTTACAATATAGCCTTGGCCCTCCAAGCTGGGACTTGCACGTGGCTTTGCCACGAGAGGACTGTGCCCTGTCATTAGTCTGAGGCTTGAACCTGTCCAAACCCTGTAGCTGCTCTCCACATAGTGTGATACATTTTTCACAATGAATGAACCAATATTGGTGCATTATTGCTACCTAAAGTCCACATCAGGGTTCATTGTGCCACACAGGTTTATGGATTTAGACAAATGCATAATGTCATGTATCCGCCATTACAGTGCCTACAGTAGTGTCACTGCCCTAAAATCTCCTGTGCTCCATCTATTCGTCATCTATGCACCGCCCCAACCGTGGCAACCAGTGACTGTTTTACTGTCTGCATTTTTCATAATGTCAAGTCGTTGTAGACTTTTCAGAGGGGCTTCTTTCACATAGGAATCTAATCTAATAATAGACAAATATGCAAATTGACCACAACTTCGCTACGTCCAAGCCACGCCCACCAGCCAAGCCACGCCCACCAGCCAATCAGGACGAATATGCAAATTATCCGAACAAAGATGGTGGCTAATTTGCATATCGCGACAGCGTAGAAAGAAGCCAAGAGCTGCAGAAGGGAGCAAAGCTGCAGAGAAGCAAGCAAGCGGGGGGGGGGGGGGGGGGGGGGGGGGGGGAGGAGAAGGGAGGAGCAGAGGCGGGGCCGGGGGAGAAGGAAGGAGAGCGGGCTGGCGGAGAAGTTAGAAAAGCAGGGAGGCTGGCAGAGATCTCCGGGCGGGGGACAAGGGAGGAGAGCAGGCAGGGTGGGGTAGAGTGCAGCAGGAAACCCTATTGCAGGATTTTTCCTGCAGCGGGAACGCTAGTATGTATATAAAGTTCTTCCATGTTCTTTCATGGCTTGATAACTCATTTCTTTTTAGTGCTAAATAATACTTTATTGTCTGGATGTACCACAGTTTACTTATTCATTCTCCTATTGAAGGACATCTTGATTGGTTCCAAATTTTGACAATGATGAATAAAGCTTATGTAAACATCCAGGTGCAGGGTTTTGAGTAGACATAAGTTTTCATTTCATTTGGGCAAATACCAAAGCATGAAATTATTGAAGTACATGGTGAGACTACATTTAGCTTTGCAAAAAAACTGCAATATGTAAGGCCTGTATATAAACTATTTATAGATATATATATATACATATTTTTTAGCATGTGGATGTCTAGTTTCCCATACCAGTTGTTGAAAAAACTATTCTTTCTTTATTGAATTGCTTCCGCTCCTCGGTCAAAGATCAGTTGACTAGTGAAATTTCTCCTACCTCTTAATTTCCCCTTCTCTAACACACACTCGCTTCGTTCCCATTCTACTTCTTCAGTTTTATTCAATAAACCCTTCCTAACGATATTCTATTACTTTTTAATTTGAAAATATAACAACAGCCTTTAAGTTCCATTAGAGGGAGAAGGTCTGAACTTCCCGTTCTTAACTGTAGTGATCTTTGGTTGTTGGCTCAAACTGGAATGTTCACTCCGTGGGCGAGAGAATAAAATAGACTCCTGGCCCGTACGGGGGTCGAACCCGCGACCTTGGCGTTATTAGCACCACGCTCTAACCTACTGAGCTAACCGGCCACACGGTGGCACCATTGTCTTTCAATGAAATGATAACATTAAAAAGAAGTTTATGTTCTAAAACATAGGAATTTTTTTCTATACTTTCAACCCCATACTATTGAAATATGACTTTTTAGCCACTATTCCACGTTTACACATGACTGTTCATCAGCTCTCACGAAAAGGAGCAATAAATCTGCCGAAACCCGGGATCGAACCAGGGACCTTTAGATCTTCAGTCTAACGCTCTCCCAACTGAGCTATTTCGGCTCGTCCTGATGCTGATTTTCTTGTCAGTTACTTTTAAATAGTCTTTTTAATCTTAGGCTCCCTTTTGGATGCCACATCTCAGAAAACTTAAGGTTATTTTTTGCCTCGCTCCTGAAAATATAACGTTTTGCCCAGTAGAGTCAGAGAGATGGTGTAATCAAAGTAAATAATACAAAGAATGTGCATCTCCTTAGAGGAGAGGAAATCTGAGGACAAAGTGGGGGGAAATACACAAGATAGGATTAGACGCGGGAGGGACCGGGTGAAGACAGAGCAACAGACTTATTACTTCAGACACACAGAGTTCTCCAAACAAGGCCATTTATTTCTTTTCTGGTGAGATTAGGAAGAAATGCCCACCAGCTACCTATGCCTGGTGTTTCCCGGTCTGGTTTATGGGAAGCTGGCTGCGGAGCGCGCCCAGAGCTGGCTCAGACTTCCCAGGTGGCGCTAGCAATCTCCCTGCAGCCTGGAGGCCTCGAAGCGAGAACGCCTGGTGGCAGCTTCCGCGTGGCCGGGCACCCCGCGACCCCAGAGAGCAAGGTCCACTTTCCCGCTTCCTTACTCAGGCCCCAAGGAGCCAAGGAATCGTTTAAAGAAAACAACGGGAGCCAGGGAGGCAGGCTGACCTGCCCAGCCGCTGTGAGGTCTGCTGGTGGAGAAGCTGATCGCGGGGATCATTTCCATTGGCCACCTCTGGTTTGATTCCTTCCTGTTTGAAAACGACCAGACGTACTCCTTAATCCGGTGACTATCCGCGGTCTCACCATGGAAAATAGAAAAGCCGCTTTTTAGCCTTTTCTTTGGAGAGAAGGGAAAAAACGCATAAGAATGAGACGAGTTCCTGACACCGCAGAGGGAAGAAAACATGCTCCAGGTGAGGCTCGAACTCACAACCTCGGCATCACCCGCACGTATACCGCCGTATAAGTACCGCGCGCTAACCGATTGCGCCACTGGAGCATGCTTTCCCCGCGCGACCCGCGCGCGCTCTACGGAGCCGCAGACACACGCAGATGCTCGCTCCTCGGGAACCCGAGCGGGACGCCCACCATCCGCGGCCCCGCACAGGCACCTGCACCTGCACCTGCACCTGCACCTTCTCCTCCCGGGCCGGCCCGGCGGATACAACACGTTTGGGTCGCGGCGCTGTCAGCCCTCCGGGAAGATGCTTCCTCTGAGCCTCCGAGAAGCAGCATTTCCCAGGGATCCGGAGCGAGAGGCTGAGCGCGCCGCCCGCGCCTCCGGGCCGCCCTGCCCTGCCGCGCTCCGAGCCTCCGAGTCCTCCGGAGCCCCCGAATCCTCCCGAGCACCCGAGCCCTTCGGAGACCCCCGGAAAACGGCCTTCGAAGTCAGAGCCAGGCGGTCCGGCATCTCCTGCGGGAAAACGGCCAGAGCAGCGACCCCTCGCGCCTGACGTCACAGAGAAAGGCGGTGTCCCTCCACCCCGCACACCCACCCCGCCCCTGTCTGGGCTCCTGTAGCGGCTCATCGCAGAGTCTGCCTGTGGACAAAATGCCTCCCAACGTCCTCGCGTCCTCCCTGGCCTCTAATCATAGAGGTGTGTTGGTTGGTTAGCTTGCTTGCTTGTTTCTGGCCTGGGGACATGCCGCTACCAAACCGCACACAGGAGACATGCGCCTCCTGGGTTAGGGCATAACTCTGTGGGTGAGAGAGCGGAGCGAAGGGCCTATCTGAGCCTTGGGGGTCTGGGCCCCGGCAAGCCCAGGACTGCCCGTACTCCCCCCTGTCTCCAGTCTGGGGGGCAGGGGCTTCCCTGTGACCTCCCCTCTTATGGTTTCAGCAGAGTTGATGATGTTTTCAGTCTGTTCAGCTTTTTCATGATTGTTCAGGATGGAGAGGCGACTACCAAGCTCCCTACCTGAGGAACTTGAAATCCTGTGTTGCTTTTTTTTTAAAACATCACTGAACACAAGACCCTGGAATTAGCAGCTTTTTATCAACATGAGTTAAAAAGCACATTCCTGAATGCCAGTGGATGCACTGCAAATATTATAGACATTAACGCAGTAAACAGTGTTACAGAGATGGCTTTGGTTTCCCAGGTTGTTTTCTTCTGACCCCGGATTAAATAGCTTCCTGATCACCTCATCCTGCTGTGGAGCAGAGGCTTGGAAACGTGCGTTACCGAGCAGGGTCCCCTGCCGGATGGGCATGAAAGCCGGTCTATGGCACCTGGCTCTGAAAACACAGCTCTATTTTGAAATCCACTGTCAGGGAGACAAGCTGATAGCTGCCTTCCCATCCAGGGCTCCTAGCGAGGTGTGATGGGTTTCGGCACCAGGCCTTCCTGGACAGCGCACCCCTCGCCTCCTGCGTTCAGGCTCTGGTCACGTGGGGGCTTAATTTGCACTATTTGCTGCTCTGCACACCCTTTGGCTGCGTGGCTTGCAGTTTGGTTCTGCCTCTAAAAACAACTCAGTGTTTTGTAAGAGACAGGCTGGGGCCAGTCTGAAGCCGACTCTGCGGTGACAGGAGCATTCACTCATTTAAAAAAAAAAAAAAACATACTAATCACATATATTTGAATTCCGACTGGCTTGTGGTGATTCGGTCATTAGAAAAGCTTGGTTCCTGCTATGAAGTGTCATTTTAGCAAGAAAAAAGTGCATCGATTATTAGTTATCATGCAATCTCGGCTATAACATATCGGTGAACAAATGGTGTTCTTACCTAGACCGGAGATGAAGTGAAACACGAGCTGAATTCCGAGTGACCAGTGGGACTTCGTCAGAAGGACGGGGGGTATATTCTGAGCAGAGAGCAGCGTCGGTGAGGTCGTGACGCATAAAGAGAACCTGAAGACCCCGGGGACAGCCAGAGCCCCGGCTGAGTTCGGCGGGAGTGAATCACCTGTGACCACCGTAAGCCATCTTGAGTCTACCAACTTACAGTCAAATTTCAAACAAGGACAATGTGGAGTGTGTTGGGTTGTCAGGTATCTTTGGTTCAGGTGACACAGCAGAGAATTCATGTCAAGGGAACACTCCCCACAAAAACCAAGGGTCACAGGCTCCAGTGAGATTCGAACTCACGACCCCTGGTTTACGAGACCAGTGCTCTAACCCCTGAGCTATGGAGCCTTAGCTACTGCTCTGCTTCCTCCTTAAAGTGGGTCATTTGTTCAATTCTTCAGGTTTTTCTTGCTTTCCGGAAAATGTGACATTCTACCTTCAGCCCCTTTCCGATTCTCTGGGCTGTGGACAAAGAAGTCCTGTGTTCTCTGAGAGTCTCACCATCCCCCTCAGTTGTGAGGGTTTGGCTAGGATCAGGGCAGTGGCGGGGGCGGGGGCGGGGGGCGGGGGCTGGGGCTGGGGCTGGGGCTGGGGCTGGGGCCGGGGCCGGGGCTGGCGGTGCGGGAGGGAAGTGAGGAGGGAGGTGGGTCGCTTCCCTCTCCACCCGCCTGGTCGAGTCCAGACAGAGGAGCTCTGCTCTCGGGAGCCCTGGCAAAGACACCAGAAAACGGCCGCGATTCACCAGGTAAAGGGGCCGTTTGAAGACGGAGCTCGAAAACGCAGCAACCACAACGTGCGGAGATGGGGTACGGAGAACCAACCTCACTTATTCTCTCTCGCAGGCTTGTTGGTCAGGAATCTGGGGGAAGCGCATGGGTTCTGGAGAGTCCACTGGGAGACTCTGGGGCTGGGGCCGGAAACCCTCTGAAGGACCCTTGACTGTCGGACCTCAGCCGTCTAGGTGGGTCGAGAACAAGGGATAGGACCCTCTCGTCCAGATCAGTGGGTCACCCAGCTATTCACTGAGAGTCTCCCCGGACCCTGGAGCAGCATTGAGCTGGACCTGCCGGACCAGGGTTGGGTTACAAAGACCATAGTGACCCTGAAGTCCGGGTCACAGGTGGGGTCGGGGCAAGGGGCCTGGGCCGGGGGTGCTGTGGGCGGGGAGGCGAGGAGGGCGTCCCTCTGGGCCCAACATCCCGTCTTGGGACTGTTGACATTATCTAGGTCCTCACTGACACGCCTACTTTCCTGTCTTCCCGTTTCTTGGTGGGTTCAGAGTTCCATCCAGGTCGGACAAATTCCAAAAATAATTCCCCACCCTCTTCTTCTAGGATGCATCTGGGCGTTGACTGTCCGAGTCTATAGTTTAGCGCTTTGAAAAGCTCATATGTATGTGTCAGGATGGCCGAGTGGTCTAAGGCGCCAGACTCAAGCTTAGCTTCTCGCCTTTGGGGGTTCTGGTCTCCGCATGGAGGCGTGGGTTCGAATCCCACTTCTGACACGTCGTTATTTTACTTCTCGGAATTCCCTTTATAACACCTTGTGCTATTTTCCTTAGTAATCCAATTAGTATTTCCCTTAGTAATTCAATTAACCGGTCCTCTACACTTGTATCCTGTGTTTTGTGGGGGTTTTTTTCCTTGTAGAGAAAATTACTGAAATCTTCACTGCTTTTCCCACACATGGAAAGAATCTGTTACAAAGTTCTATAAAAAATTTGCCAGGTGCTCGCTTTGGCAGCATATATACTAAAATTGAAATGATACAGAGAAAATTAGCATGGCCTCTGCACAAGGATGACATGCAAATTCGTGAAGCATTCCATATTTTTTTTAAAAAATTGCCAGTTACCTTCCTGTGTCACCTCTAAACTCTAAGGAAAGCCCTTCGAGATTATGACACTGCTGAAAACATTTTAAAGTCATCGATAGCAAAGAAATGCTCCTGCTGTTAAGATAACTTAATCGCTCCCTCTGAGATTTCTCCTCAGAATGATGAAGGTAAAAAATGCAGTCTATGACATTCTACATAGACTAAGATCTTGGCCTTAAAATTAGGATCTTAAAATATCTGCAGCTTTGACATTAAATGAGTTTTTCTTCCTGTAGAACTTTTAAATTACTAGGCAGCAATTTCTCTCTTAGTAAGGCACCTCAGTGAAATTCCAACCCAGCTCCATGGTTGGTTTTGCCTGGTGCAGTCATTAGCATTTGGAGTACCAGGTTGTAGGAGGCAGCCTGCCTATGCACCAGTTGTATGTAGTGGCTGCATATGAATTTTGTGCCATGCAGCAGCTGCATATAGAAACAAATGTAAATATTGCAAGACAATAGATTTTTAAAACTGTCCAGTAGAAAAAACCAAAATCACGATCAATAGTGCCAACATTCCTGGGGGATGTGGCCAACATTCCTGGAAGACTCTAGTGGTTTCTAGAATAGCAGTATCCTGGGTAGGCCAATTGGTAGAGCATCAGATTTTTAATCTGAGGGTCCAGGGTTCAAGTAGTTTGTTTGTTTTATTTTAGTTAATAAGGCCTGGGTAACAGAGCACAATCAGGAATATCTCTAAGTGGGGAAACAATAACAGGCAAAGCCACTGCCCTGAAATAGTTTAAGTTCTAGCCCTTCATGAATTATCCTTTCCCACTATTAAGTGAAACACTTCCCCAAGTTTCTAAGAGAAATTGAAAAGGGGCACCATATAGAAATAAACTAGTGATAGCATTGTTGAGAAGTGTGCCACATGGAAATGTGGGTTCGAATCCCATTTCTGACAAGATGTTTTGTTCTTGCCCTGTTCACCGCAATTTATCTGATTGATTCAAATCCAGAGGGTGTTTTGGCCTGGTAAGATACTAAGCAAATCTTATCCTCCTCCCATTACCACCCATATTTCACCCTTAGGCCAGTACTGGCATCTGGTGGGAAGACGAGGAGATGCTGCTAAAAGGTCTACAATGCACAGGATAGACAACCTTTGCAACCAAGAATTATCTGGCCTGAAAAGTCAACGAGAGTCTGTCCTACTGTAAATTCCCAGGCTTAGCAGAAAACCATCTCACCCCAGAGCGTAATAACGCGTTCAGGAAGCCCCCCTCACCCACACCCCAGTGTGTAATGACAGTGCTTGAAAGGAACGTCTCCGGCCTCGACCTCTCAAGTCCACGTCGCATCCAGAAAGGACAATAATTCTGAAACCTGCAGGACAAAACACGACCTCTGAACCGACTGCAAAAACAGTTTGTTTTCTCCACTTTACCCCCCACCCCAGTGTGAGTCGTCATCACCCAAGTTTTTCTAATCAAAGAGAAACATTTCTTTTACTTGGCATGAGAGAAATGAATTCTCTAAATGTAGACTTTGATGTTGTTGAACTTTTCCTCAGCAACTTTTCCTTGATTTGGGCAACTGTCTTTTCCAATGCCTTTCACAATCATATGAGCCTTGGGTTTGTTCTTGACTAATTGATGCTAGTTAGAGGTTTGCGGAATCCATGGAGGCTTCTCTACCCCTCTCATCTGCTGACATTTAATTAGACCTTAAAAATTACTTTTGGTAAGTAACTATTTTATGGACTTTTATATTCATAACAACTTTTAAACAAATACATGTTTTAGGAGCTCTCATGACTGAGGTCTGCCCAAAAGATATTCTTACAGGAACAGGCAGAAAATAAAGATTTAAAATATGTTGGAAGATCTTTTAAAGTCAATGGTTTTGAATTTCCCAAAGACTGCCAATGGAAAAGCACATTAGAAATGCTCTGAACGTATGAATCACAGGGTGAGCGATGTGCTCTGACCTCCCATGACAACATTTCTTCTGCTCATCAGTCAGGGAACAGTTCATCTTTTCTGGATATAGACAAAAGGAAGTTGTTTTATTTTTAATTAGGATTCCCCCTGCAAAACGTTGCTACTTCTGGTTAAACATAATGTATTAAGTACAAGCAATTATCTAGGCTTTCTCAAGGTGCATCATGTTCACTAACTCTGGCCTCTCACCCATTAACAGTTTATTGGTCATAAAATGGGGCCTATCTTTGC
This sequence comes from Cnephaeus nilssonii, assembly GCF_951640355.1. Taxonomy (NCBI): domain Eukaryota; kingdom Metazoa; phylum Chordata; class Mammalia; order Chiroptera; family Vespertilionidae; genus Cnephaeus; species Cnephaeus nilssonii. The sequence goes on from NC_137092.1 coordinate 269,246, forward strand.
ATCCTAGAATCTGGCGTCCACATTTAACCATATTGTTCTGAATTATTTCTGTTCACCTGTCAGGGACCAGCCTGACAGGTTGAACCTGGCTGAGGTAGGGAGGTGGGAATTGAGAAAAGAAAGAAAGACAGGACAGCGGGATCGGGAGGAGTCTGCAGGTAGTCATCGATCGACTGCACCTCTGCAAGCCGTCGAGCTACTGCAGCTACTTTTATTGACTATGCAATGCCTTTTATACACAAATACTGAATAGGAGGTCAACAAAGAGGAATGTACTCTCTGTTCTTCTTAATCTCTAAGATAAAGCAGAAGGCCAAGTTCTCGGTAAATATTTACAGACTTTTGATAAACTATGAAAGGTCTCTCTATTCTGCTCATCTGCTGACAATAGGAATGTGCCATCAAAACAAGTTAGATCAAAACAAGTCAGGGGACACTGCATGGGAAGGGACTAATTCTTGTCGGTCCCTTCGGGTGCAAGGACTCTGTCAGCTTACACCCGGTGTCCAACATTCACCATCTGGGAATTCTGAGGAAAGAACCAGTGAGTTACAAACGTAAAAGGGGGAGTGAGGATTGTGCTCTGTATCTAAATTTAGAGAAAATGAGCCCAAAATTAAACCAGGCAATCTATTTTTTTTTTTTTTTTTAGAAAGAGAGAGGGTCTCACAGGAAATGAAACTCGCGGACCGGCAATACCTTCAAGTTTCTTCTTAGCACAATGAGATGAATACACTCGGTGTGAGCCCAGGTGCCTAGGGACGCAGGTAGGAGGTACAGGCACGGTTTTCCTCATCCTCATCATCTCTCTCCCTCCTCCTTGGACACTTGAATCCGCGGGAGCACTTCCTTCCCTGGAGCCCATGAAGCGCAGTGCTGTTCAGCCAGGGTCTGTCCTCTTGCGAGTCCTAGCAGAAGGGTTGGTCCCGTCCGTCCGCGCCTGAAACCAGGGCCACCCTCATTCCACTTCGGTGCTCAGTGAATTCGGCTCCATTTCGGAGAGTCCAGCACCCAGCAGAGCCCAGTTCACCCGCGAGGGGTCAGGCGCTGGTGGATGAACTGACCTGAACTCTGCCCCTGTGCGCTCAGCCTAGTGCCCCTAATGTCGGAGAGTGTGACCTCCCACCCCACATCTTATTCACCCGAGGACTTACCCAACTTGCTAACACTTGTCCACACAGAAGTCTTATCATCTCACGTATCGTATTCCCCTTCATAATATGAGCACATCTTTCTGCTACCATGGTTGTGCACCTGTAGTCGTGGCCGAGTGGTTAAGGCGATGGACTAGAAATCCATTGGGGTTTCCCCGCGCAGGTTCGAATCCTGCCGACTACGTCTGAGGGTCTACTTTATGCTCCACTACCCCTTAGCCAACCACGGCGACCAGTGGTCGCTTACCTTAAACGTGTCCAGTCGCGCAGCCCAAACCCCACACTCCCTTCCCTCCCACAAGACAGATGAGCAGGGTTGTTTCTTCAAAGTTTGCTCGAGGGGCAGGGTTTAGCAGGGGTCAAAGCTGTCTCCAAGTTTCTCTCTCCCAAACCTTGCTCAAATCAAACTAATTTATTTCAAAAAGAGACAGTTTGGTGGAGCATAGTAACTCTGTCCCAAAATGGGAGCTATTTATTTTAAAATGTATCATAGTGTTAAATTGGGAATAGGAACTTGGGAATTTTTTTTAATGATGATGAAGAGACCAAGATCTCTCAGAAGTAAAGAATATGATGAAGGAAAAAGCAGTTAATACATTATTGAAAGATAAAGTTTAGAGAAAAAAAAAAACACCTAGAAACACATCAAAGGTGGAAAATAGTAGTGAAAAGAAAGGCGAACCACTAGTTCAGGAGATTCAATGTCTTCTGCTGACTGGCAGTTCCAGAAGGAGACAGGAGAAAACCTGGAGGGGCATTTTATTTTTTCTAAATATATTTTATTGATTTTTTACAGAGAGGAAGGGAGAGGGATAGAGACTTAGAAATATCAATGAGAGAGAAACATGGATCAGCTGCCTCCTGCACACCCCCTACTGGGAATGTGCCCGCAACCAAGGTACATGCCCTTGACCAGAATCAACCTGGGACCCTTCAGTCCGAAGGCCGACACTCTATCCACTGAGCCAAACCAGTTAGGGCGGGCATTTTATTTTTTTAAAATACAAGAAAAATTCAGGACTGCAGGATTTGATGATCCAGATGGAAAGGAGACCCTTAGACATATTAGAAAATATTTCCCTACTTCAAAGTCATGAAGATATCCCCATGTGTTGTTTCTAGAAGCTTGCTTTATTTATCTATCTGTCTATCTTTCTATTTATCTAACTTCTACATTCAGATCCACAGACTATATGGAAGTGGCTTTGTAGATAATGTCGAAAGGGTCAATTTAATTTTCTGCATGGCTATACTCATTTGATCATTTCCCCACACCTTATATTCACAGTTTATGCAAATACTATTCATTCTCACTATTTCTAAAGTGCTCCCTTGGTCATAAGTTAGGGTATGGAGTGTAGGGGTCTCCGTCCAAATTCTATTTAGTGGCATTGTCTGTCCATGGACCATGGACCATTGTCTTAATTACGCTACATTTATGTCTTTAGTGTTTGGTAAAGTAAGTCCTCTAATTTTGCTTTCCTTTTTAAAGGTAACTTGGGCTACTTTGGCCCTTTTCACTTTAATATTATATTTTAGTCAATTTATAAATTTTTTTTAAAAAAAAGACACCTGATGGTATTGTTACTAAAAATGCACTGACTCTATAGACCAATGTGGGGTAGAGTTGAGATCTTTACAGTACGGAGTGCTCCAATCTAGGTTATTTCTAGGAACTTTATGTTTAATATAACATTTACTGGCATATTTATTTGAATTTTCTTACTGCATGTGGCTGCTTTAATTATATTTTTTACATTGATGGGAATGTAAAATGGCTTAAAGTAGAACCTGGTTGAATCCACTGGACCTGGCCTAGACCTGTCTAACTCTGGTCTCTCCAAACTGCCTGGTCAGGAACCCACATCTCATAACCACTTGGAGATGAGAGAGACAAGGACAACTGGTTTGACTGGAACCTCAGCTTCAGGTGTGGGTGCAACTTTGCCTCCGAATAGACAATATCAAGGTTAATGAATCATGCAGCCTGGATGTAAAGAGCATGCTTCTGTAGCAGCGTCATGCCTGATTTACCCGAGTGATTTCATCTCTTATTATCACTACAACTAGGCTACATGACAGAAGGAAGAAACGCAAACGTGGGGGGTTCTTTGGCTGCGGCAGAGCCTTCAATGAGTTTAAGAATTCCCTGGAATTGTTTGCTACCCCTGGGTTTATCTTGGGTAAGAGAGTGCATAAGTTTCCAGTCCATACGCCAGGGGGTGGTAAACCCACACAGGTTGTAGAAATCTACCCCAGCACCTTCACAGTCCATTAAAGGGACAAGGGAGAAATGGCCAGCTTTGTTTTCTTGTTTTGAGAAATGCCTAAAATGCCTTCCCATGGCCATGAGGCCCAGGCGCGTTCTTTTTAACTAGTGCAAGCAGCTTCCCTACGTGGGCTCAGCAGCTCACGACAGCCAGGGGTCGCCCCCATATTGAGGGCAGCCCCACCACAGGGCCTTTGTGGTGTTTTTTGTGTTCACTCGCCAACGCTGGCACACACCCCTTGAAGTCAATGCACAGATGCTTGTCTCATCCACAACTCTAAGTCCCTTCAGAACTTGCTCTTCGCTGAGTGGCGGGGTCGCTCCCACGGGGTTAAAGTCGTTACGCAGCCCAGAGAGATGCCTGCACACCCGCCGTGAACCCCACCAGCACAGACTCACACGCGCGGCTGTGGGCTGAGAGTTGCGCCGCGGAGTGTCCTGAGTGCGCACGGGAGCGGAGATCTGGGCGAAGGGGGCACTCTGCAGGGCTGGGGTCGCATGGACCCCGAAAATCCCGCCCCGGAAACTTGTTCTGTACCTGGGTCCAGGGGAAAGTCTCTGCGCAACAGCCGTGAGGACGGCTTCAGGGCCGGTGGGAGCGTGCACTGGGCACCTGCCTGCCGGTGGAGGTCCGCAGGATGACCTGGAAATGCCGCGGCTTGGTCACGCTCCTCACCCAGCGCTACAGGTGACACAATTCAGACTCTTTCAAGCACAGTTCTCTCATTTTCTCTCAAACACGCTCCTTTTGCAAGTTTTCCTCGGTGGATTTGCCAGAAACCGACCCATGAATGCTTGTTTTCTCACAGGAGACGGGCCTGATAAGTACGTAATCTAGGTGGAGAAAAATAGCTCAGGGCTGAAATCCAGCAGAGTTGCAGATAAGAGGTGTGAAACCTCTAAGTTATACTAGTTTATTTGTCTATTTAGGAACTAAAAATACGAATTTCACCAAGTTTTCAAGCATTAAATCATATAATCAACATAGCACCCCCGGTTTCACCACTCAGGGGTGCTATAGCTAAGAAATGCGCACGCATTTTTTCTTAATGAAGAAAGCAAGGACTAGGACCACCAAGTTTCCCAGTTAATTATGGGGGGAGGGTAGACTTCATTGTTCGGGTACTCAGCAAAAAATAAGATAAATAAAATCTCATGATTTTCTTTGAAAGAGCGTCGTGAGTGGATGTAGACAAAAAAAAACTTTAACAGATAATGCAGTCTGTAGAATGACGTGTCTCATCATAGACAATTACAGGAAAGGGAGATACAGGAGAGGTTCCATGGTGTAATGGTTAGCACTCTGGACTCTGAATCCAGCGATCCGAGTTCAAATCTCGGTGGAACCTGTCTACCATTTTTCTTTTTTTCCTCCAAGGAAAACACCACCTAAATGACCAAATTCAGGTTTGACCCTGACATAACCTGTGACTTCGTGAAGTCTCAACACATCTTGCATCTGTGAGAATACAGGAGCAGAATTCCACTCTGGGTTAATAAATTTTACTTTATAAGGAAAACGCATCATGACATCTGAATAAGAAACGTTGACAGCAAATACACTTTCTGGTAGAATATCTGGCCTCTTTTGAGGAGAGCTGAAGCTCAGTGCGGCTTCTTGAGCTTATGAGCCAGAGATCTTACGTGTCGTTGTGGCCGACTGGTTAAAACTACGAACTAGAACCCATTGGGGTCTCCCCGCACAGGTGTGAATCCTGCTGACGATAGAAGAGAAAACATCTCAATGTGTTACATATATGAGAACCAGCTGTCTGTGTCTCCCTGAAAGGAAAACTCACCAATCTGGTTCTTCCTGATGCTAGTGACTCATTACTTTTTTAAAAAGGAGTTAGACCACAATCCTAATGGTGTTTCCTTTCCCCCAAGGGAGCCCAGGCTTTGGTGATGCCTTCATGATTCCTGCAGTCTAAACCCTGCGTTGAAGGCAGCCTTTCCTAAAAAAAGCAGTGTTTGCTCTCCAAGGAGTCGGCCCCTGCGACAAGCACGTAGAAAAGAAAACCCCAGGAAATCTTGGACCATCTACGGTGAAAACCGAGACTCAGAGCTGTGGTCCCCAAGTTGTGAATCCAAACTGGTATTCATAAGCAAATCACTACACAATTCAGGAAGTAGGGAAAGGCACTTTACTTGTTTGTCATCCAAAAAGAGTCCATGAAGTCCTGCCAGGCTGGCTTTTCTTGGGGTCCAGGACGGTGGTGGAGAGGGACCAAAAATGAGGTGAGGTTTTTTACTTACTCTGGGCACAGAGTTCAGTCCCCAAACCCTACTGCATGATTAACAAGTATGGGTTAATGTGTTAAAGGAATACTAACCCCGGCGAGTTTCTTCCTAGGAATTCCCGGGAGGATTCGGTCTCTCTGCTGTGGCAGCTTGGCATTCAGCCTCTTCCTTTTCATGTTTGAAGTCTGCTAGGCACGTCATTCTCCTCCCCATTTCTGAGAGCAGCTGCATGCCTTCTTCCTTTATTAACGTGATCAGTTTGCCCAAGGGCTTAGACATTTAACTTTTTCCCACATAAAATTTCATCTTTGTAAGCAATCTCTATTTTATGTGTCTATTCTAAAGTATTAAACCAGCCATTTTCTTCACTCTTTCCTTCCCTAAGATTTTTTGGGGTAATATTTGCTGACCTTCCCCTGTCTCCTTCTTCCCCTCCCATCCTCTCCCTCCCCTCTCTGCTCCTCTTCCAGCATCTCCCAGTGGAACACTTTCTCCTCCGTTTTCCTTGCTCCAGGACAAGGTGAAATCACATCAGTCCACTATCTGCCTCCACCCGCACACGGAGATTTCCTTTATTCCAGGTTCTTCTCGGACCGCCCCCTTCACAGTGGACCCGGACTTTGTCCGCTTTAAGGACCAGACCGCCCAGCAGCGGAGGAATATGCCCGACCATGGCCATGGTCATTCACGGTCATGTTTCTCTGATTCATTCAGCAAACAGGCAGTTGAGACAGAAGATAGAGACTGGGGAGCATCTTCCTTTATTCTGTGAACTTTGAACTCAGTTGGAGGCCCCAAAACGAGGTCACCTTGTCTCCTTCCCTTTGACTGGGTCTCCGCGGGTCTTGGAAAAGCGTGGGGAGAAAAACCCAGCAGATGATGGTTTTGATCCATTGACCTCTGGGCTATGGGCCCAGCGCGCTTCTGCTGCACTGACTCTGCTCACACCTGCAAAACAGCTAGAATTTTACATCCTGATTCCTTCCAGTCTGATGGCCTCTGACCTCACGTTCGGAGAGGCCTCCCTTTCAGGTGGCCTTTGTCCGTGTCTCTGATTCTCCCTCTCCTTATAAGGACACTGTCACTAGATTTATAGACCAACCTAACCCAGCAGGACTTCACCTTGATTACGTAGGCAAAGACTTTTCAAATAAACTCACATCCAGTTTGAGTCATGATAAACAGTGCTGTCAAAACTATTCTTGTACATCATCCTAGGGTGTGACGTCTAGGAGGTTGGATGACTTCAACACCTACATGGGCTTCTTGACCTTGACCTTCTTGACATTTTGCCCAGTAGCTCTTTGTGCAAGTGCAAATGAGAGGCAGGTGCCAGACAACCAAATTCTAACTAATTCCCAATGCGTCTGCTAAGTCTCCTGCCTTTTATTTATTTTTTAAAAATATTTCAGAGAGGAGGAGAGAGAGAAACATCAATGATGCAAATCACTGATCAACTGCCTCCTGCAAGCCCCCCACTGCGGATTGAGCCCATAACCGTGTGCCCTTGACCAGAATCGTACCTGGGACCCTTCAGTCCACAGGCGGATACTCTTATCCATTGAGCCAAACCGGCCAAGGCGTATTCTGCCTTTTAAACCCAAGTTCTCCTCTGAGTCTTAACGGTTAAAGAAAGGTGGAATACAGTACTTGATCCTAAGGGGCATGATTGCTGGCAAGTGTGAAACCGTGACTGAACACACAAAACAGGTCCTGGGGGACGGAGCGGAGTCGCCTGCCTAGGGAAAAGGACCACGTAGTCGGCAGGATTCGAACCTGCGCGGGGAGACCCCAATGGATTTCTAGTCCATCGCCTTAACCACTCGGCCACGACTACAAGACTTTGAAAGCTTTTCTTCAGATAATAGACAACAAAGAACACAAACAAGAGTAACCACGTGCTTTTGTCGATTTTCATCCCATATACAAACAGGCTTTGTAAGATGAACGCAAACCTTTAGATGAAATGATTGTTGTCCATCATTTATACATATCAGTTTTTTGTTTTTGTTTTTAGTGCACACGTTTTTGTCAAACATAAATGATCCCCTTCCCCCAAGTCATTTGGAAACTTAGCTTTGCTTGAAGTTAGATACCAAAAAAATAAATAAAACTTTTGTATTTAATAAAACCTGCAAAATAGAAAGCAATTCGTGATGTGTTGGAACTAAAACTATTAACTGGTTGTTTGTTTTAGGGTAACAATTAACAAGGACTGGACATAGCTGCAACTCTGTTTTACTGGATGGGGAAATAAACATGGCAGAATGGATTTTGGTAAAGGAAGAGAGTCAGGCTTGAGTTTCAGGAAACAAAAATTAGTTATTATTTTAGCCCTAAACTGGAAACAAACCAAATGTCCATCAACAGTAGGGAAAATTGTGGGTTGGTTTTTTGTTTTTTTCATACAGTGGAATACACACCTCAAAGAGTGAAGAAACTATAAGTATACACAACCATATGGATGAAATCTCAAAAACTGATAAAAAGCCAGACACAGAAGAATACATACTATAGTGCATTCCATTTTTTGAAAGCTTGAAAACAGGTGAAACTAACCTATGGTATTAGAAATCAGAAGAATTATTACCCTTATAAGGTACAGACTGAGAGGCCCCACTACCCTTGGGATTCTGGTAACGATTTTGGTTCGCACATTGGGTGCCAGGTAGAAGGGTGTGTTTGCTTTGTGTAAATATATTGTCATTCACCTTCATATGCTTTTCTTTGTGTATCTGTTATACTTCAGTAAATATTTTCCTTTTTAAAAAATCCATCAGTAGGATGTAATACTTTTGCTGTCACTGAAAGGTACATTATACATGAACTAGAGGCCCGGTGCATGACATTCGTGCACTGGGGGGTGGTCCCTCAGCCTGGCCTGTGCCCTTTTCAGTCCAGGAGCCCTCAGGGGATGTCCAACTGATGGCTTAGGCCTGCTCCCACCACTGCTGCTGTGCTCCCCAGCCTTGAGCAGGCTTCTGGCTGAGCGGAGCTTCCCCTGTGGGAGCACACTGATCACCAGGGGCAGCTCCTGTGTTAAGCGTCTGCCCCCTGGTGGTCAGTGCACATCATAATGACTGGTCGTTCTGCTGTTAGGTTGATTTGCATATTACCCTTTAATTATATAGGATATCATATAAGATATTCATTATGCAATTTCAAGTTAAAAATTACTAAAATCTTACTCATTATGGAAATAACTAAGACAGGGTTAGATCTTAAATTATTAATTTATACATATTCTATAAATTTCCATCCTTTTCTTTTTAGTTTTGTAAGAAATTACCAAGCTGTCTTCCAAAGTGGCTATACCACTTTGCACGCCCACCAGCAAAGAATAAGAGATGTATTCTTTCTTCTTTATTTATTAATTTTAAAAAGAGAAACATCAATTTGTTGTTCCACTTATTTATGCATTCATTCATTGGTTGATTGATGTTTCTTAAACTCAGAAAATTGCTTACCTCTTTACGAGGGAGTCTAGTGTTAGAGACTGAAAGTGAGAGTTTGGGACCAAATTACTAAATTGAAGTCCTCCCTTCCCCATTTACTGGCTATGCGACCTTGGGCAGGTTATTCAACTTACCTGTGCCTCCATTTCCTTTGTTGTGAAGTAGAAACAATAATACAGAAATAACTTCATTAGGTTGTTTCGGGAATTAAATAAATAGATGGAATGCACTAAAACTCTGCCTGGCACACACAGAGAGTTAAATGATAGCTGACCTCACGTGGTCTCTTCCTGGTGGCCAGTTTCCACACCTTGACGTTCCTTCCTGTCCTTTATCATCCATCTTTTTCTTTCCAATCATGGAAGAGCTTTAAAAGACTATCCTACACACAACTGATTCACTTTGCCACAGCATCAGTTCTTCTCCAGTATAACTTTAATTATGTTGCTGCATTTTAAATGTTTGCTATATGTCTGTATTCCTTTTCACTTCGTGTCTTTTTATTTCAAGTGTTCTCTCACAGCTTTCTTTCGAGTTTCATTTATGCCATGTTTTCTTGCAATTTATTGAGAATACCAAATTGTTTCTTTACATTTTCTAGTTTCTACAGGTCCCCCCTTCCCCGGAGCTGGGCCCCGCCCCGCTGGGCCACCTTCCAGCTTTCTGTCCCCGCCCGGAAATCTACTCTTAAGAGACTTCTAGATACTGTTTCCTTTCCTTGACTGCAACTTTGTGTCCATTTACTATTAGGGTTTCCGAGTTAAGTTCTGTCAACCAACAGGTTGAGTCACTTGATTTTGGCCCCTGTCCAAGTGCTGTGAATACAAGAAATACACACTTTCACGCATATACTTTTAAAAAGCAAACATTTCGCCATGCATTAAGCACTGTTATGACCTGTCCTGCCCTCTATTCAGTGTTCTATTCCTTTGTTTAAAAATTCTGGTCCTGACCCACTCTTGCTTTTATGACTCCCAAATGTGTCGTAACCCATATTTTGTATTTTTCAACACGTGGCCTACTCATTTTACTGCGCGTGTCTGTAAAGCGCGTGTCTGTAAAGCAGACACGCGCAGTAAAATGAGTAGGCCACGTGTTGAAAAATACAAAAACCCACCGACGTCCCACTGCACTACAGTCGGGCAAAACATGGTGACGCCACCTCACGATTCCTTCAGCATTTAAAAAAATATGGATTACGACACATTTGGGAGTCATAAAAGCAAGAGTGGGTCAGGACCAGAATTTTTAAACAAAGGAATAGAACACTGAATAGAGGGCAGGACAGGTCATAACAGTGCTTAATGCATGGCGAAATGTTTGCTTTTTAAAAGTATATGCGTGAAAATGTGTATTTCTTATGAGCTGTTCGATCCACAAACTCGAGAGTCCGCGCTCCAATGCACACCTCCACCTGAGCGGTTCAGGGCAAATGATAGGCAGGCCCGCGGGACAGGGTCTTAACGGCGAGGCCACAGGGAAATGGGTCAGCGCGCGGAGCATCCTGGGAATCGTAGTCCTGCGCCAGCGCGTGGAGCATTCTGGAAATCGTAGTCCTGTGTGTCCACCAGCGCTTTAACGCACCCTCGATCGGGGGCGGGCTCTCTCCAGACGACCGGAAGTGGCCGTTGAAGCCCCTGTAGACCGGGACGGAGGTAGGCGCTGGGCAAATCTAGCCGCTCTGGGTTTGGGAATCCTCCCGGCGCTTCCGAACCAGCGATCGGAGCTTGTGGGATCGCTTTGGAGGAAAGCGCAGGTATCACCATGGCAACCGCCAGCTCTCCGGACGCGTGACGTCACCCTGCTCGCCCTGCTTGGAAAGGCCTCTGCGGAGGGAGCTGGGGAGTCCTGGAAGGGGGCGCCCCACGCCGCCTTCAGCTTCAGCGCGGGCGGTTCCGCCCGGATCCCGCGGACGGCTTTGTTCTTTTGTTCCGCCCCGGGAGGAAGCACGGAGCTGGGCCCCGCCCCGCTGGGCCACCTTCCAGCTTTCTGCCCCCGCAACAGGTGTGTGTCCCGAATCCCAGCCCGCGGGGCCCGAAGGGAAGGGGAAGTCCTGCGGGCGCCCCTGGCCCGACTCCAGGGGAGGCGCCGAGGGGTTTCTCAGTCCTGGGCTGAACCCGGAGCCGAGCTCCCTGCTTTGCTCAGCGGGAGTGCCGCTGCCGGCGCTTCTCTCTCCAAGGACCTCCTGGCCACTACGCAAAACTCGGAGGTTTGGCTGTGACGCCTGCTGCGGACCCACCCGTGTCCCCTAGGCCAGCCATGCTGAGCGCGTGTGAAGGTTCAGAGTTCTGTCTGGATATCTGAGCCCCAGACGGAGGACCCACTGGAGGGACGCTGCTTGGGAAACCCTGGCGACCGGGCTGCAGAGGAACGGGATGAGCTCCTGAGATGGAAGGTAGTGGGGACCACGGAGGTGGGGGCGGGGGGGGGCGTGATGATGGAGGCAAAAGAACAGTCATAACTTGAAGAGCAAATACTCGTACAGCACTTGTCAGCTGGAAGAGGTGGAAGGAGGAAACCTTATATTTAAGAATCAAGGGAAGAGACCGATTTACATTGCAGGGAGAGACTTAGAGGAAGAGTTGGGGATTGGGTAAGGTGACCAGATTTTAACATTGGTAAAGCGGGACACCATTGACCGGGGGGGAGGGGGGGTTCTTGATTAAAAATTTGGTCTATATGGAGCAACAAAAATTTTCATAGAACGCAAAAATAGTATTGTAATATATTTTTTAAAATTTCAACATACGTACAATTTACAAATATAATAAATAAATAAAATTATGTATAGTATTATTTTATTCTTTGGCATATTTCTAATTTGAGTGAATTTTTTTTAGTAGATTGCTGTCATTGTTTACATGGTCTCGCTCCAAATTCTTTTTCACAAGAATTTGTTAAATTATATTTCACACATAAAATGACTTTCAAAGTCTCAACACTTAATTGTGATTTTTCTGATGTCCACACTTTACCGTAGGAAAAACGCGTTCAGTCGCAGCATTAGTTCCTGGTAAGGACAGCGCGTATTCCACAATTTTTAGTGCATTATTTATCCTGGCTAAATAGCCACATGGCCGCCGAAAACCGTATATTCCCTTCCCGTTCTCCCGCCGTTCCCTAGCTTGTCGTGCATTCTTTCCAAAAATCGGGACTTTTTTAAAACGCCGCGGGACACGGGACAAATTATTAAAAATCGGGACTGTCCCGCCAAAAGCGGGACGTCTGGTCACCTTAGGATTGGGGAATGACAAGGAGGAATGATGCAGAATGTCTGTGATCCTCATATGACATATTTATTAAATACTGGAGGCCCGATGCACGAAATTTGTGTGAGAGTAGGCCTTCTCCCCCCCCCCCCCCCCCCGCCCCCCCCTTCCCTCGCAGTCCAGGCTTTGTCCAGAAAGTCCTCCGGAAGGACGTCAGGTCTAATTAGCATATTACGCTTTTATTATTATAGGTCAGAATGGTAATCTTGAAGTCAGAAAAAAAAAATCCTGGCAATCATTCTTTCAGTGCAAGAAACCATTTTTTTTTCCTTTTTTTTTTTTTTTTAAGGAGGAGAGGGGAGAGAGAGAGAGAGAGAGAGAGAGAGAGAGACATCAATTGGCTGCCTCGCATACATGCCCTAATCAGGGATTGAATTTGCTACCAAGTTTTGTGCCCTGACTGGGAATCGAACCCACAACCTTTTGGTGTATGGAACGATGCTCTAACTAACTGAGCCACACTGGCCAGGGCAAGAAACCATTTTTTAACATATGGTTGGGAGATGGCCATCCGGGCCGATACCTGTAGGAGTGTGGCATTAAACTCTCCATTTTGTGTGGACTTTATCCTCCTCTCTCTTTTTCAATCCCTTATGTTAGACAGAAGTGCCTATTCCTTCACTTCTGCATTCATCTTAGTTCTTGGAGTCCCCAAAGCAAAACTGTTTTCACTCTCATACTGCTGTCCTTCTCATATGTCAAATCAGCTATTAATTACAACTCCTATTCACAAATTATTTTCTAAGCAGAATAGCCTTCATTCCTTTGATGCTTGTTCATGTGGTACTAGAGGCCTGGTGCACAAAATTCGTGCACTGGGTGGGGGGGGGATATTGCCCCTCAGCCCAGCCTGCACCCTCTCCAATCTGGGACTCCTCGGGGGATGTCCGACTGCCAGTTTAGGCCTGATTCCAGGGATCGAGCCTAAACCGGCAGTCGGACATCCCTCTCACAATCTGGGACTGCTGGCTCCCAACTGCTCGCCTGCCTGCCAGCCTGATCACCCCTAACCACTCCCTTGCCGGCCTGATTGCCCCCGACTGCCCTCCCCTGCTGGCCTGATCACCCACAACTACCCTCCCCTACTGGCCATCTTGTGGCAGCCATCTTTGACCACAGGGGGTGGCCATCTTGTGTGATAGCGTGAGGGTCAATTTGCATGTTACCTTTTTATTATATAGGATATCGAGACCTCTTCTCTGAAACTCTACTGCAATGACAGCATGCTTCTTAAAAATGAAACATAGTTCAGTGGATGTGCTTTCAAAAATACTAAAAGTATAATGTACTACTTTCAATTTGAATTACACTTCTGTGGTTTAGTATCAGATTGTATTTGGATTTTAAAAATTAGCAATATTATGCTGTAAACCCTAGATTATTTTTATATAACTTGCAATGAACTTTGTGTAATAGAATTGTTTTTTTATCCCTAATGCCAGGACTTCACATTTATGATTATTTAATATTTTGGCCAACTGCTCCAGCTTGTCCAAATAGTTATAAGAATCTTAATGTAGTTACTTATTGTTTTAACTCTTTTTTCCAACTTTATGTAACTAGCAGATTTATTACATATTCCTTCTATTTCTTGCTACATGTCACCAAACAGGTCAGGGTAAGCAAAGAGCTCTGTGACATGTCCCTTTAGACTTCCCTCTGCATTGTCACTGTCTACATTCTTTAGGTATGGCTATGCAGTCAGGTTTGGTTTAACCCAGTGGTCGGCAAACTGCAACTCGCTAGTCACATGCGGCTCATGAGCTGTGGTTTGCCGCTCTGTTGACTAATGATTTGGCCGATCACTGATCTAGACTCTCGATTCCAATAATTACAGGCTGTTGTTGTTCCTTGTGATTAAGCCCCTATCTCAGTGGTGGGCAAACTCATTAGTCAACAGAGCGGCAAACCGCGGCTCGCGAGCTGCAGTTTGCCGACCACTGGTTTAACCTAACTATAATTATACAGTCATTTTCTTGATTTCTTTAATATCATTAGAAGTCTTAACATTAGTTATTTATGTAGGTTGAGCTATACCTTATATTTGTCTTAATTCTATATATATAATTTCAGAGAGGAAGGGAGAAGGAGAGAGAGAAACATCAATGATGAAAATCATTGAGCAGCTGCCTCCTGCACGCCCCCTACATAGAGCTGCTATGTCTCTCCGACTTGGCAGAGTGGCCTTGGTAGTAGGTGTCCTATAAGGGCCAGTAGTTCAGCCTCCTCAGTCACCTGAGCTGGGCACTCTAGGTGCTCCCCTGTGTGGGCTGTGTGTACAGTCTTGTAGTTGAGCCTTGATTGCTGTTGGTGTCACTGGGAGGAATTGACCTCCAGGCCAATTGGCTGTGAGGACCAGCTGTGACTACAGTGGGAGAGCTGCTGTGCAGGAAACACCCCTATGGAGCAGGACTTGCTTCAGTGGGGCTTTGGTGCTCACCGAGTCTGCCCCTTGAGGGTGTCGCTTGTGGACTTGTAGAGTTGTAATCTGCTATGGTCTGAAGCTGTCCACTGGCTCTGGGGCCGCCCTGGAGGTGCAAAGTCAGTCACTGCCTGGGGCCACCCAGCAGGAGCCACAAAGAGTTCACCAGGTGGGCTTGGAAGTGCCCAGGTGAGGCCCAGCTGTGAAGCAAGGCAGGCTGGTGCTTAGGCCTCTTATTGCTAGATTTGGGGCATGCTCATGCCAGCTGCTGCTTAAGAGATTTTTTAAAAGTCTGAAGCCTGAGCCAGGACAGGCCATTCATATGGAAAAGCCACTGCAAACAGCTTGGGTGGGACTGCAAATAGGATGGGGCAGGGTCTCAGGGAATCACCCGGGTAGAGTGAACAGTGTGCACCATGCTGATGGAAACTCAGATATGGCTGCCAGTCGCTCTGCAAAGGGGGAGGTCCCAGCACAGGAACAGTGACCCTGCGAGCACTGCCATCTGGGAGAAAGCCGCCCCCGAATTCCTGCCCTGATACAAGCAGTTGTATTGACCACGTCCATTTAACTTGAGACATTCTTGTAAGGAGTATAAGTAGTATACACTGCTCTGACATTTAATTTGCATTAATAGCAAAGTTTCAAAAGGCCTGTGAAGACTTTTGGAAAGTAGTCTGATATATTCATATATATATATATATTTTTAATATATATTTTATTGATTTTTTACAGAGAGGAAGGGAGAAGGATAGAGAGTTAGAAACATCGATGAGAGAGAAACATTGATCAGCTGCCTCCTGCACACCCCCTACTGGGGATGTGCCCGCAACCAAGGTACATGCCCTTGACCAGAATCGAACCCGGGACCCTTCAGTCCGCAGGCCGATGCTCTATCCACTGAGCCAAACCAGTCAGGGCTATTCATATTTTTTATGTAACAGAGGAAGCAGCAGAAATATTTTGTCTTACTTAATAGGAACATAGATTGAGTTGTATGATCCATGTGGCTGTAAGTATCTAGAGACAAAATTGTTAATCTTAAAGTAATGATTTACCTTCTCATGCTACCAATGAGAGTATCAGGTCCCTAGTCAGCAATTATATTGATTCTTCTTTGGATTCTGTGAATTTGAATTAAAGGAAATGGCATAATTCCTGTTATTTTCAAATAGAAAAATAAGTGGACTTTACAGATTGCTGGGGGCAGGCAGCTATGATGGACAGGATTCACTGGTTTCTTCTTCCTCACCTAGATCTGCCCTCTCCAGTATCTGCCCTTGTCCAAGGGGGACATACTATACTCCCATCAGCCAGTTTTCAGGTAAGTTGGGATTTCCTGAAATGCCATTTCAGCCCTTAGAGTGGGATCGTATATTCTTTTGCTGTGGGGGTATATTTATCCAAAAACAATTGTTGTTTTGGGCTCCCATCTGATGTTCTTCCTAGTTCTGCCTCTCCAGCTTATCTAATGCATTTACCACTTACTTCTTGTTTGTTAGTAGTTTGGCATGCTTCAATGTGGCAAGTAAGTATTTAAAAGGCAAAGTGAATGCTGTGGAAAATAGAGAATGAACAAGATGTAGGATGGATATTTGGACAAATAAGGTCGGAGAGTTGAGGTAGATTGTGAGTATGGATAAAGATTATGAACAAAAGTTAACAAATAAGAATTAGCTGGTGTTATACAGGATTCATAAAAAATTGGAGGAGATGATTTATTTTGGCAAACAGTAAGAGGTTGAACAAGGTTGGAATATGAAAGGTCGTGAATGTCTAGATAAGAAGTTGAAAGCTTTATTTTATAGATCATTTGTGAACCATTAGTTGTTGTTGTTGTTTTACCCTCACCAGAGGATATATTTTACTGATTTTAGGGAGAAAAAGAGGAACATCTATGTGAGAGAAACATCAATTGGTTCCTTCCGTACATGCCCCTACCAGGGATGGAATCTGCAATGTGGTTATGTGTCCTGACCGGGAATAAAACCCCAACCTTTTGGTTTATGTTTTCATATTCATTTTACAAAGGAGGAAATATCAGAATCATTTTTCAGATAGCCCATGGCTTGCCTTACTCTGTCAGTATTGCTAACTTTACCCCTTTCCTAGGTAAATGCTTTGTGGTCCAGCAGAAATGTGTTTGGTATTTCAGGAATCAGTGACCTTCAAGGATGTGGTGGTGGACTTTACCCAGGAAGAATGGAAACAGCTGGATCCTGTACAGAGAGATTTATTCAGGGATGTGACATTGGAAAATTACACACACCTGGTCTCTATAGGTAAGGATGATGTCTCTGAGTTAATATCTGGGGGTATAAAGGAGGAAGGGGGTTATCTTGTACTTAGGTGAATTTTGCCTTTAAGTTAAGGAACCAAGGATTCCTAATTTTGAAAGGCTTTAAACAGGTTTCTCTCTCCTAGCAAGTAGGACAGACTAATAATTTTTCTGAACCCAGATCAGTTCCCAAATTATACCATGTCAGGGAATTTGTAACACTGACGCTTGATATACTATTCATTCCCACTGGATCAGTCCTACACGTCCTTTCCTCTTGACACAAAGTGGTGAAAAGGAATTCTGACCTGGCACTTTGCCTTTACTGCAGACAGGTACCTGTCTTTTGTTTTCTTCCTCATGAGCAGGACTCCAAGTTTCCAAACCTGATGTGATTTCCCAGTTAGAGCAAGGGACAGAGCCGTGGAGTGTGGAGCCAGGCATTCCAGTGGGTGGCTTTGGAGGTAAGTAATGGGTCCCAGAGATGAATGTCATTAACCCAACCACCAGCCTGACAAGAGGATTTCATGTCTGAAATGTGGATGTACTTGCTTCTTGTGGAGAAATGGGATGCCACCTGGACTCCTTTATGCTTTGTCAAAACACTATCTCAACACATATTCTATTTTTATACTCCTCAGAGAAGGTACCCTTCCTGCCTTTTGTAACTAGTTCTGGATTCCATCTTTTCCCACCTCTTTTGGGAACCTCAGTTCATGATTATCACTTCACTTTTCAGCCCTTACAGATTTCTTTTGGGTTACTGGCTGTATCATTAGTACCTTCAAACAGAAGTAGGTAACCTTAATTTCCAAGTACTTTCATTCAACATGATTAATCTATTTGGCTACCATCCAGTCTGCCCCCCTGCTTTCCCATCCACACACTGCAATAGTGATTGCATACCTTTCTTAATATCAGTGTGATTCTTTTTTTTTTTTTGAATTTTAGTGAGTTTATTTGAGCCAAACTCTCGACATATGCCGGGAAGCAGAACCTCAATGAATTGAGATAATGCTCCCAGTGTGATTCTTAATATCAGCTTCTGATTCTGTCACTTTACCAGACTATCCTTGAAATTATACTTTGCAAAGCATTAATTCCCAAACTGCACAGAGACACCTCTTCAAAGACCAGATCCTGGAAAACGTACAAACTTAGTCACTCTAGGTAAGGGAGAACACTCCAGAGAGAATGAGGTGGGAGTGGGGGTTCTTTTTGTTGTTGTTGTTAATCTTTATTATTGAAAGTATTACAAATGTCCTCTTTCCCCTCATTCACTTGTCCCCCACCCCAGGCCTTTCCCACACTATTGTCTGTGTCCATGGGTTGTGCATATATGCATACAAGTTCTTTGGTTAATCTCTTCCCACCCACCCACCAGAGGTTCTTTTTTATGGAGGAAAAAAATCATGCCATGTTCAAATTTGGAAAGTGCTGATTAGCTTAAATTTTTGCAAGTTAATTATTGGAGGACCATTCATAGAGTTTTAAAATATGCAGCTGGGTATTATGAATTTTCAACAGAGTTGCATAGAATATAACATTTCTCCTCCCCCAGTCCTGAATCCTTTTTCACACTGCACCTTTATAACCTTTACATTAGAATATGGTTTCATGGAATGCAATTTAAAAAACTAATATATTTTTAAATAAGAGACTTATTAACTTTGTACTTACTAACTTTTGTGTTGTTGTTTTTTTGTCTTTGGTGTGTGTATTCAAAAAAATTTTTTTTCCCATCATTATGCTCCCTATACTCTCCTCCACTTCTACCCTGTCCCCTTCTTCCAAGTTTTATTATGAATTAAAAACAAAGTCTTTAGCCCTAGCTGGTTTGGCTCAGTGGATAGAGCATCAGGCCTGTGGACTGAAGGGTCCCAGGTTCGATTCTGGTCAAGGGCACATGCCCCGGTTGCAGGCTCGATCCCCATCCCTAATAGGGGGCGTGCAGGAGGCAGCCAATCAATGATTCCCTCTCATCATTGATGTTTCTATCTCACCCTCCTCACCTTCGCCCTTCCTCTCTGAAATCATTAAAAAAATATTTTTTAAAAAGTCTTTAAAAATCCCAAACTGAGCACATATAAAACAATTTTAAAATACTTAAAAAGGTATTGAAAAATAAATCCTAGTTTTTTTTAATGCTTTAGTCATTACCAAAAAGAGATTATATTTAGGTAAAAAAATAATACACCCATGTTGCACAGATAATGTAGATAATTCCGGTGGGCAGAAGACAATCCCTTGAAGTATTTAGTTCCAGTCTCTTGTTCACTTCTTGTTGCTGGAAGTGAGCCACTGACGACAGTCTTGGCAAGCTTGCCCCTGGTCCTGCCCTCTTCAGCATTTGGAGCAGATTTATCCTTAGCTGGTGACTTGGATGCTTCATGTCTATAACTTGATATATAGTTCTGCCGGCATCCGTACAGGTATTTGAAGTTGTGATGGTACCTACACTGAGGTGGGCACTGGTCCTGGGCCCTGTCTGCGTGATTTTTCTTACCTTCTTTCTTGACATCCTTTCTAGGCTGCCTTGTGAGCTGGCCCCTGCAGAGTCATGATCATATTCTGATGTGTCGTCTTTCTCACTGGCCCCTGGTGTTCCTTAGTTGCTGGTTGTCAACACCCCCAATTATCACTCAGTGCCCATAGGCTTTCCATGTGGTGAAGTGGAAATGGCTTTGTGCAATCCCTGTGGTGCTGTTCAGTCTGGCCTTCTGGAACTTTCTCCAGTCCTTCATTCCTTGCCCACCCCTGATATTCTGGTAACTGTTGCTCATGTAGAAGACATGGCAGTGTGGATAGCATAGGTCACAGTTTGTTGTCTTCAACTGGAATTCCAGCCTGGGCTGGAGATCAGCCGCTTCCTTCGCCTGGGCCTTTTCTCCTTTAATAGCATCAGATGCCATGCTCTCCAGTCCTCCACTGTGAGTACTTTTAGGAGCTGAGGTCATCTTCATGGCCATCTGCTGTACAAGTGTCTTTCTTAGTGTCACTTCTGTTGATGGATATTTCCCAAAGCCTGTGTTGCTGTGATTGTTTGGTCCCTGCTTGGGAAGCTGTTCTGAACCTGCTGTTCTCACACAGTGGCACCATGCCCCATGGTGCCAGGTGTGGTCTGCCTCACTGCTTGAGCTTGCAGGGATGACAGTGATAGTGGCTGGGCTGGCAGCTCAGGTTCATTCTGCTATACCCTCCTGTTAACAGATTTTTAAAACACAGCCTCTTTTTAAAATCTTCTTATTGGTATTAGAGAGAGAGGAAGGAAGAGAGGGAAACATGGGTGTGAGAATATTGATCGGCTGCTTCCTACACCCCTACTACTTGGGGTTGAGCCTGCAACCTGGGCATGTGCCCTGACTGGGATCAAACTGGTGACCTCTTGGTGCATGAGACAATGCTCGACCAACTGAGCCACTTGGGTCAGGGCAAACAGTCTTTTTTCTTGACTGAATCTGCTAACATTGACTACCCTGCTTCATTTAATTGTCATCTTTATTTTCTTGGGACTTGAAAAACACACCCTAACCCCCAGAGTAGAAAGTACAGTACTGTAACTCTACTTCCTGATAATGTACTTTTCTTTTTGTTTCATCTATTGTTTTCTTTTTTTCTTTTTTTTTAAAAATATTTTTATTGATTTTTTACAGAGAGGAAGGGAGAGGGATAGAGAGCTAGAAACATCGATGAGAGAGAAACATCAACCAGCTGCCTCCTGCACACCCCCACTGGGGATGTGCCCGCAACCAATGTACCTGCCCTTGACCAGAATTGAACCTGGGACCCTTTAGTCCGCAGACCGACGCTCTATCCACTGAGCCAAACCGGTTTCATCTATTGTTTTCTTTGCTAATAAACTGCCTTCTTTCATTAGGCAGTTGATTCATCCCATTACCCTACACACTCACCTGTGTTCTTTTCTTACATACATTCCTATGGCTTCAGCTGTTGTTTTCCTTTATTTTTTGAGTTGATATTTCCTAACCTATATTTCAAGATCTTGGTTATTCTGCTTCTTTTGGTGTCCACCCCCACAAATACTACTATAGTCTCCATTTCTGTTCCTAATTCTCAGAACACCTAGAGTCAAACTGTTGTCCTCCCCTCCCCCTTAAATTATTTCCGCTACTATTTACAACTTTCCCATTTTTAGCAGTGAAATGACTGTTACTTCAGTGTTCCAGGCCAGAATCCATGCAGCTTTAGCCAGGTCTTTTTTGTTTGTTCTGTCTTGACATCAGGGTTCTTAGTTTCTGTGTTGTTCATTGGTGAGAAATCTCAGTTCAGAGTACCTTCTCTTAGTCTATGTGTGTCTCCTCTTAGTTATCTCTCTGTCACTCTTTAAATTAATAATTTCCTTAAATGGAGTTTCCTTACGAGTTCTTAGAGATTATATATAAAACTGAATTACCCCTAGCTGGTTTGGCTCAGTGGATAGAGCTTTGGCCTGCAAACTGAAAGGTCCCAGGTTCGATGTGCCCAGGTTGTGGGCTCGGTCCCCAGTGGGGGACTTGCAGGAGGCAGCCAACCCATGATTCTCTCTCATCATGGATGTTTCTATCTCACTCTCCCTCTTCCTTCCTCTCTGATATCAATAAAAATATATTTTTAAAAAAAATGAATTAGAGCCGAAACCCGTTTGGCTCAGTGGACAGAGAGTCGGCCTGCGGACTGAAGGGTCCCGGGTTTGATTCCGGTCAAGGGCATGTACCTTGGTTGCGGGCATATCCCCAGTTGGTGGTGTGCAGAAGGCAGCTGATCGATGTTTGTCATTGATGTTTCTAACTCTCTATCCCTCTCCCTTCCACTCTGTAAAAAATCAATAAAATATATATTAAAAAAAAAAAGAATTAGATATTCTCTTACTATTTTTATCTTTTATTTATATATCACTCTCCTTAACTCCTTCCAAATTTTTCCTCAAATAATAGGGCTATTTTTGAAAATACTCAGAATATCCTGCGGGCTTTAATTTCATTAGGTCATTTCCAAAACAGCAGTTTATTTATTATTTGTTTTTTACCCCTCTATTCAGAGAATACTGGCATTATTTTTTCTTTCAGACTGGGAAACAAGTCCAGAAAATAACTTATTAGTCCCAGAGCCATCTCCAGAGGCAGTAGTAGAAAAACACAAAAGTGATGAGTCTTGGAGTTCTAACTCCTCAGAAGCATGGTTATCTAAAGAAAGTCTAGAGAGACATCAGGCAAATGAACAGACATTGCCAAAGGAAATAAAAATAACTGAGAAAACAATACCACATTTGGAGAGAGACCATGTAAATCATGACTTTGAAAAAAGCATCAATATTAGTTCAAACCTAGTACCACAACAGGACGTATCTCCAAAAGAGACTGCTACTAAAACAAGCACCAAACAGAATTTAAAACCAGTTAAAAAAGAGAAATCTTGTAAGTGCAATGAGTGTGGGAAAGCTTTTAGTTATTGTTCGGCGCTTATTCGCCATCAGAGAACACATACTGGAGAAAAACCTTACAAGTGCAATGAATGCGAGAAAGCTTTTAGCAGGAGCGAAAACCTTATAAACCATCAAAGAATTCATACTGGAGATAAACCATATAAATGTGATCAATGTGGAAAAGGCTTCATTGAGGGACCATCTCTTACTCAACATCAAAGAATTCATACGGGAGAAAAACCCTATAAATGTGAGGAATGTGGGAAAGCCTTTAGTCAGAGGACCCATCTTGTTCAGCATCATAGAATTCATACTGGTGAGAAGCCATATACTTGTAATGAATGTGGAAAAGCCTTTAGCCAGAGAGGCCACTTTATGGAACATCAGAAAATTCATACAGGAGAAAAACCATTTAAATGTGCTGAGTGTGATAAGACCTTCACAAGGAGCACTCACCTTACTCAACATCAAAAAATCCATACTGGAGAGAAAACCTATAAGTGTAATGAATGTGGGAAGGCCTTCAATGGGCCCTCAACATTTATCCGTCATCATATGATTCACACTGGTGAAAAACCGTATGAATGCAATGAATGCGGAAAAGCCTTCAGTCAGCACTCAAACCTCACTCAACATCAGAAAACGCACACTGGGGAGAAACCTTATGATTGTGCTGAATGTGGAAAGTCCTTTAGTTACTGGTCATCCCTGGCTCAACATCTGAAAATTCATACTGGAGAAAAACCTTACAAATGCAATGAATGTGGGAAGGCCTTCAGTTACTGCTCATCCCTTACACAGCACCGCCGAATCCACACCAGAGAAAAGCCCTTTGAATGCAGTGAATGTGGGAAGGCTTTCAGTTACCTCTCAAACCTTAATCAGCATCAGAAGACTCATACCCAAGAGAAAGCTTACGAATGTAAGGAATGTGGGAAAGCCTTTATTCGGAGTTCATCTCTTGCTAAACACGAAAGAATTCATACTGGTGAGAAACCCTATCAGTGTCATGAATGTGGGAAAACCTTTAGTTACGGCTCATCCCTTATTCAGCATAGGAAAATACATACTGGAGAAAGACCATACAAGTGCAATGAATGTGGGAGAGCCTTCAACCAGAACATACACCTTACACAACATAAGAGAATTCACACGGGAGCAAAGCCTTATGAGTGTGGTGAGTGTGGCAAAGCCTTTCGACATTGTTCATCTCTTGCTCAGCATCAAAAAACTCACACAGAAGAAAAGCCCTACCAGTGTAATAAATGTGAAAAGGCGTTTAGCCAGAGCTCCCATCTGACTCAGCATGAAAGAATCCACACTGGAGAGAAGCCGTATAAGTGTAACGAATGTGACAAAGCCTTCAGCCGGAGCACTCACCTGACTGAGCATCAGAACACTCACACTGGAGAGAAGCCATACAACTGTAATGAATGCAGGAAGACTTTCAGCCAGAGCACTTACCTCATTCAGCATCAGAGAGTTCATTCGGGAGAGAAACCTTTTGGATGTAATGATTGTGGAAAAGCCTTCAGGTATCGTTCTGCTCTCAACAAACATCAGAGGCTGCACCCTGGCATATGACTGACTTTGTAAGTACCGAAGAACCAGGATGGATTGAGAAACTGCTTAACTTGTTTTAACTTTTTACTGTCACACTGTGGAGTGGAAAGTGCATTGGGCTCAAGTAATCAATTATGTTAAGCTACTTTGTAACATTAGAAAATTCCACTGCTTCAAGCCTCATTTTCCTCTGTGAAATGAGGGATTTGGAGAAGATGATTTCAAAGGTTGGTTGGAGGTTTATATTCAGTCTACTCATAAAATATCTTGAATAGGATTACTATACAACAGGTTCTGCTGTGTTGCATCTAGAATATATTTGTGCATGTTTTGCTAAGAGAAAGCATTTACATTTCAGCAACTAGGGATCTATTGTGCTCCTGTTCTAATGCATTTAAATTGTTTGAGTAACTGGTTCCTATTTAATAAAAAGAATTATAAAATACCCTCATGTTAATAATTCAGTAGCGTGTAATGTCTTAGCACAAGTATTGAACTTTCCTATTGTTTTCTAGTATGTTTTAACATTCTAATTTATTACAACTCTAGAGATTCTCCTACAGCTCAAACCAGCGTTACCTGACCCTAGTGGCATAGTGGAATTGCTTCAGGAACTATACACTATTGCTAAATCATGCCTGGTATACAGCTTCATAGTTTAAATTACAAAGAAAAAAAATCAAATGTTGGGCCACAGATTATATTAAAGTTCTTTTTAAGTCCTCAAAAGGTATGGACTTCGTGTCTTGATGGCCCACCAGCCCCTTAAATTATTTCATTCTCTGATTGCCTTTCCTTTCCATCTCCATTTCCTTTCACAGGCAAATTTTAAAAGACAACATGTATTGGGAGAGTAAAGACAAAAGATGACCTTGATGGGATGTAAAAGTTAATCACCAGCTGCCCCTCTACCTCCCAAAACTGCATAAAAAGCCATCAACTAGGAATTGGGGCAAAGGACTATTCCTCAACAACTCCAAGCTCACGTTTACACTATTTCAGACACCTAGAGTTCATAACTATAGTCCTTTTTCTATCTTTCATTGTTACAAAATTTTAACGCAAGATGCTCTGATTAGTTTACAAGAACAACTAATTCAAACCAGGAAAGACAGAAAATCACTAGCAGAATTAAACACAAACCTTTGCATAAAAATGGGATTGGAAAATGAGTATCGTGGTTAGCAAGCATAGCCAACAATGCACTTTCTTCATTAAAACCAAGCACTAACCTGAACTTAGATCTCCAAACTGCTGTATCAGAAAGCATTAAACATTGTTAAAGATCAAGAGTGCATAATCACGTGTCTTGTGTCACAAACAGTTTCATTACAGAAGACATCAGCGCATCTGAAGCAGCCTCCTCCGGTGAAGGAAAAGCGCGCTCCCTGCTGCTCCCGCGGTCTCGGTGTGACGGGGCTCGCTCCTCCGCCGCCCCACTGGGTTCAGACCTCCTCAAGAAGTCTGTCCATAGCCAGAATCCACACGTTAACAAGTTAGTGAACTAATATTTGAAAAGGAAAAGAAGCACCGGCTTGTGGGTGGTGGGCAGGGCCCACTCACGGGGCAGATGCGCCCCAGGCGTTACTTCGGGGCGGAGCAGGCGGACCAGGAGAAGGGTGGGCGGCCCTGCATGTGGAGCCTCCCAGCCAGATGCCGCGCCCTCCGGGCTCTTTGGGGCATCTGGCTTCACAGTGGCCCCCAAACCTCACAAAGAATGGGGTTTGGGGGAGGCTGGTGGTTCGACCCCTCGACTCCTGGGAGCTACCACCCGTGAAAAGGGCACACACAAGGCGGCCTTGGCTAGGGGGCCCGAGAAGGGCCAGACGCGCCCTCAGCATGCGGGTCCAGCCCTGGTGCTCAGCCTTCCCCACCCACCGTGGGAGTCTCTCTCCCTCTTGCAGGGCCTCGCCAAGCGCCTGGCCTTGCGCTCCGGAGTCATCGTGGAGACATCAGGCAGCAGCAGCGGAGCCACAGTGAGATTTTCTTCTTAAAACAAAGCTGACAGACCACCCTCCCCATCTCTGATTCCTTCTGACCCCACCTAGTCACCTGAAATCATTATTATTAGGAGAGCATTACTTTTCTTTTTTAAAAAACACTTAAAAATTGATTTCTGAAAGGAAGTGAGAGAGAGAGAGAGAGAGAGAAGCATCAATGAGAGAGAATAGTGGATCAGCTGCCTCCTGCATGCCCCACACTGGGAATCGAGCCCATAACCCCCAGCATGTGCCCTGACGGAGAATCCAACTGTGACCTCTTGGTTCATAGGTCAATGCTCAACCCCTGAGCCAGTAGGCTGGCCATACTTTTCTTAAAAAATGGACATTCCCCTTTCAAATGCAATGTAGGCTCTTGCATCTCTACTGAGGAACCAGAGGGCAAACCACAACTCGTCCTGACCTTGATCTTCTAGCCCAGTGGTCAGCAAACTCATTAGTCAACAGAGCCAAATATCAACAGTACGATTGAAACTTCTTTTGAGAGCCAAATTTTTTATTTTTATTTATTTTTATTTTTTAAAATATATTTTATTGATTTTCCACAGAGAGGAAGGGAGAGGGATAGAGAGCCAGAAACATCAATGAGAGAGAAACATCGACCAGCTGCCTCCTGCACACCCCCCACCGCAACCAATGTACATGCCCCTGACCGGAATCGAACCTGGGACCCTTCAGTCCGCAGACCCCAAACTGGTTTCAGCGAGAGAGCCAAATTTTTTAAACTTAAACTATATAGGTAGGTACATTGTTATTAACTTAATTAGGGTACTCCTAAGCTGGCCTTTGCTAAAAACTCAAGAGGCCAAAGAACCACATGTGGCTTGCGAGCCGCAGTTTGCCAATCACTGTTCTAGCCAATTCCTCTGGTGCCCACGTGGACATTTCAGCTTGCCTATCTGATTGTCTCCTGCAAGTCCTCCTGACTCATATTTTTACACCCGACAATTATCCTATATAATAAAAGGCTAATATGCAAATCCACCAATCCGAGGAATGACTGGTCACTGTGACATGTACTGACCACCAGGGGGCAGACCAATGAAGAAGCTGGGCTCACAGCTGGTGACCTCAGTGGCGGTGGAGGGAGCCTCTCCTGCCTCCCCAGCAGCACTAAGGATGTCCAGCTGAGGCTCTGGGACTCAAGAGGGTGCAGGCCCGGTTGAGGGACCCCCAGAATGCACCACTGTGGTGGTGCTGTCTGTGTCCAGCTTTGCCAAGAACATGCATTTCAGCTGGAAATAGAGAACACCAGAATCCTACCACTGGGTTGACTGAGGAGTCAGAATTTCTAATCCTATCTAATAAAGAGGGAATATGCTAATTGACCCTCACAATGTTGCAAAGATGGCGGTGCCCACAGCCAATAAGGAGGAATATGCTAATTGCCACATCCTCAAAGATGGCAGCGCCCAGTCTCCTCAGCCCTGCAGCCACCCAGGGCTGGCCCGTAGCACAGGCAAGCCTTGGATGGCAGCTGTCCAGCCACCCAGGGCCGCCCGAGGCTCAGGTAACCAGGGCTGGCTGGGGCTTTTGTGGCTGGCAGTGGCAGCAGCAGATGTGTGATGGGGCGTTGCCTTCCCCTGGTGGCCGGGTCGCCTCCCACCCCTGAGGGCTCCCGGACTGTGAGAGGGGGCAGGACACCCCCTCCAGTGCATGACTTTTCATGTGCCAGGCCTCTAGTTTATTTAGAATCTTGCACTAAAATCCAGCTGCATAGTTTATGGGAACTTGTTTTCCTGCCAGGTTGGCTGACCTCTATTCTTGTAGCCCAGATCCTATGCTAATATATCACTAGAGCACTTCTCTCTTTATAACAGCAGTACCACCTCCTAGGGAGAGTTTTGGGAATTTGTGAGAGTTTTCTGGTTGTCATGCTGATTGAGGGCCAGGGATGGTGGACATTCCTGCAAAACAAAGAATGTCCCTTATTGGGCCAGACTTTCGAAAAAGCTGTTACCTGACACTACTTGACATGTAAATACAAGGTATTCTGCACAGCTTTGCTGTATATTGGGAAATCCAGGAAACATACTTCTTTTTCTTTGAATGTCCTCCGGGGAGTGAAGGCGGCGCCTCCACACGCAGTCAGTCTTCCGGGGACAAGGGAGGCGCTGCCTTTCCCCATGTCTCTCCTGTGGCCCTCCAGTCGCCCATGGACTGACTAGGAGAAAGAATTTTCAGCCCAAAGTAAAGGCCTTGGTGAGTCTGGGAGAGGCATCCGGGGAGACGGGGCCAGGACGGAGGGGGTCCTGCTCCCCGGCCAGATATTCCACCAAATCAAAAGGGGCGTCAGAGTCCAGTGCACCTGGAACCCCCGAGCTGCCCTCACTCTGCGGGATCCAGCTGCAAGCCGATGGGTGTCATTTATGGAATCAATCCACTTCAAGTTCACGCACATATTTCTGAAGAAGAAAATGGAATGAATCCATACAATCTATTTTAAGAAACAAAGTAAACTGATTTACAAAACTGGCTACAAACAAAAGGAAAAAAATAAAAACTGGCTACAAAAATATGCTGAATGAAGACTAGATTGTCTACAATCATTTACTATAAAAACAAAATACTCTTTTCTAAATCCTCCTTAAAATCAGAAAATAGATATTTTAAAGGGGAAAATAGGTGAACAACTTGGATACAATTATTGTAGAGAAACCAAATAACCGATTTTTATGCAAATACATAAGGTCTCATTGAATTTGAGGCTCAATTGCTCACTAAGCCAGGATCTACTAGGTGACTAACATTCTCGAAGTTTTAAAGCCAAATAACTTTTAAAGATGACAAAAGAAGTTCCTTCTAATAACAATACAATTGGCACGCATTGAATCCGACTCTTTCAAGGAAGGTCGTTGGGGAATGAGTTCCCTTTGAAACCCACTCAGTCCCAAAGCAGGTGTGGCCGCCTCCCGCGTCTTGGCTCCCACCCAGGCCCTCGGGCTGCTGCGCCAGGTGGGGCCGCGCATGGCGAAGGGCGAGGTGACCGAGCTCCGGACCGGCGGTGCCTTCGGGGGCTCAGGCTCTGGGTGGGGAGAGGAGGCCCCATCTGACTCAGAGGACCAGCCAGGAGCACTGGACCGATGGGCTGTGCCTCCTTTCCTCCGCACTGGCCTTCCTGCAACCAGCAGGTGCCAGTCCTCTGCCTGGAGGACAAGCTCCCGGCCTCACCCTGGGTCGCCTCCCAGCGGCTGCATCCCGGCCGACCTCCCACGGCGCGCCCTCTGAGTCGGGCAGGGCCTCCGGCGGCCTCCTCTCCCCACGGAGCCCCGGAAGGCACCGCCGGTCACGAGCTCAGCCACGTCGCCATCTCGCCACGCGCGGCCCCACCTGGCGCACTGCGCCACGCCCGTCATCCTGCTGCGCGGTGTCCAGTCCTGGTCTCCCGGCTCCGATTCAGGGACCCGCGCGGGATCGCGAGCCCGTCTGCCGTCAGCGCCTGGGGACCCGGCGCCTTGTACTCCAGACCCCACCTCCCCATGCACCGGCCCAGCCCTTCACTCCGCGCGCCCCCTCGGAACCCTCCTCTCCTTGTCCTAGCGTATAGCTCAGGCCCCCAAACCGCAGAGCCTGCGGGGCTGCCGCGGCCCTGCGCGCCCCGGTTCCCGCTGACGCTGATCGACTGGCGCGGGGCCCGCGGGTGCGGGGCGCCCCAACACCCTCGCGTTTTCCTCGCGCCGGGATCCCAACCGTCACCGAACCCTGCGCGCCGGGACTCGGTGGAGCCGGCGGATGTCGGAAACCTCGGAGGCCGACGCCGTCCTCAAAGTCGCCGAGTCGCCTCGCTGCTCCGCATGGGCGGTTACCTGGGCAAACAGGGGCCCCCGCCTCCCCCGGCCGAGGCGGGTGCAGACCTGCCGCAGAGGCCCGTGACCCGCCAGCCTTCCCAGGCCCTTCACCAGCTCCACCGGGTTCAGCACGTCCATCGCGCCCACCCTGCGCCGCGGCTCCGACCGGGGAAGAGGCCACGGGACTGGGACCCCGCCAACCCCGCCTCGTGGGTCGCGAACGAGGCCTGGAGGCGCTTCCCCATGCGGCGCCCCCAGAATTCCATCGTGGGGCCGCTCCCCTCGGACTGGTGGGAAAGCTACCTGAAGCGGACCATTTGGTCTCTCCGGCACCCCAGGGCTGTGTGGAGCCCCGTGACCATCAAGATCACTCCCCTGGCGCAGCGAGGGCTCCCCGCCAGGCCGCCGGCGCAGACCATCCGCCCAGCAGGGGCTTCAGCCTCGGAGAAGCCCCCAGACCCGCATGCAAAGGAGACCGTGCTGCGGGTCCTCAGAGAGTCCAAGCAAGTGAGGCTGCGGCTGGAGGAGCCGCCGTCCCAGGCCCCTGAGAGGCCGGACAGCAAGAGGGGGAGCCCCGAGGCCAGAGCATCTGCGTTTAAGCCTCTGGGGAAGAGTGGGAACCTCGCTTCCTTCGTGCCCAGCCTTGGGCCTCTGAGCTTGGGCCTCAGCTTGAACAGGAGGCCCAGTTCCTGCTCCCTGAGCTCCTTGGCCAGCTCACACCCAGCGGGCCCCCTCGGCTCCAAAAGAAACGCGATCACAAGCTCCTACAGCTCCGCCAGAGGCCTCTCCGAGCCTTGGAAGAGACACGCGCCCCTCCAGATGCCCAAGTGGCCGGTGAAAAGGAAAAGCGGTCCTCAGCGGCACTTGCCAGGCCCACTGGCCTCGGAGGAGCCCCCGGCATCGTCCGGCAGCCCCGGGCCGCGAAGTGAGGAGACTCCACGGCTGCGCGCTGGCCTTGCGCCTCCGCTGTCCCTGAGTCCACGCCCCCAGCTTGGTTATGCAGTCCCCGCTGAGGACCTGGCCTCGGGGACAGAAGCTGGGCTTCCGTGGAGCAACAAAACCAAGAAGGATGCAACGGATGCCACCGCAGACCCTGCACCTGACGCTCAGTCTACGGCTCTGCCTTCCCTGTCCCGCACCCTGTCTCCTGCAGGCACCGCTCCAGCCGAGGACACAGATCCTCAGGTGGCATCTCCAGGTCCACGGGCCTCCCCAATGTCTGCGGGAGAGGGAACCAGTGTGGTCCACTCGCCTCTGGAGACGCCCAGCCTGCTGGCCCCACTCAGGTGCTCCCGGCCAGAACCCCGTCCAGGCCCCTCTGCAGGCTCAGAGCCCACAGCTGCTGTCAGCCTTCTAACCCCGGTTCCTCCCACCTCATCTGCCACTGACACCACACGGCCACCTTCAACCTGTCAGGCTGACACGTCTCCCAGGCCCCCAGGCCCACCTGCCATCACCCCCACAGCACCCTCAACAGAAAGGACTGTGTTTGGCGTGGTGAGGGGACCAGCTCACCATCTTTCTGCCTCTGCACTGCCTGCTGCCGTGTCTGCGGACCCCACATCAAAGCCCAGTTGGAGGCCCCCCCCTAACAATGAGGCCGGAGTCTCCTTACCTTCCAGAATCTCAGCCACAACGGCAGCCCGATCCCCTCCAGGCCTCTCAATGCCCACCTTCAAGCCCGTCTTTGGCAGCATCGAACCATTTAAAACGAGGCCTTTCTCCTTCAAGCAGACCTCTCCTCCAGGTTCTCCTGCTGCTACCCACCTCTTCCACAACCTGGGCAAGACCAGCTCTATAGCCACCTCCACCACCCCAGTCAGCACACCCACAGACTCCCCTTTCAAGCCACCTCGGGATTTTGGTGGAGCAGGTGTTACCAGGACCGTAGGCAACACTTCCTCTGACGCTTCCCCTTCTCACACTCTCCTCCTTGGGGCTTCCCATGCCTTCAGGACCAACTTCTCGAACTCAGTCACGGGCTTCATTTTCCCAGCTCCCCAGCTTTCTACCATTCCCATGGTAAATGCAGTCAGCATCTTCAGCCAGGTCCTTCCCAGCACTGTCCAGATATCCCCTAGGAAAAGCACTGCCCATTTTAAGGTCAAGGGCAGCCCTCTGTCGGCCTCGGCCCTCCTAACCCCAAGCCAGCCCACATTGTCATCGGGCATCTGCAACCCAACCTCAGCACTCACAGTTTCTTTGGGTTCAAGCTCAAAGCCACTTTTCCCACTATCCCTGGGAGTCACGCCCCAGCCTGTGTTTGGGGCTTCAGGTGGGCAAAGGCAAGGGGCCCACCAACCAGCCCTTAGCCCAAGCTTCAAGAGCTCCTCTGTTTTAGGAAACTCAGCAGTGGTATCCCCAACCCCAACCCCAGCTCCAGCTCAGCCAGCCTTCAGCAGCCCCACACGGTCAGCATTCGGGGTGTGGACACCCTCTGCCTCCACCTTCCACGTCCCTGCCAGCATCCAGACCGGTGCAGGCAGCCCCCCAGCAGGTTTTCGCTTTGGTCCAGCTAGTGCCACTGGTTTTGGGGTTGTCTCCCAGACCCGCCAGAGTGGGGCTCAGACCTCAGTGTTTGGCAGCACAGCCCCACGACCTTTTGCCTTTGGGGGGTTAGTGACCCCTATGGACTGTGGGGAGTCTGGGGACAGCATGACTGTCCCAGACATGAGCTCCAACTCTGGAGTGTTCTCCATCGGAGCAATGCCCAGTGGAGTCACAAATACCATCACACCCTTTGGAAAAGGCTGGAGTCAGAACACCCAGGGCATGACCCCCCAGAACACCCCTTTTGCCTTAGGGAGGTCCAGTATTTCTACAAGAAAGATTATGTTTGGAGGCCCTCCCATGGCCCCCTTTGCTCACAGCCTCCCTGTCCCCAGACCAGTTAAGACGGGCAGTAGCTTTGGCTTAGGGATTCCCTCTCCGCCTGCCCAGGGCTCCCTTGGGAGAGGGTCTTTCAGATCAGCAGTCCCTTCATTTTCCATTGGTGCCAAACCCAAAACCCCAAAGAATCGGGAGCCAGGGCATTCCCGAAGGCATCATGCCCACAAGAAATAGCTTGTGTCCCTCACCCTCACCCTGACTCGGACCTCTGTGTTGTTGGGAAGAGCCTCCATATCCTCTAATTTTCTAATGGGAAAAATACCCAGATTTAAGGCTAGAGCTTTATGTTCACCTGTGGGTCCTCATCTATATCCTAGAAGGTGGAGCATCAGGATGTCTAGTGGTGACAGCAGAAAGAAACTGGGTGGGACCTCTGGACTCTTGCCCTCCTTCCCCCTGCCCATTCCTCTCTGTATCACCTGCTTTTCCCCTGGGAACCAACATGCCAGGAAGGTAGCGGGCACAGCCCCACCCTCTTGCATCTTTGGGAGTAGGAATGGATTTGAAGTCTTAGTTTTTATTTGCCTCTAAGAAGTGGGTCCCTTTCTCTGGTCCCTGGGGACGCTGAGTCCTCATTCTTGGAAGAAGAGCCCACTCCTCATTCCAGAAAAGGGAAGCTCTTAACCAGTGACCCTCCAGCCTTGGAGCAGGCAGGTGGGCCTTGCCTCTTTGTCCACCATTCTCCAGTCTATACACAAAGACCCTTCGTCACGGTCTCTAATAGGACTGCTATGTGTGCTTTCAGCTGAGTTTGGAGGACAAATGACCAGACCTACCTGTGGAACCTAAGTCTGGGGCCTACCTCACTAGAAGAGTCGAATCGCACCACATTGTGTCTACAAATGCCAATTTTCAAGTGTTTTTGGCTTTAAGGGATGACTTGTCAGGAAGAACTAGGGCCAGGCAGGGACAGGCAGGGTGGTGCAACCATTCTTCTCTCTACAACATCGGCCATGTTGCCTCCAGTAGGAGCAAGAAATGCAGTTAGGGAACCAAAGCTTACATCTCATTTTCCTTTTAATTTGTACCTCAAACCACTCCTCCATGTTCATGTCTCCAGGGGTGGGGGAGGGGAGTCTGGGGAGGACAGGAAGTCTCTTGGGTCTGAGAACAAAGGAAGAAAGCAAAAGAGAGCAGATATCTGGACTGGGCTCTGCTCTGTAACCAATGAGAGGCCTATGAATGAGCTGTGACATGTTCCTTAGCACTGCTTATCATCCCAAAGAAAAAAAAAGAGACAAGAATGACTGACTCCCTGTAGACATCTCTCTGCTGTTTTGTTTTATGGATACCTTGAAAGAGGCCTCATTAGAAAAATAAGCCATCTTAAATTGGTTGATAAAATAAAAATTGTCTAAATAAGTCAATGATGTAGAAATGACTGTGAAACTCATGTCAATTTGGAGGCAGAAAGATGTTAAGAAGCTTGCCCGCGCCCGCCTGTTAGTAGAGGGGAGGTACAGGATTTAAGCCCAAAAGGTTCCAAGGTCTAGACTTCTCCTCCCTCATATAGCAAATCACCAAGGTTAGAACTCGAGCCCAGGTCTCAGTATCCATGCTGGTTGCTTCAGCAAAGTAAATGGGTGATACTGTATAGAACTTATTCACATAATCATGAACACATACTCACTCCCTGTTACATTTATCATAGTCTGTGAGAAGAAAGCCATAGGTTAAGTCAGATCCTCCAGAGATGAGATCAAACAAGGGCATGACTGTGGGAACCCCTTTCATGTCCCGCGTGATTTAGGGTTCCGATTCAGGGTTCGGGTTCTGGAGAAGGCCGCACACAAATGAAAAGAGACTAAAAAAGCATTAATTTGGGAAATGGGGGCCAGGCAGTAGTCCAACTCTAGTGGGAGGACTACTCACTCTGGCTTTGCCATCCCTTTTATTAAGATTAAAGTTATAGGATATACCCATATGCCCTAGGCAGGAAACCCCAATAGAAGCCAATCAGTGAATTTAGGACTAACAGGTGGGGGCTGTTTCAACTACCAATATCTAGTAATTAGCTCTGACCCTTTAGAGCAATTAAGGTTGACCAGCTCTCCGAATTCCCTGTCCACAGCTCTCTCTTATTAAAACAATGATCGGCTTCTAGCACATGACCATGGGAGGTGGTGATGGGGACCATATTGAGAGTCTGCTTGTCCTGCTGGTCTTTGACCCGCTCATCTCCACCTGTGACACTTGTGTGTCATGTCCTATGGTGTCACATGATGAAAAATGAAAATAGAAAAAACTAAGCTTGGGTGGATGGGCATTGACCCTTCCAGAGAAGGCACCCAGAAAAGATTTGTTAAAATAATTTTATTTTACATGTATATGTATATATTACATATACATATTTTAATATATTTTTGTTTAATCTTATACTCATGCACTTGTTTCCATGACAACAAATACTCTTCGCAAATATAATTCTGAAAATTCCATGTATTTTAATGAATGGAGGACACTTAGGGACCATATGCTTTATGCCTATTTTGTGTCAATGATAGTGAATGCATTAGGCTCATATATATTTGTTACTTTAAACCAATTATACTTTATTTGTACATTCCAAATATTTTTCTTAATAATGCTGAATAAATATTTAATACATATCTGTATTAAAATCTTTATCTACATCCATATTTCCCAAGGATTGAAGCTTAGAAGTGGAACCATTGGGTAAATATGGATAAACACCTTCAGACTCTTGTTATATGTTTATTTCCAAATTTTTTTGTCCTTGTGTTTCTTCCCAGGGTTGTTATGAGGAGCAAATGTAATGTCCTTGACCAATGAAAGATCTTCTTCTGTCTGGGAAGCTCATCTTCTGTACATTTTCGTCTGACTTGTTTTTCTTTTTCTTATTGAGTTATGGAAGGTTTTTTTTTGTTTTTGTTTTTTTCTCACTGTGAGGCCTTTGTATTGCAATATTTTCTCCCACTTAGAAACGTGTATTTCACCCAAATAATGCTGTCTTTGGATGATCACAGTGTTTAGTTGTTGTTGTTTTGTTTTGGTGTGTGTGTTTTAAACTTTCTGCTGAAGAATAATATACAGTCAGAGCCTGAACATCGGGGTATGGCTCACTGAATTTTCTCATACGGAACACCATCAATGTAACCAGCATCCAAGAAACAAAATACTATGAATACTCCATAATCCCCTTTGTACAAAGATACTTATATTAACCAACATGTACTTTCAGATTTTTTCAGATACTCCTTTATTCCTTCAGTCGGTCACCCCAGGAGGGTCTTGGGGGGGGGGGCGGGCACACAGTTCTGGGCACCCTTGCTGGTGAGGAAAAAGTGAGGGGGGGGGGGAATAGAGAGACTACACTCAAGCTAACAAAACGACTTAAATCAGAAAGGGCTGCAACATGAGGATCGTTTTCATCTACTTTTAACTAACCTGAGGCCTTGAACTTTCTAGCTTTCCAGCTGTGCGTCAATGCCCAGACGGACATAAATCCTGTGGACAACCCTCTTAAGCGGGGCGGTGGTTTGACACGCGCTGGCACCGGGGACAGTGGAGGCGCTGCCTGCCCTATGGCCCCCAGAGAGGGATGTCACGGCGGGATGGTGGAGTAGGGGTTGCCAGGCGGGGCTGCGGGGCTGCGAGGCTGGGGGCACGAGCTCCGCAGGCCACCCTGAGGGACCCCACCCGTGCATGAATTCATGCACCCGGCCTCTAGTTTTACTATAAAAACGCTCAACATTTCTTTTTCTTCAAAACACTCTGAGTATCGCTTGGTAGTATTTCCAGAATTGCAGTTCGCTTAAGACCCTTGAATAAAACGTTATCATTTCATTCTAACGAAGCCCCTGGTTTGTTCACGCTCGGGGGAGACGAGGGGAGGTCGGAGCAGCGTCTGTGAATCGACTTTCTCTTGATTCCTGAACCAGAAAAGCGTGTGTAAACTCGGACCCGCAGGTCCCCTGACCGCTGACCATCGCTCTGGTCAACCCACTCGTATCTCCGAACGTGGGCTCCATCCCTGTGTGGTCTGGTCTGCGAACAGTTTTCTCCGCTGCAGTGACAGCCGACTCTCTCGGGCCCATTGTCCAGGGTAAATCCTTTTCTAACATCCCATCCCCACTCTTCTCCGTCTAGAGTCTAGACTATCAACAAACTTCCTCTCGCTCTGCTTGCCTGCCGCCTTTCCTTCCCTCTCCTCCATTCACGGGTTTTCTCTAGAGATTTCCAGTTCCAGCAAGCTTGGGTGCTTTCTGCGCGTATTTTCTTTTGAGATCCCGCCCCCCGTCCCCCCCGTCCCCGCCCCCCCCGCCCCCTGCCTCCCTACCCTCACCCCCAAGAAAGAAATTGCGCTCAGCAAGCGTAAAGTTGTCCTTTGGCTTGGTGACTGCAGACACCGGGCTCAGAAAGTGTGAGGTGGGAGTATCAGAAATAAACCTGGGTGCTGGGATTTGTACGAATAAGAGAGGGTTACAGAGAGGAAGTGGAGGTCAAATGAGGACCAAAATCAAGGTGAGGTCCCACCGAGATTTGAACTCGGATCGCTGGATTCAGAGTCCAGAGTGCTAACCATTACACCATGGGGCCCACATGTTTGGGAGCCTTCCTAAACTCTTTGGTGACATAATCCTTTCTCCCAAGCCCCTTGACCTAGGTATAAAGGTAAGTCTGTCTGCCTTTCCTTATCTAGGATTAAGTGGTGGGCGATTACTTGTCACGTGCCGGCCAACTCTTTTTACATCGGAATCTTCTGCAAAAAAACGCGTAGGGAGAGGACGCGTCCGAAACCTGGCCATCTTTCAAGGTGCTTCCTCCCAGGGCCACGTGGGCTGTTAGTAAAATCAGAGTCTTCAGAGACATGGAAGGAACAACCTTTTAAGAACTTCTCCTTACCTCGTATCTCTTGTTGGCTTTAAAAAGTAGATTAGTTGGTACTTTGGAAAGACCATTTAAAATCGAATAAACTTTTTAAAAAGTTGCCAACTATCGTTTCCACTTTTCTTTTTCCATGGGGGAGAGCTCCCACTTTTGAGTCCTCTGCCCCCGCGAACTACTGCTCCCGGAGGAAATAAAAGGAAACACTGTCGGGGAACGTGTCGAATTTATGCGCACTGAATTGGGTCATGAGTGGATTAAAGGATAACAAGAGCGATGGATTGGAACTTTGAGAACATGGCACCGTATAGGTTAGTCTCTGTTTTTTATCGGTTCAGAATCGAGTTTCTCTAAACATAAACACACCTGTGGCCTTTATGGGAACCAAACCCACATTCTCTCTCATCACTGATATTGCTATCGCTCCCTCTCCCTTTCTGAAAGCAATAAAAATCTATTTTAAAAAAGATTTATTGTGTGTCCTAGGCAATATATACTAGGGTTTCACTGACGAACAAAACTGGGCACTACATCTCTTGGAAATTATATTCTAGTGAGAGCGACAGAGGAATTGAGTCATCGTGCAAATTAACACAAAATTTGCAATGAGAAGAGTATATAGTGCTAAGAGAAATATGAAGATTTATCTAGAAAGTTTTGGGAAGTTCTTTCTAAAAAAGTGAAGATTGAAAAGACGCTAATCAGTATAGAAGAGTATTTAAGGAAGGACAACGACATGTGCACAAATCCATGGTAAATTAGAGAGATTGTAAACAGGACAGTGTGTTGGAGAGAAAGGGGCCGTGAAATGTGAAAATGAGGCTGAAGACAGACAGTGGTCTTGGAGAGGATTTCAGGCCATAATCTTAGGGTGACATAATAAATAAGCATAAAAACATGTAGGTAATTGATAGTCAGCTCTTTCATTAAACACACACACAACGGTGTCTGCCTCTTATCCCTTTGTCCTCTCAAAGTACACAGAATTTGAGACCTGGTCTGACCTAATCTCAGTATAGAAGCGCTACATTTCTCCCAAATGATTTGAGAAAACGCGCGGGAATTCGGATCATGTGAATCCCCTTTGGCGGTCTCGCTGGGCAGCCGGGAGACCTGGCCTCCCCAACTGGAACCGGGTTCCCTGCCCCCCGCGGTGCTGTGCTGGGCAAACGCAGGCGCACCAGCAGTCGGATGGTGAAGTATTTCCCCGATGGGGTATAGAGCCCGCTTTCCAGCCTGCATTCAATCAGCTAGAAACAATGTGTTCCGTATCTCAGGCTTTTATAAAAATAAAAATAATATATGTGAACTAAACACACACATCACAAAAAATAATAATAATAATAAAAATAAACACACACATCACCAACTCCATGTACCGTGAAACGATTTCCTCCCCTGCTTTCTCACTTCCCATAAAACCCTCACTCGACCCGGCAAATCCAGGGCGCGCTGTCCATGGTCCTGACTCCTGGAAGCGTGGGGCTCCCTCCTGGCAACCCAGGGGTCGTCACCTGCTGGGCGCGCACCTGGAACCGAGTCAGATACCAGTCCCTGGAAATGTCCGAGCGGAACCGCTGGCTGTCA
This sequence comes from Cnephaeus nilssonii, assembly GCF_951640355.1. Taxonomy (NCBI): domain Eukaryota; kingdom Metazoa; phylum Chordata; class Mammalia; order Chiroptera; family Vespertilionidae; genus Cnephaeus; species Cnephaeus nilssonii. Next base: position 308,431 of record NC_137092.1, read on the forward strand.
CCACACCCTACCTGCGAGGCCTAAACGCCGGGTCCCTGCGTGTCTGTCTCGCAGACTTACCTCAATCACACACCCAAGTCAACACACCCGCACCGTGTGGCAATCCCAGCCGGGACTGGTCTGTGCGAAATGGAACTGAAAGTTGAACCTATTGACGCCGAGCTTTTCGGTGCCCAGCTGACTTCTGGCCCTAGTGGCCGCAGCACCTGGAAGTCTGGGCCAGGCGACCGGTCAGGCTCAGGGAAGTCCAGGTGTGAAGACGCAGATTGGGCTCAGGTCCTCCCAGATCTGGAGACGCGGGTCGGACTCAAGTACTTGCACCCGGAAGCCCTGATTTGGAGTTGAGGGTTGGGCTCTGGTCCCCGCACCTGGAATGCCTCTGTCTGGTGACGGAGGTCGTTCTTAGGTCTTCCTTTCTTTCCTTTTTTCTTTATCTCCTATCTGTCGAACCTATTCATCATCAACTGTATCTAGGATCTATCCATCTGTTATCTATCATCCACTATCTGTCGCCCATCTACTCATCTATTATTTATCTATCAATCATCTGCCATCTATCCACATACCATAAAAGGTCTTGGATCCAGATGACAAAGAATTGCTAAAGTGCAATGCTAAGAGGGAAGGATCTAATTCTTAAATATAATTTGGTGGAGTTGGAGTTGTGATTCTTAGAAATTCTCTGCATAAATTCCCAGGTTGACAGCATGAATGAGGACGTGGGTCTCAGTGGTGCTCCTCTGAGGAGGACTTTTTGGAAACCTCAAAGGCTTAGGCATTTAGAGGAGAAATGCAAATACAAAAGACCTTAAGCAAGGGTTGTTTCCGCCCGGGACCTTCCTCGTGTCAGGCGAATGTGATAATCACTACACTATGGAAACACCATGCTGAATGCTTGCTTTACAAGGTATATCGGAGTCACATACTTATTTTCTGGGTGTCCCCAAAACTAATACTTTTGAATGATTTTTTCTTTTAGTACATTTTTATTCACAGTGCATTTTTCCTCACATTATTTGTTAAAATAAAAATATGGAAATTCTATGACTCATAATCAAATGTACCTCAAAACCTGAGTTCAAAATTCTCCAAAACTAGGCAGGGTGACATCCTAACCTTTTGAACTTTTAGGGGGTTTTGTTTTATTTGCTTGTAACTCAGTTGGGTGTAAAGTAGTACTGTGGTTTTAATTCACATTTCTCTAATGACTAAATAGGTTGGCATCTTTTTCATGTGCTGATTGACCATACATGTATTTTTTCTTTGTTTTTATACGGGTATTTTTTAAATTGAAGTGCTTATTCAAGTGCTTTGCGCATTTGTCATTCACTCATCTTTTTATTATTGGTTTCTGGGATTTCTTTAAATAATCTGGACCTAAGTCCTTTGTCAGATATATGTATTATGCATGTTTTCACTCACTCTTTCGCTTGTCTTTCCATTTCTTAAAGATGCCTTTTAATGAGCAGAGCAAGAAGCAGGCAGGGCAGGGCCTGAGGGCCAGACAGAGATGTGCAGAGGTGCCCACCTGGCAGCAGAGCAGAACGTGAGCCAGACTCTGATTAGTGGGGGGAGGGCACCAGCATGAACAGTGACATTTCTCTGACATTTGCCATTAAAATACCGACATCCACAATGAGAGTAATCACCCAGTTATATTTGCAGAACTTCTTGTCTGTAACAGAGCCATTTTAGCTGTGAGTGAGGATGGTTGCATACACAAGTCAGTTATATGCAGAACAGGTGCTGAATGCCAATTCCTGGGAATTTCCTCTTCTTAAACAAGCTGCTTTCTCCTGTCCAGTGAACAATATGTTCTGGTCCGAGGTCGGCAGCAGGGAGTGGCGAGGGTGCGGGGCTCAGACCCCACCCCTAACCAAGCTCTTCTTTGCCAGCTTGAGCCAGGTCTGCAGCTGCTGCAAGATGCTCTGTAAAGAGGTGGGAGAATTTTGAAAGTCAGATCCTAGTACTAGTGAGGGCATGCGCATGCAAATTAGTATGCAAATGAAAATGTAAATCACCCAGGGCTTTTTGTTGTTGTTGTCTTACCTGGCGCCCTAGGCGGAGGCTGGGGGTGTCTGAGGGCCGCTCAGGTGCCATATCCAAGCAGTGAGAGGCATTGGGGATGAGAAGGGCTGACATGGAGGGTCCCAAGGCCTGTGTTACACTCAGCACATGCCAGGGGTCCGAATCCCCTAGGAAGAAAGGGGAAATGGTGTGCCGAGCTGGGCCCTGGTGGAGACTTTGAGGTCAGGTTCTGGTGGCACACTCACCATTCACGAACAGCACCTGGGTGGCCACTGGGGTCTGGCCACCGTAGTAGGAGTTCGTCTGAGCCACAGCCTGGACTATGGACGAGGTTGAAAGCCCAAACACCTGCTCACACAGCTCCAGCTGGGAGGGCAGTGCTGGGAGTTTGGAGAAAGGACATGTGGGGTCCTCACAGGTGACATCTGTGGAGGGAGATATCTATAAGTGTGGGGTATAAACCCAACTCCCCAGCCTCCTTCAGTTAATTGTTGAGCTCTCCCCAACAATGACCAATGAATTCACAGCCCTGTCAGAGAGGCACCTCCCGCACCCCAGACAGTGATGGCCCAGAATGATAGGGCTGTGATGGGCTGAAAATTAAAACGTTGTTTAGAATGCTTATTTACTATGTCAGCTTATCTGTACCAATAGAAATAAATCCCTTCCTTTGGTTGATGTAATTGTTCCCTTTCCTTTTTTCATAAAAAGCCATTGCCTTTGTCTCTTAATTGGAAAACTATTTAAGTTTCTGCCTGAATCAGTGCTTCTCATATAGGTATTCTTATTGATCTCAAGTAAATGCTTATTGCCTATCACCTATCACTTCAATAATTTTTTTTTTTTAGGTTATCAGAGGAGGGTTGAGTCAGGTACTCACAGAAGCCGAACTCAGTACATGTCTGGTACAACCACTGCCGGTCACCCACGCCGGACACTTGGGGTTCTGTGACCCTCAGCTGTGCCAATGTCTCTGCTCGGGAGAAGCTTAAACACCTCTGGCCCAGGCTGTGCATGACAAGCTGGGGGACAACACACACACACACACACACACACACACACACACACACACACATTCATAAGTGTCTCCCCTCCCACCTGCAAGCCAGGGTCTGGCAGCAAAGGTCCCTAAAAGTCAAAGGTGAGAAGTCAGAAGGAGTGCCTGAGTTCTCCTGGGAGTCAGTGGTCAGAGGGGGTGGGCGCCTGGGTCCCTGTGGGTAAGAGGTTCAGGTCCTAGATGACTGGGACCTTATTACCTGTGAGACCTGGGGCAAGTGATAGATACTGTCTTGGACCTCAGTTTCCCCCTCTGTAAGTGGGGATCATAACAGTGCCTGTCTCCTAGAACTACTGTGAGAATTCATTGAAATAATTCATGCGAAACACTTCACACAGCTCTCCGTGCAGATAGCGCTGTATAAGTAACACCTGGATCGGTACTGTGGATTCCGAAGGTGGGGTTCTGGCTTCAGAAGAACTCTGTCCTCAGGACTACCTATGTTTTTTCATTCAGTCTAAATTCTAATTGACACTTGATGTGTGCCAGACCCTGTTGCAGGTTCTGAGAATAAGACAAAACAAGACAGACAAAATAGATAGCCTAGGTCCGTGGTCGGCAAACTGCGGCTCGCGAGCCATATGCGGCTCTTTGGCCCCTTGAGTGTGGCTCTTCCACAAAATACCACGGCCTGGGCAAGTCTATTTTGAAGTGGCGTTAGAAGAAGTTTAAGTTTAAAAAATTTGACTCTCAAAAGGAAATTCATTCGTTGTCCTGTTGCTTTTTGGCTCTGCTGACTAAGGAGTTTGCCGACCACGGGCCCAGGTGCTAATTTTGCATCGTGTGTGAGCCCATGACAGGCCCCCTTTATTTCACCTCCCCAGGGCCCTGTGCCATCCCCGTCTGACAGGCGAAGAAAATAAGGCTCAGAAGTGGTTCAAGGCTGCGCAAGATTGCACAGCGGAGGTGGGGCAGGGGCCCTGGTCTAGGACTTTCCCACTGTGCTGTGGGGAGCTCACCTGCACCGCCCGACGAAGCCCGTGGTAGGGCACAGGGCGGCTGCCATTGCGCCTGCCCTCGAGCAGGAGTCCGCAGAGCTGCCGCACGCTCAGCGGCGTCCCCGCCTGCCCGTTATACTGCACTGTGCCCCCCACCAGCGCCTGCAGCGCCCCCAGCAGCTCCGCCCGGTCCTCCGCGCGGCCCAGGGACGAGCAGGCGCCCAGCTCAGCCCTCAGAGCTGTACGGGCCTCGTCTCCCGCGCGCAACCGCCGCTCCACCTCCGCGAAGGCCGTGGACACCGCCGCCCGGCACTGCGGGGAAGAAAGGTTGCGTCGGCGGAGACCAGCTCCTGGGCCCGGCCTGTCCCTTCCAGGACCAGCATCCTCCTAAGCTCCCGAAAGCCCACACTGAGCCTCACCTCCTGATAGGTCCACTCTCCTGTGGCCCCGCCCACACCAGCCCCGCCCTCCTTGAAGCTCTTCCCTCCAGACGTCCTGGCCCATCTTCAGCTCCAGCCTCCTAGGGTCCGTGCATCTCTGGGGTCCCACCTCCCCAGACCCCGCCACCGAGCTGGCTGCACTTTTCCCTCTGGCCCCAATTTGAAGGCCGCCTCCCCTCTCCATGCCCCAGGACGGGCCCACTCCTACTTCCAGGGACCCGCCGATCGCCGTGTTCATGAGGCTCCTGGACACCACCTGTGGTCCGACCGCCGGAGGAGAAGAGGCGCATCAGGGACCCCGACGGCCGAGACCCCGCTCCTCCCGGGCCCCGCCCGCGTCCTCACCTCGTTGTACGCGGAGAAATCCAGCACGGCCCGCACTGGGGCCGAGGAGGCGACCGCGGCGAAGAGGAGATGCGGGAACTGCGGGGGAGAGGTTGTCAGGCGGGCGGGGGCTGGACCCCCAATCTCCCGCCCTGTGCCACGCACGCCTCGCGTGGCCCTAGGCGAGCCCCTCTCTCTGTGCACCGGGCCCTTGTGGAGCCGGCTATGGAAAGCCCTTCTGTAGGGGGAGGGTGTGGGGAGAGGGTGTTCCTATCCCCCGAGATGGGGACCCCGAGTCCACCCCACCCCCAGAGGGGTCCCGGGACCTTCAGCCGCGCCCAGACGGCCAGGGAGCCGGCATAGGAGCCTCCGAAGCAGACCCAGGGGCTGGAAGAGGAGACGTTGTGGAGGCGGGAGAGCGCGAGGCGGGCGGAGACCACGTCGGCCAGCCTGGGGTCAAGGAGAGGCCGGTCGGTCACCTCTGCAATCCCTGGGATACCCCTCTGTGCAGGCGGGGCCGGACGGGGCAGGGGGTGTCTGGCCAGAAGCCAGGGCTTCTTTCTCAGGAAGTATTTCTGAAGGCTTCATCCACACATCCGTTTCCGGAAGTGGCCAGGCCAGGGGAGACCCTTTGGAAAGCCTCCACCCTCCTCTCCTTCCAAATTACGTGGGAGAGGAAAAACCTCAAGGCAGTTTAGGCAGAAACCAGACAAATGGAGAAGAGTTCCTCAGGCAGAGGAGGGTCCTAGGCGGAGAGGTGAGAGTACTGGGGGCAGGGGAGACGAAGGAAAAGCGATGTTGGGACACGTCTAACATCCTCTTTTCTATTCTAAGTGTTTTCTTCCCTCCCTAACCTTCCCCAACCAGTTTGCAGCCAGGACCATCCCACTGCAGTTAGAAACCGGGTAAGTTTGTGGAAAGATTGGAAGATAGGGAGCAACACAGAGGCAAGACAGATAGAGACAAGAGTAAGATAAAGAAAGGCAAAGGAGAGGATTCCAGACAAGTGTGTGGAGACTAGAGCAGGTGAGGGGTTAGAGCAGGGGGGTTGCTAGTAGGAGTAGGGTGCCCTAAAGGAGGGGAGGGGGAATATGCAACATCTGGGGGGAGCCCAGGGGGCGGGTTCAGAGGCTCTCGACAGCTGAGCCTGTATGTCTGGGGAACAGCAAGGATGTCCATGCAGCTGGAGCCCTATGAGTGTGAGGAAGTGGAGGACAGAGAGTGACAGAGCCAGAGCCAGTCAAACCTCAGGGCCACTGTGAAGATAGGACTTTACTGTGATGAGATGACAGATGCGAGGGCTTTGAGGTAGGGAGCTTGGTGGTCCGGGTTACGCCCTACCAACCACTCTGGCTTCATCTGGAGAATGGACTGAAGAGGTCAAGGGCAGCAATGGAGACCAGTGAGGAGGCTGTGTCCTTCAGAGAGGAGACCAGGTCATGAGGACCAGTCATCATAGTGAGACAGGATGAGAGAAGACAGTGTATGAAAAAGAAAGAGATGGCGAGGGACAGAGACCCCGAGATGGAAAGAGAATAAGACACTGAAAGACAGAAAAACAACAACCATGACCCAAAGACTCAAGGTCAACTTCAGGCAGGGGAGACATCTCTAGTCCCATGACCCCAAACACTTTCCCTATCCCAACGTACGCATGGCGGCTGGACAAGAAGCGGAGTTGGGCCGTGTTCAGGCCCCCAGCAGGTATGCTCAGGCCATAAAACCTGTGTTCCAGGCCTATCACCAGGGCCCCCAAGGCTGGGGCCAGGGCTGCAGGGTGCCCTGTGAAGAGGGTGGAAGGGGAGTGTGAGGTGGGTGAAGCTCTCGCAGCCCTCCCCCGGCTCCCCAGCTACGTCTCTCCCACTCTTGCTTCTCACCTCTCATCACTGAGCCCGGCCAGAGGCTGCCCTCGCCGCCCAGATGCAGGAATACGGGTCCATCCCGGCTGGCCCAGTGCTGGTCGTTTATCCAGTACCGCTGGGAGGTGGGATGAGGAAGGAGAAATGGGGTTGTGAGCGTTCTGACCTCCCTTCTCTATTCCCTGTTCCTCCCGGTCTTTCTCCCTAGGGGATCGTTCTTCCTATACTTAGTAGTGTCGGAAACAGGCTTGTCTGTGGGTTCATTTCCCTCCTGTTGTCTTCTCACCTAGAATGTAAGACCTACAAGAGCAGGTATTTTGGTCAACCTTTTCTCTCTTATATCCCAGGCCCAAGTGTAGTGGCGAGCACATGGGAGGCACCTGCTCTATGTTTATCATTGTAGAATAAGTAACACGTGCAGGTGGATTGGGACTAGCACCGAGGTGAGAGGGCCTTTGGAGACTGCGTACAGAGTAGGTGTGAAAAAGGGTGAGTTTGTTCATTCATTCAGGAGATATCGTCAAGTTGTGAGCCAGGGCTGGTTCCAAAGTCAGTCCAAGTCTCTGCTACACATCCAGACTGGTGGTGGTTTTAGCGTTTATTCTGAAGGACATGGAGGTGGGTGGGGTGGGGCTGGGCTGAGGAAGAGAGAGGTAGAAAGGGAGAGAGGACGCAGAGGCTGAGGGACAGAGTAGGGAGGGAAGGAGAGGGCAGGGTAGACAGTGGGCTCCCCCGCTGCCGACCTCACCTGTAGGAAGGTCCTCCTGTCAGACGCATTGAAGGGGTCCAGGGGCTGCTCCAGCCACCCCTCTCTAGGGAGGGCCGCCACCCCCGGGTCCAGACTCAGGCCCAGGACAGAGCTCTCCTGAAAACGCTGAATGTGCTCGCTGAGGCGCCTAAGGAGAGAGGCTGCGGGGCCCAGAGGGGACAGCGTTCAGCCGAGCTCCCTTCGGAGCCCCTGCCTGAACCCCAGGCTTCTCCTACCTGGAGTTGAGGACCCCCCGAGGGAAGCCAAGAGCAGAGGGCCCAGCCACAGGGCAGGGCCCAGGGCCATGCTGCCCAGTCCTCTGCGAGAGGCGCTCGGCATCTTCATCCGGTCCCCAGAGCTGGCCGGGAGGTTTATAGCCGCAGGAGCTCGGGCTTCTTTGCAGACGCCTTTCCCCGGACAGGTCAAGCGTCGGTAGGATCCACCTACGCGGGGCAGGGACGCCCGAGTCTGTGTCCAGAGGCTGGGGAAGCCGCACCTGGATATCCAGTGTCTTCCCTCTGTTCCCGGTTTTCTCCCCTCTCGTCCCCTGGTCTCCCTTGCCCTGTCCCTCAGTTTCCCCTCGCTGAGCTTCAGTTTCCCCTCCTTGCCCTTCAGTCGTCGTTAAAACGAGCTAAACAAGAAAGTCTGCTTTGAAAAGAGGAAAGAGACATCCTTTAGTTGTAGACGCGCAAGAATGTCAGCAAACTTTTTATTCCCTTAAATAAAAGGGGTTCTTCTCACAGTTGGCCGGTTAGCTCAGTTGGTTAGAGCGTGGTGCTAATAACGCCAAGGTCGCGGGTTCGACCCCCGTACGGGCCACGAGAGCTGTTTTTCTCTTCCTCAACATAATTAATTTTGCTGCAGTCACTTCACACGCGGGGAAATAGCCTCCCCGATGTAAGATTGGGATTAAATGTTGGCTTCATTTCTTAATCTTCAGCAGTGACACCAACGTTCTTTGTCCCCCTCTTCAAAGGAAGGGGGTGGGGGACAAAAAGAAAAAAACGACTTGAGGAAAAGTGGCATAAAGCCTTCACATAGAAATTTTAGTAAAGAGGATGCGGATACACGAGTAGGGGTAGTCCCGGAGGTGCGATGTGTGTATGGCGGCGTCGGACTCTGAGCGCCACGAGTCTCCGCGAGTCGCTTATGCTTCATCCACCTGCTGTCTCCTCACCTGCTGCCTTTTCAGCTCTGTCGACAGCGGTACTTCTTATGGTTAAAACCATCACAATCAGACACATCCATATTTCTTTCCCTTTTATCCTTCCCTTCTCTTCCCTTCCCTCCTCTCTCTCTCTCTCTCTCTCTCTCTCTCTCTCTCTCTCTCTTTCTTCTTTCTTATCCAAGTAATGTTGGAGTTAAGGACAGGCTGAGGGGTGGGTCATGGCACGGGTAATGTGGCACAGTTGGAGAAAGGCCCTGGAATGTATGAAGTTCATAACTGGGTAATAAAACATAAAACATGATTTTTATTTTGAACTTTGTGCATCAATTCAGAGATGATTAGTTATGCGTGATGAGCTCTATATTAAAACTTGCCATGTAGAGTGTCTTCACTGTAAAATTCCAGAAAAGGTGAACAATCTGTTTCCGCCCGGTTTCGAACCGGGGACCTTTCGCGTGTTAGGCGAACGTGATAACCACTACACTACGGAAACCGGCCTACTGGCACCTTTTTGCATTTCAGAATAAGTAAGAATTAACTTTGACTTTATCCTTTCCATGAAATTGTTTGTTTGTTTTGTCGTGTGTGTGTGTGTGTATGTGTGTGTGTGTGTGTGTGTGTGTGTGTGTGTGTGTGTGTGTGTGTAAAGACACTGATTTCCTTTCACACCCAGATCCTTGGCATCCACAGCGTCGGAGCTGATCTCTCAGCGACGGTCCGCGCACCGGCCTGGGGAGCTCAGGCGCCTGGGAAATTTCAAGAATAATCTCGGCATGTTCTGCGCTCATTCCCCTGACCCCATCTCTTGGTGACTGTAATTATCTTGTAGAAGCTGGCCGAGCTCAGAGGACAAGGCCAGGACCTGGGGAGGGGGGTGGCCGGGACCCGGTGTGCCTGCGAGGAGTGGAGGGAGGGGCCTCGAGTCAGTCCATCCGCCGTCACACTTTTCTGTTCTGTTCTCTGTCTCATGTCACCGACCTGGGACGTGTGCACTCGTGTCTTATGTCCCGCAACGTCCCACGGCAGGAAGGTGACCTCTGTGGCTCACGTGACTCTTCTTGGTGAAACACCCCATCTCCAGAGCCCCAAGTCACCGTCCTTCCCAGGGACAGGCCACCTGCCTCCCACTAGGGTCTAAGGCTGACCGCCCCCCCGCCCCCCCCCCCCCCCCCCCCCGAGGCACTGAGTAGAGAAAAAGTGCTTGTCCCCAAAGTCGCCATGCTGATTGTCATGGTAACTTTGTATGTCGTGACTTAGTTACAACCAGGTTGGTGCACGGAATGAAAGTCACAGGGATTTCTCACAGAAGCCGGGCGTCCCTTCCAGTCTTCTTGGGCAGGAAATACTTGCTGGGGGAAGTGATGTGACGTAAACACACCTGAGGTGACTGAAGGGCCGCAGAATGGAGGGCAGGTGCCTGCACTGGGGCGAACCTAGCGCGGAGCGGGAGCGGGTCTGAGAGCGCCCAATCTAGCGGTGAACCAGAGCTTGGCTTCCTCCCTTCCTTCCCCTCGCGGAAATCCAGGTCACGGAGAATCAGTAACATGCATGGGCCGGGGCAGGGGGCTCAGGGAGACCCTCCACTGTAGGAACTTAGATTTAACCTGAAGGTGATGGGTGGGGAAGAATCAACTGTTCCAAGACGAACATGACAATTTCCACTTCCATCCCAAGGCCTCTTGGCTTCGGTGTCAATGAATAAAAAGGGCCGATATTGTGTGAAGAATTTTTCAAGCATCCTTACAGTTTGAAAGAAGTCCACAGTAGTCACCACGTGTACTTGTGCTGTTGGAGACTGCTCCTCAGCCGACCTCTCCTGCGCCTGGGGTGAACCGGTTCCTCCAGGGCCATCTTTCCAGAGCAGGTTGGGCTCTTTCTTTTGACCACCTGGGGGATGCAGGGCACCGAATGATGTTCTCTGTTGCCTAAGCGGCAAATAGCTTTACAAACTTATTATTCACAATCTTCCAGGAATTTGCAGTTCTAATTAGTACTAACTTGGTAATACTGAACACAAAAGCCCCCTTCTGTCACCGGGATGGCCGAGTGGTTAAGGCGTTGGACTTAAGATCCAATGGACGCATGTCCGCGTGGGTTCGAACCCCACTCCCGGTAGGCTGATTGTAATAGGCATTTTATGTGGGGGAGGCATTTTATGTGGGGAGAGGTTGAATTCCTTGTGCAATACTAGGCCAGTTTCCAGTTGAAACTAGGAGGACTTAGTCCTTCCAATGGCTGTCTATAATTGATGGGTTTAGGTAATTGATATACAGTATAACATAGTTACTGACATCTCTGTACTAAAATTTAAGTTGTTTTCTGTGTCCTTTTGTTTCTTTTTAAATCTTTTCTCCTGTTTTTGAAATATATGAGCACTTTTCATGATTTGGATTTTTTTTTCTCCACTATTGCTTTAACATTTATGTCTTTTAAAACAATTTACAGTGCTTTCCCTAGGATTTCTTAATATACAGCTACAAATAATGTCTTCTTTTAAATAAGATCATGCTGGTCCTGTGTAGGTGAGGAGTTTACTCCTATGTTTTGTGTTATTGTCATAGTTTGCTTTCATGTGCACTATAACTGTACAGCATGTTTAAACTACTTTTGCATTATGCAATGTTATTTTTAGAGTGATTAAAATTTGGAAACTTTTTATTGATGTAATTATGTTCTTAATTGTAATTAAAATATAATTATTTTAATTATAGCCAATTAATTAAGAATTGGTTATAATTCTTAATTAATAAAAACTTAGAGATGTCCCCAGGCTCTTGAGTTAAAATATTAAATCAAGTATCTCTGCCTACTAAGACCACGTCAATGAATTTGATTTGATTCAACTTTATATTCTTTCCACTTTGATTCTATACACGTAAGATCCATTCCTACTCAAACTTGCCCGGCTTCTTTCAGTATAAGTTGGCCAAATCATGCAATTCTTATGTGTAGCTCACCTCCTCATGGGTCACACTTTGTCCTTGAACCCTGGATCACTTATACAGTGCTATGTGTAGATTATAGCTTAGTAAAACTGGGGCGGAGGGGGGGGGGGGGGGGGGAGATATCATTAATCCACACGCAAAAATTCTCCAGGATGCTTTCTTAGCTTTTAGTGCCTGGAATTTGTGTAATATTCGGAGCCCTGGGTCAAGCCTTTGCTTGGTTATAAGTTTTTGTCTTTATAAATTTGAAATAAAAAAATTAAAAAAAAGGGGAAATCCACAACAATGTGCATTTTCTATACAAGGTCGTGGCAAACCCAGGCCACTCAGGCAGTCTCCTCTATTCTGGATGGGAGGGGCACCACCGCTAGCAGCCAGTTGTTTCCGTAGTGTAGTGGTTATCACGTTCGCCTCACACGCGAAAGGTCCCCGGTTCGAAACCGGGCGGAAACATAATTTTCCTGAAATGCTATTTCGATATTTATAAGTTACAGAGCTCAGAGTTCGTACACTTTCTCCTTTTTGGAAAGCAAGCGTTATCCTAAGACACCCGCGGAGTCACTGGGGTTCCGCACAAATCTCCAGAATTACGCAAAGCCAGCCAGGGAGATTTCAACCCAGGAGGTTCCGAGTAAGCGGAGGTGAAGTTACACGCCCCCTAGGGAAGCTCTCCTTGGTCCTTAGTGTCAGTGCCTAAGATCGCCCAGCACGTAGACAGCTGCATGTAGCGGGTCCATTCACTGCAGACGCAACGAAGGGTAGAAAAGCAGAGAGGAAATGGGAGCCTCGTAGGGTCCAACAGAGAAGAGGGAGCAGAGGCGACGCAGGGATGAGGGCTGCGCGGCCCCTCCCCCGTGGACACCTGTCAGGCCCCGTTGGGAGGGGCATCTCCCCTGCGATCTCGGCGTTTCTCCCGGTTCAGACAACAGCCCTGACCCTGGACGCCGATGGTCGTGGGTTTGGGGGTCCTTGTTCCTGGGAACCGGATGGGGTCGCGGGGTCTGAGACATGGTCGCGCGGTCTTTCGGCCCCGTGGACCCCCGCCGCACTCGGGCGCCACCGCGTGTCGGACGCTCCGCACTGCAGCGCCGGACCCGCGCCTCCGCGAGTTTTCTCGGTCAGTTAGAGCCATTCTGTTTCCCGGGAGGAGCACGTTCCTCCGCGCCCGCATCTCGATGACTCTTTTATCTTTGTAGGAAAGAGAACATTTCCTAACCTTTTGTAAAAGAAGAACACGCTGACTTGAGTCTACCATGACTTTACAAAGGCTAAGAGAGGAGACTTTTACTGTGCGGCCGGTTAGCTCAGTTGGTTAGAGCGTGGTGCTAATAACGCCAAGGTCGCGGGTTCGATCCCCGTACGGGCCAGCCCTGGGTTCTTTTTCCTACTTTTTTATTTTTTAAATTTTTATATCTGCCTCGTCGTGGACTCTGCTCACATCCGATTACAGACATTGCTCAGATCACCACCGCTGGGCGATAAGGTGCGTCAGGTTCTTTTTGTTTTGTTTTTGTCTGAGAGATAACGCAGGGGCGTTAGGATGGAGAGGTGGAGAGAACACATAGGGACGAGGGGAACAGGGGACCGCTCTGTACGAAGCTTGGCGCGCGGGGTGTGACAGAGCTCGAGGAAGCCCTACCCGAATGCCCGCGGTGTGCGGGCTGCAGGTTCCAGCCGCGCGGCCCCGGAGGCGGGGTTTCGTGTTTTGTTCTTCTGGACCCCAAGGCGGAGCTCCGCCCGCAGTGACCTCGGAGCCTTCCCTCCCGGGATCTGAGAGACAAAGCTGGGCGCGCGATGGGGACCGGACGACCCGGCTGCTCCGCCCGCTGCCCTCCTCGCCCGCTGCCAGCCGGCCCTCCCGCCCCTCGGGCTCCCGGCACCATTTCACTCCGTCTGGTTTACTAGCGCGGGGCGCTGCGGGCACAACACCGAGATACCGAACCCCACAGGGACGTCCCTAGGGCTCAGCCGGGAACCCGGGAGCTCCGCACACCCGGGAGGCGGGGCTCGCGTTGCTGGCGGGGTGCTGCCTCCGCCAGGCGCGGGACAAAGACCAGCTCAGAGGCAGCGCCGGGGAAACATCCAGATGGGAATGCAGGGTCCCTGGTCCTCCATTGCACGTTACACTGTGCACTGCCCGAGGTCAAGGGCGGAAGGACCCGGCAGGCCAGGCCCCCGGGGCCCTGGGCCCAGGAGCAGCTGCCGGGACGCTTTTCCGGGGCGCGTTCAGCCCTGTGTTCGCGGCACATGCCCTCAGGGAAGCTGGGAAGTAAAATAACTGTACAGATGACACAAGGTTTTTTAATTTTATTTTTTAATAATTATTTATTGTTGAAAATATTACATACGTCCCCTTCCCCCCCCCCCCATCGACCCCCTCCGCCCCCGCCCCCGCCCTCACTGCCCCATTGTCTGTGTCCATGGGCCCAGATGACAAGATTTTAAACGATTGTCATTAATTTATTGCCCATAATTCTCTAAAGCGCAAGAGCTGATGGGAGTCAGACTTGCAGGACAAACATAACGCTGCTAACAAGGAACCTGGGTTGTTTCTGGGGCACGAAAACCGGGAAAACAGCCAACCCAAAGTACGTTTTCGACAAAGCACCTGCAGACATAATGAGGATTGCTCTTGAGGTACAATCCTGCTTGATAAAAAATGTTCTACTAGTTCTAGAATGTAAATAAATAGATAAGTCAGTAAAAACCACATTTCTGTCGCCTTCAATAACAAGGCAACTTAATAAACTGCCATATGTTTTTTATTTTTAAACTAGTGGCCTTGTGCACAAAATTCGTGCACATTAAAAGGGGATTAATTAGAGGAAATAATTTAATATTGCTATTTGCCCTTTCTCTATAATAGAAGTGTCAGAGATGAAAGAAAATTAGTAAAATGTATATGAAAACCTTCCTCCTGTCAGTCTGGGGTGCACCATGGGACCCAGAGTCAAGTCCCTGCCCACCTACATGCACCTCAAAATTGCGTGAGACCCAGACCCAGCCCCCCCCCCCCCAATTGGGCTAGATCCAGACCAGGCCAGTCCCACCCTTGTCAAGTCCTACTCAGGGCAGGGGGCGCAGCCTCAGGTCCCCTGGCCCGGTGCCAGGACGGGGGGCATGGCCTGATGTCCCCCAGCCCAGACCAGGGCGGGGGCATGCCTTGAGGTCCCCCTTCAAGACCCACTGGCAGAGGGGCGTGGCCTGAGGTCCCCTGTCAAGCCCCACGGGGGTGGAGGAGGGTGTAGCCTCAGGTCCCTGCTGATTGCTCGTTAAGGCTCCTTATGGGAACTTGGCCTCAGCTGTGGGTGCAGCCATCTTTGTGACGGAGTGATGGTCAATTAGCACATTCCCTCTTTATTAGATAGGACGGTTAACCTTTTGCTTGAAGCCTTTTTGTTTGTTTCATTGTTTGTTTATGTTGACGAAAGAAATTCCAAACCTAAAGAATGTTTTAAAGAGTTTATTTGAGCCAAAGCTGAGGGCTGGACCTGGAAGCAAAATCTCAAAGGATTGAGAAAATGCTCTAGCTAATAGTAGTTTTGCCATTCGGTTTATAATTAGAATCAGAGGAGAAAACCTAAGGAAGGTACATAAAATCCACTGGTGGCAGATTAAGGGGTGGTGGGTGGGAAGAGATTAACCAAAGACCTTGTATGCATATATGCATAACCCATGGACATAGACAATAGGGTGGTGAAGGCCTAGGGTTGGGGGGAGGGGCGGAATAGACAGAGTCAATGGGGGAAAAGGGAGACATATATAATACTTTCAATAAAGATTTAATTAAAAAAAGAATGTGATGACCTATTTGTGATTTATTTCCTCAAAATGTCTAATTAGACAAAATACCTGTAGACATAATGAGGATTCCTCATTGTTATCTTGTTCCCCCACATGCCTCTGTAAGCTGTGCATGTGAAATGTTAACTATCCAGTGCCCACAAACACAACTTGAGCTTTAATTTCCCCCTTGCACTCAGAAATATGACCCCAAATGGCGAGAGTTTAAATTTCACCAGTGTTCTCTTACTTGTTCTCAAGATAAAATCGAGACTGACTCCACACCCAATGTTATATGTAGCTTATTAATTCTTTGCACACCAACAACCAGACTCCATCACTGGCCTGTGTTAAAAAAGAACAACAGGCCCTAAATGGAGCCCCTTGTGCTGAGCCCCATCAAGGCTTAATGCCTGTCGGCAGTTCGGCCTCTCCCAGGAGAGGGGTTTCGTACCAATCAGCCTGGAGTCTCCTGGTCAGCACTAGTGAGGTCATCTGCCTTCCCCTAGGCAAGGTGACATGGCTTGAAATGACCCACTCTTTTCATTTCCTTGTCCCACCCTCATTCTGCCTACAAAACCTTCCATTTTGTACAACTTGAAGCACCTTTCTATGTACTGGATGGGATGCTGCCCTGATTCAATAAAGCCAGTTAAATCTTTAAGTGTACTGGGTTGACTTTTCATTTTTTAGTAGCTAACAATGTTGGTTGTCCCAGGTTAAGAGACCCAAGACTGAACTTCCAAGACAGAACTTTAAATGATTATTGCTTAGTTCATATTCCAGTTTTGCCAATCATCAGAGAACCCATTACTTTCTTGTTTTCATTTTTAAATGAAATTAAATATACTGGGGTGATATTGGTTAATACATTATATAAGTCTCAGGTGTACAATTCTATATCACATGCACATTGCATTGTATACGCACCACTCAAAGTCTAGTCTCCTTCCATCACCATATATTTGACCTCCTTACCCTCTTTATCCTACCCCAGGCCCCTCCCCTCTGGCAACCACCATTCTGTTGTCTTTGTCTATGAGTTTGTTTTGTTTGTCCGTGTGTTGCTTTATGTTTTCTATGACACATATGAGTGAAAGCTATGGTCTTTGTCCTTTTCTGGCTGACTTATTTTGCTTAGCTTGATAATCTCAATGATTAATGTTTCTCTCTTTCTCCCTCTCCCTTCCTCTCTCTCTCAAATTAAAAATACACACCCATGTTGTTACAAAAGGCAGTATTTTATCCTTTCTTTGGCATATATGTACCACATCTTCTTTATCCAACCATCCATCGAAGGATACTTCAGTTTCTATGTCTTGGCCACCGTGAACAATGCTTCAACGAACATAGGGACATATACATCTTTACGAATAAATGTTTTTAATTTTTTTATGTGGATACCCAGAAGAGGGGTATGAGTTCCTCATATATTTTGGATATTAGCCTATCATCTGAGGAATTATTTGCAAATATCGTCTCCCATTTAGTTGTTTGCCTTTATGCTTTGCTTTGTTGATGGTTTATTTTTCTGTGCAGAAGTGGTTTAGTTTGAGGTACTCCCATCATTTATTTTTGCCGTTACTTTCCTTGCCTTTGAAAGGCATCGTTTTCTATCAACTACAGAAACCTCATTCATTTTTCTCTTCATGCCAGTCCCTCATACGGTGATGCAATTATCTGTTAAGAGACCTTTTGCAGTTGAAATAACAATTCAATACAGGCCCTATCAGCTATATAAATGCCTCAATGCCTCTGTACCTTATTTAGTGGTATGTACACTATTGAAAATACAAAACCAAATGAGAAGGCCCCGCTGGGATTCGAACCCAGGATCTCCTGTTTACTAGACAGGCGCTTTGACCAGCTAAGCCACAGGGCCCCCTTTTAGGTAAATGTTCAGTTATATCATATTTGTAACTTTTTCTGTGAAATGTAACGATTTGCCAGACCTACCTGATTTTATGACAGAGATTTTATGACTGTCAGTATTTCTGAATTCGTTCTAAAGCAGAAACATCAACATTTTTTTTAAAAAAATGCATTCTGTACTGCAATGTTTTTTAAAAAAATTATTTAAAATGGAAATGAAATTCCTATTTCATGGAGTCTATCGCCATCTAGAGGAAATACTGGAGATTGCAGCACATTTTAAATTTGAGTCTTTGTTAATGACGTAAATCGTTTTGTCCACAGATGTGGAGCCACTCCTGCATTTCAGGGACTTTTCTAGGTGCTGGAGCTAGAACAGCAAACAAAACAGAAACTTCTTCTGTAGAATCTGTATTCTAGAGGAAGGTCAAGAAAGCAAGTGTTTACTATTTGGTTTCCAAACCGCAAACAAACGAGTGACGCCCAAACCGATTCCGCTGTGGTCAGGTGACTGAGCCCACGGTGCTACCTTCTGAGCGAACTCGCTGCCCACGGCCAGGCCGTCCTGCGCCTTCTGCTTCCACAGAAAAGCAGGCGAAGCTGGTGACCCAGGGATGCGGAGGGGACCCGCAGCCGCCTGCTCCCGCCTCGCCCGATCCCAGCCTGGGCCTCTGCGGACCTGCCGCTCCGCGCGGGGTTCGGTGAAACGTTGGGGGCACAGGTTTGTTCTGCTCACGGTGCCGACTTGTCCTCAGACTGAAAAACTGGGCGGAGGGTTTGGACCGACGGTGTCCTGCTCCGCAGACCCTGCCTCTCCCCAGAAGCAAGCATCCTCGCTCCTTGGTTGACTGCGCACCTTGTTGATCACGTTTGGTTTGTTTTTTTACAAAGTTGACATTTTTGTTTTGTGTACACATATGATACATTTGCTATATATCTATTCTTATGTCTTTCAGAAAAACATTGTGGCTTTAACATCCATCCGAGTTGCCCTGTGGACACCGAGTCGTTGCTTGTGGCGCTGCGCGCAGGCCGGTGGCCCACGGCCTTTCCTGCCCGCTGTCCAGGGATGGACTCACAGGGGCCTCCAGTCCCAATGCTGCAGGTAACCCCCCCCCCCCCACCACACACACACCCCGCCAGCCCTCTTTACGTACTTGTGTGAGGACTGCATTGTGATGTGCAGGCGGGAGCAGGAGGCTAGTCAGTTCCTGTGTGTTCTCGGGCTGACTACCCTCCCCTCCGCCAGCTCTAGCCGGCCCGGCTCCAGGTACCCAGCTCCCCGCTTCGTAGTCCAGGGTGTGGGAGGGAGGGTGTGTGGAGGCTGATGTTTTTTCATGGTGGTGTACAGGCGTGTACTGCAGACTATAGTTATCAGTCTGCTGGGAGTTTTAGACCTTGCAATAGTGTCTGCCGTTATGTCCTGTCAACTTTGTCGGTGGAGAAACTTAATGGCAGGAACCTAATTTTGTTAATAATTTGTCTTCCCTCCCACTTAGGACTTGTATTTTTTGTTGTTGTTGTTGTTCTTGTGATCAGAACTTTTTTAAAAAAAAAATGTTATTGACTTCAGAGAGGAAGGGAGAGGGAGAGAGAGCTAGAAACATCAATGATGTGAGAGAATCATTGATTGGCTGCCTCTTGCAGGTCCCCTGCTGGGGATGGAGCCAGCAACCCAGGCATGTGCCCTTGACCGGAATCAAACCTGTGACAGGCCCACGCTCTATCCACTGAGCCAAGCCCGCTAGGGCAGGACTTGTATTTTTGAAGTTAGGCTTAACAGGTCTTTCTCTGTTACTAGGTTATGAATATTCTCTCAAAAAAATGTATAGGTTTTCGGACAGAGAATTCGGAGGGCTGGTCAACCTTAATTGCTCTAAAGCAATGGTTGGCAAACTCATTAGTCAACAGAGCCAAATATCAACAGTACAATGATTGAAATTTCTTTTGAGAGCCAAATTTTTTAAACTTCTTCTAACGCCACTTCTTCAAAATAGACTCGCCCAGGCCATGGTATTTTGTGGGAGAGCCACACTCAAGGGGCCAAAGAGCCGCATGTGGCTCGCGAGCCGCAGTTTGCCGACCATGGCTCTAAAGGGTCAGAGCTAATGACTAGATATTGGTAGTTGAAGCAGCCCCCACCCGTTAGCCCTAAATTCACTGTTTGGCTTCTATTGGGGTTTCCTGCCTAGGGCATATGGGTGTATCCTGTAACTTTAATCTTAATAAAAGGGATGGCAAAGCCAGAGCGAGTAGTCCTCCCACTAGAGTTGGGCTACCGCCTGGCCCCCATATCCCAAATTAATGCTTTTTTAGTCTCTTTTCATTTGTGTGCGGCCTTCTCCAGAACCCGAACCCTGAACTGGAACCCTGAATCGTGCGAGATGTGAAAGGGGTTCCCACAGTTTTCTTTTTCACATTTGAGACATTGATCCCTCTGGAGACCTAGATACACGTCCGGTTCATATGTGACATTCTGTTGGAGTTGTGTCTTCTAGTGCCCAAAGTTTTGGTTCAGTGAGGGTGTCCAGGACATGTGGGTGCTCATGTAGCACCCCACACCTTGTTATCTAAGCCTCCTCAGTTTTATGTAATTGCAAAGGATGCCTTTTTAAAAAAAATCTGTTGTTTTCAAGTGCTTTGCATTCAAAATAATCAAAATGCCAGAGGCACATGTATTTTGGGGTGGCATCCTCTATTTAATTCCCTCCCATCTTTCTCTCTCTCTCTTTTAATATCTTTTTATTGATTTAAGAGAGGAAGGGGGAGGGAGGGAGGGAGGGAGAGAGAGAGAGAGAGAGAGAGAGAGAGAGAGAGAGAGAGAGAGAGAAACATCAATGATGAATTATCCTGCACGACCCTACTTGAGGATCAAGCCCGCAATCGGGGCATGTGCCCTGACTGAGAATCGAACTTGACCTCCTGGCTCATAGGCCGATGCTCAACCACTGAGCAACCCGGCCGGGCTCCCTCGCGTCTTAATGCACAAATATCTTACGCAGAACTCAGTGAGCGGTCCTCAGTCGGCCGGTGCTGACCAGCCGCATGAAGGCCGGTCCCGGGAGCGGTGGCTTCCGCTTAGGGGACCTCTGACCCCGCGCCTGGTGTCTGCTTCGGGTTGTGCAGGCCCCGCTACGTAAGAGGTGGCCCCGCCGTGGGCAGCGCCTTGACAGGTGCGTGGCACGTGGCATGGTGGACGCTCAGAATACGTAACCCTGGACAGAGACGTGATCACAGGGTCAAGAATGTGGTTTTAGATCATTTTTTCCTCGTGAGTTTACAATGACCCTATTTGAAGATATTTCAAACTTACGCAAGTGAGATGCACAGGAAATGGAATTTAGCACCAAAAAAACCCAAACACCCACCAAATTTAGCTTTGAGTGAATTATAAACATTTCTTTGACTCACAAACACCCTGAGTGAGTGGTTCCATAGTGCAGTGGTTAGCTCGTCTGCTTTACACGCAGAAGGTCCTAAGTTTGATGACCAGTGACCACAGGGTTCCCTTCCCCCCATCGAAGGCCAACTGGGGGGTCCTTTTGTTTTGCGAATCGCCTGCATGGCTCAGTGATCTTTGAACCAGGAGGGAGATCACAGTTCGATTCCCGGTCAGGGCACATTCCCAGGTTGTGGGCTTGATCCCCAGTGTGGGGCATGCAGGAGGCAGCCGATCCATGATTCTCTCATTATTATGTTTTTCTCTCTCCCTCTCTGAAATCAATAAAAAAATATTTTTTAAAAAAGGAAAGGGCCAATATAGACATTGCTCCATGTTGATCTTTAATATATATATATTTTATTGACTTCAGAGAGTTAGGAAGAGAGATAGAAATATCAATGATGAGAGAGAATCATGGATCAGCTGCCTCCTGCACGCCCCCTACTGGGGATTGACCCCACAAATCAGGCACGCAATCGAACCGCTACCTTTCCAGTCCGCAGGTGGAAGAGCTACCCACTGAGCCAAACCGGCTAGGGCACCACGCTGATCTTTCTACTCATGTTACTAGTAAGGTTTCAGGGATGCGAATGCAGTGCCCAGACTCCCCGGCCAAGTGCAGACGGCTCCTTCCCTCCGTCCTTCCCACATCCAGTGACGGGCAATGGGGGGATGCTAGGGCTGCTCCAGGGACACTGAGCTAATGTGGGAGCACCTCTTAACAGACAATACCGGCTCCAGAGCTCCCCACGTTTACCTGGCCGGTGACACTCTCCTCCCTTCAGAATTGGGGACCTGATCATCATTTTCCACTTCAAACTCCATCTCAGCACCTGCTCCCACAGAGCCCAACGTGCCTCATTACATCGCCGAGTTTTTGTGTGTGGAGGGGTCTGTTGTATGTTATTATTTTACTCAACATGCTTTCTGCAAAGACAAGCAACAAACAAATCTATGTATTGAATTACAGACCATTTCCTCTCAAGTCTTTCAGGTTGTAAACCACATGCTAACATTAATACTATATTTCTATGGTGTCTCTTTAAAAAAGCAGGTTGCATTCCATAGTTAATTTATATTATCAAATGTATTATGTCAGATCAGGATTGATGTTGTTTTTATTTTATTCCATATTTATTGGTTTCAGAGAGGAAGGGAAAGACAGAAGCATCCATGATGAGAGAGAATCATGGATCGGCTGCCTCCTGCACGCCCCCCACTGGGGATGGAGCCCACAACCTGGGCATGTGACCTGGTCTGGAATAGAACCGTGACCTCCTGGTTCATAGGTCGATGCTCTACCACAGAGCCACACTGACCGGGCTAAATACTTGTGCATAATTTACAAAACCACAAAGTTCTATATTTATGGTCCCATTTCACCCCCACACCCACCTTTTACTTCATAGCCTCATGGTGAAGCATAGTAATCCCTCTGTTGGAAAACTGCTGTTTGAACTACTGTTATTCTTAGACAGTCTCTTCTTCTGTGGGTCAACTCTTGTTATTTTTAGACTGTAAAATAGCTTTGTTTTTTGCTTGAATAGAAAAGATAAACTTAATTGTCTGACCTTGCAAGCTAGCCATCTAATTGATACGCTGACATTGATGCCAGGTGCCTGTAGATATGATACTCAAGGTTACAGGTGTTTGTTAGGTATGATATGTACTCACGGTTACAAATTGTCTATAAAAATAACTTACACAAGGACCTAAAAAAGATGAAAAAAAAGAGAATGCTTCCTCCTTTGGGGGTTCAGAATTTGACAGAGGAAAACTGCTCTGAACCTGCGTGCAATAAAGATGACTCCTAACTAATTAGCTCATTAAGCATCTAGTCCAGCTCGCTGATTTGCATTATAATGGACTGTTCCCTGAAGGGCCACACACATTTCCTCTTAAGGCCTTTGCATTTTCACTCTCTTTGGAGTCCTCTTCCCCTAACATCTGCTGGGCTCATTCCTTTTCTCAATTTAGGTAGGACTCTGGTCATGTAGCTCCTTTACTTAAAGCATTTACCTCCACTTATTCTCCATCTAAATAGCCGCTTTATGCCTGTTTGTCTTCCCTCACCTGGCTTCCCATGCAGGCGATTCCTAAGGGTGCATTACGGATTTACCAACATGGGTTCCAGGAACTCCCGCCTATTTTAAATGATCAGATCAAACTGTCACTCCCATTGGAGCCAAACGCTAAAATGGAAACGTCTGCGGAGAGAATAGGACAAGTCACCCGCTCAGCTTTTTCCGAAAGTGTAAGTGGCTCTGAAAAGAGCCTTTGTTGTCCAGGTTCCTAGCCTGCTTTCTCCTTACTTGGCCTTGTGATGGCTCTCGGTCTTCTTGGGCAACAGCACGGCCTGGATGTTGGGCAGCACGCCGCCCTGCGCGATGGTCACCTTGCCCAGCAGTTTGTTGAGCTCCTCGTCGTTGCGGATGGCCAGCTGCAGGTGGCGCGGGATGATGCGCGTCTTCTTGTTGTCGCGGGCCGCGTTGCCCGCCAGCTCCAGGATCTCGGCCGTCAGGTACTCCAGCACGGCCGCCAGGTACACGGGCGCGCCCGTCCCGACCCGCTCGGAGTAGTTGCCCTTGCGGAGCAGGCGGTGCACGCGGCCCACGGGGAACTGCAGCCCGGCCCGCGACGACCGCGTCTTGGCCTTGGCGCGCGCCTTGCCGCCCTGCTTCCCGCGGCCGGACATTCTGACTATAAATTTCTCTGCAAGTGGCTGCAAAAGTGAAAGTGCTCGGGCGGCACTTTTTATAAACGTTTGTGGCGCGAAAAAGCAGATGTGTCATTGGTTCAGGTTTCAGCTTCGTCTTAACCAGTGAAAGTGCCATTTGGGATTCTGGCGCTCTGATTGGGCAGAGCTAAGTTTTCGAGATTGCTCGCCAATAACCAACAGGCACAGGACTTTGGTTCATCACCTTATTTGCATGCGAGGTTGTATATAAATAGGACACAGCGTGCCCCGTCCTTACTATTCCTCCCACCGACCGTGTCCACTGAGCTCCCGACCATGCCCGAGCCCGCCAAGTCGGCGCCCGCCCCGAAGAAGGGCTCCAAGAAGGCGGTGACCAAGGCGCAGAAGAAGGACGGCAAGAAGCGCAAGCGCAGCCGCAAGGAGAGCTACTCGGTGTACGTGTACAAGGTGCTCAAGCAGGTGCACCCCGACACTGGCATCTCGTCCAAGGCCATGGGCATCATGAACTCCTTCGTCAACGACATCTTCGAGCGCATCGCGGGCGAGGCGTCGCGCCTGGCGCATTACAACAAGCGCTCGACCATCACGTCCCGCGAGATCCAGACGGCCGTGCGCCTGCTGCTGCCCGGCGAGCTGGCCAAGCACGCCGTGTCCGAGGGCACCAAGGCCGTCACCAAGTATACCAGCTCCAAGTAGACGCGCGAGGAAGCGGCCTGACTCATCACCCCAAAGGCTCTTTTCAGAGCCACTCAATTGTCAATTTAGAGCTGGAAGCACATGCTTCAAATCTGGGGGGTGGGGAGAGTACAGGCGAGGTACACAAATGTTTAATAAGTACAGGCACAAAATACTTTTAAGGGGCATACTTTAAGACGGAGGGTCCCCACAGACGTACAGTAAGGGGGGCTGCGGGCAGGGTGGCTCACCCAGGCGAACCCCCGAACCTATCTTCCTGGCCCCCTCTCCTGACTTTCCAGGGAGCTAAAGCCAGCCCCAATGGCTCATTTCTTTCCTAAAATAGTTTTAGAACCTTTCACTGGCCCCAGCTTTAACAAATGTGCCCTCAAAACCCAAAAGCACCAAAAAACAAAATGGAGATGGAGCTACTTATACCTCAAACCTTGAAGGATTACCGCAAAGTTACCTTTGGACCTAACCTAGGGCAACATTGTATCCCAAATAACTGTTTGAAAGGAAAAGAAAGCAAATATGGTTAAGTCCGGAGCGGATGGGCGCCAGATTGAAGAGAGAAAGTGTTTGGAACTAGCGTTACTATGTTCCCTTTCCTGTGCGGAGAGCGCCGCCTTCCTGCGGGGGGTGTACCCCCCCCCCTTTCCCTGGCCCATCAGTCCCTCCTGTTTGTCTCCTTATCGGGACCCTATCTGGGCTCCTGCCCAATTGGTCTCCGGTAAATGTTCGCTGCCTCTCACTCTGAAAGGCCCTTTCATCTTTAGATTAAATGTTGAGAAAGAGAAAGACGCAGGTTTTCCAAGACCCACAGTAGAGCCCTCGGCCACCCCTTGTGAAACAAAACTCCAGGAAACCAGCGACGCATTCCTCCGCTCAAACCCCTCCGCGAGGCACGAATACCTTTAGGGGAGATTAGCGATGGGCAGGGCCGCCTGGACCCCAGGCCTCGGGCTCGGGTTAATCCGGCCCCAGGCAGTTCCAGCCCGAAGGCAGAAAACCCCGGTGGAGCGGGGTGGGGTAGGTAAGAGGCCCGGGGAGACTCCGAGGCCCCACCCTCAGGTCCAAAGCTCGTGGCCGGGCGCCGAGTCCTGCCCCTGCCCGCGTTCCCCGCAGCCTGCACCGAGGTCTTGTTTGCCAGTCCTCACTTTTCTCCACGAACATCTGGCCTGAGAAGGGCCTTTGGTTTCGCTACACAATGCGAGTTTGAGTTAAATCTGAAGACGTTTCAAAAGCTTAGCTTTATAGCCACATTGTAGTGTTTGAATGGCCCCATGAAAACTAAAACGCCACAAACCCGTCTCATGCTGCACAGCTGGGCGTTAGGAAGACGAAGCGGGAGGCGGGAGGCAACACCTTCCAATGCAAACTGAGGCCTGAGGTCTCGGAATTAACACCCTGGGTTAGAACCCTGACCCCGAGCTAATAGCAACACCAACTGCTTAGCCTGGGGCGCAGGGCGGGGCCTGATCGGAGCCTGTACCGCTGTAAGGCAGTTAGACCTGGACCCAAACCAGGCCGGGGAGACAGGGCTTTAACTTCCCACTTTCCTGACGCCCGAGGCAAGCAGGTGAACAGTCCGCCCTTCGGTGACAATGTGCAGCTTTAATGCACTTTCCAGGGGCGTCAGGGACACCGTTACAGATCCTTTCCCAAGACACCCCCCCCCCCCCAGGTGGGACTTACGGGCTTGTTGGCGGAGCCTGTGCTGGCACCTTTCCTGGGGCCCCGGGTAGTGGGGTTCCCACAACAACCTTCCACGTCCCTGTGCTGCTGGGACCCTGAGGATGTAGAAGCTGGTTCCTCCCGCCCCATTTCCCATGAAAACAGGACAGCGCTCAGCCCTTCCGAGAGGGGGTGGGCGGCCCTGAAAAGGGCCTTTGGTTTTGGGGCGGGAGCCAGTCGGTGGGGCTCAGCCGCCGAAGCCGTAGAGGGTGCGGCCCTGGCGCTTGAGCGCGTACACCACGTCCATGGCCGTGACCGTCTTGCGCTTGGCGTGCTCCGTGTAGGTGACGGCGTCGCGGATCACGTTCTCCAGGAACACCTTGAGCACCCCGCGCGTCTCCTCGTAGATGAGCCCGGAGATGCGCTTGACGCCGCCGCGCCGCGCCAGGCGCCGGATGGCGGGCTTGGTGATGCCCTGGATGTTGTCGCGCAGCACCTTGCGGTGGCGCTTGGCGCCGCCCTTGCCCAGGCCCTTCCCGCCTTTGCCGCGACCGGACATCGTCAGTGGATCCGAGACCCGCAATGCGCCCGCGGCGTCAGCAACGCCTTCTTATAGGGCCGCGGGCGGACCAGAGGGAAACCCAGGCGCTGGGGGGGGCGGGGCCTAAGAGCTGAAACCCGGGGCTGTGACCTCTCCCCCCTCCCCCCAGGCAATTCTTTTTAATGCTCACACCGGCCTGCTTTTCTCCTCGTTTTATTTCACGTGCCTCCTGCTCCGTCCAAATTAAGCCACAAAACCTTAGCATTGTAGAGCAGCGATTTTTAACCTTCTCCCCTCATGGTACATACAAGCTGAGGCCAAATTCGCTGTTGTAGAAGATGCATAAGAAAGCAGCGAGGAAGGTATTTTCCACATGTACACCTGTTTTCCTTCTCTAACACTGTTGGCACGGGGCTATGCCAGTTTGGAACGTTCCCCTCCTCAGCTTCCAGGGGAGATACACTCCACAGAACGTGATGGTAACAAAGTAGAGACTTTTAGGGTCTTGCAGGTACATTGTTCAATTCTCTTCCACCCAAGGCACCAATTTATTTTCATTTTTAACAGCAGAGCCTATTATGTCTTACTAATATTGGGTGGAATTACTTAAAGAATCCCAACGATCCAGAGAGGGAATTAACTTTGAAAAACAACCAGCTGGTTAATCAGTACAACACATCAAATATGTCCCCACTGATTTGAGCAACTCATCATCTATTGAATATTTCACTTAAAATTAATTCTTCAGTTCTTATTGTAATGATGGGAGTATTACAGTGGTTTGTCGTGTTGAAAAATATTTTAGTATTTGGCAGTGAATTCCCACCCCAGTTATTTTTTTAAAAAAAAATTCTGTTATCACCACTTTTTTCTTAAAATTACAAATGATGTTGTCTACTTGCAACAAAGAATTTCTCTAAGTAGTCTGATCAAAACTGTGCTAAAGCTATGCATTTTTAGGGTAAATTTATCTTTGAAATGCTGTGTCCTCCTAACCTGAAAAATACGATTACCAATCCACATATGTACCTCAGTAGGGTTTTCTAGAATATATCGCCAGCCCCCTGGCCGGGGCCAAGGGGAAACTTACTGGGTTGATTTTGATCTGATAAATGCAGGTAATATATATTTTTTAAAATTAAAAAAAAATCCCACACACGATTGTAAACAGACAACAAACGAGCCCAGGCTGGCTGTCACTACTTCAGCCAATTCAGCAGGGACGGGATTGAATCACATGAGCGTTTATTCCAATAACGTCGGAAGCGTGGGAGAGCAGCAGGTCATCCACAAAAATCTGCTCTGCCCCACCCATGAGCCAGCTGACTGCTTATATTGGGCAGAAGGACAAAGATTACGTGGGAACGTAGGAATTGCAGGGCTGGGAAAGTGGGCACGGGGCGCTCATTACAGGTTACAAGTCATTTGGGCTGGGGGGTGGGTCGTAGAGGGCAGGCGCCTCTGGACACCCAGGACCAGTTTACAGGAAATAGGATGGGGGTTGTAAAGAACTGGTGCCTCAGGGACTAGATGGTCTCAGCCACGAGGTTGTCAATCTTTCCATGGTAGGCAGTTCTTGGGATGGGAGGATGGCTATATTCCGCCGTGAGCTCCCCTGTCCCAGGGCGTACAGCTCCCTGCCAGGTAGAAGGTGCTTTCTCCAACTAGAACAGAACCATCACGGTGAACAGAGCAGGATTAATAGTTCTTACAATTGTAGATGTTGTCCCTAATATTCTATGTCTGCCCCTAACACTTTTACTGATTACAAGAGCAATTAACTCATTGGTGAATATGCAGAAAGTTCAGATGAAGGGGGAAAGTATGTTTCTTTTACTATATCCAACCTTAATTACTAATATACATTTTATAGACCCTTCTTTAACATTTTTTTAAAAAATTGATTTTAGAGAGGAAGGGAGAGAGAGAAACATCAATGATGGGAGGGAATCATTGATTGGCTGCCTCCTGCACGCCCCCTCCTGGGGTCCCTTCAATCCGAAGGCGATGCTGTATCCACTGAGCCAAACCGGCTAGGGCCCTTCTTTACTTAAAAAATTAATACAATTCCCGCCAACCAGTAGTCTCCTTCCCTCTCTAATTTCATGAGCTTTTTTTTTTTTTTTTTTTTTTTTTTTTTTCTCATAGAAACCAGTGATAAGGTCAGCCATGGATGGCTGTATTTTGTAAGGCTCTTTGTAGTTCGGGAAATTATAATAGCCAAAGGTGTTTATGCTTCGATACACACATCATTTTATAAAATGTAAGGCAACTCGGGCTGCTTTCGAACATACCAAAAACCTTCCTATATGAAGGCAAACTTGGCTACAACCCAGGTCTTGTTCTTTAGTCTTCCTCCATAGAAAGGGAGGAGAATAAGCCCCCCCCCCCTCACCCCCATTGGGCCTCTTTGGCAAGAGCATTAATTTGACCTGATTATTTCTGAGAACCAGCCAACAGGAGAGAATCTTGGAAGAAAGCAGAAGTTCCCTTTCCGTAAGGGACGTTTACTTTTACAAAGGAAATCTCACCAGCCATCTCCCTCCTGGTACTAGAAACCACACCTCTCACCCGAGGGGAAAGCTTGTACTTAATTTGCATCAGAAAACATGTCCTCCTCCAGGTAATCTCTCCTAACTGCCCTCCCCTCCCCTGGCTTTTGTCTTTAACTGAAGAAGGTGGCTTGGGGCCTTTTGGGGAGTTTACTCAGTTTCCCCGAGTATCTGTCCCATAGACATTGGTAAAATTGATAAAATTCCGGTTTTTCTCTCTGGCTAACTCGTCTTTATTACAGGGATCTCACCTAAACACTCAGAATGGTTCAGAGGAATTTATTGTCTCCTCTCCCACAAAGTACACATCAAATCCGGCAACACGCTTTGTTAGTTACAGCTGCAAAGTCCCTAACTATTGGTCTGCTGCTCCCAATGAGATCAAGCCAGGGTCATCTCTCAAAGACAAAGTTCTGTCCTGAAGTTTGTGTTCACCAGTCAGCTGTCTTAATGACTTTCCAAGAAACCTATGCCATTTCTGTCTTCAAAACTGTCCCAAGTAGATCCCGTAAAGGATCTGGGTGGTTTATCTATGGTGTCCCTTGAGATGAACTTTAACCGTGCAGATGTCGGGACATTGAAGTAGTTGCTAGCGAAGAGACTACTCTATGAAAGCAAGACCAAGGGCAGGCCTAGGACCGAAAAGACCAGACACTTTAACTTCAGTTTTAAGCGAACGCAAAATGATTCAATTAACTGCCGGAGGAATTACACCACACGGCACAGATGCAGTTGATGCAGTTGCAGATCACACAGCACTTTGTTACTCACACACGTTCCTGATGCTGCGGGTGCAGGCTTAACGGGATCCCGGTGGTGCTGTTCTCTGGGGTCCGGCAGCTGGACTGGTCCGGTCCGGATGCAGGGGGCCAGCGTTCCTCACCCTAGAGCTCGGTCTCGTCTTGATCGGGAGGTACTAGCCATTCTTCTGTTGTCTGGGAAGGAGAGAGGAGCGTGGAGCGGTGTCGCTAGCTGAGCTGGCAAAAGGACATGCCTTTGTGGCGGTCTCAACAGGCGAGCACTGTTGGCTGGTCAGGAACCGTTTTTAAAGCCTGCTCGTACCTACAGAAGTTCAGGTGGCTATCAATGAATTACATCAATGCACAGATTAATTTTAAACAGGGCGAGGAGCTACATGTGGTTATCTAGGGAGAGTACATCACTCACACAAATGGGTATCTTAGCAAGTCCCTCTGAGTCAGTAACTGAGGTTCAAATCCTTATCTGTGGGGTACACACGCTTCAGGGCAGTGGGGAATGTGTCCTTAATATCACACTTTAAGTATCAGGAAAGTTAACTCAAACATTTTAAAACCTTTTTAACATTTTTTAGACATTTTTAAACTTTTAAAAACATTTCTATATTCTACTACAACCAAAACTCATAGAATGGAGATTTGGAATCATTTGCCAAATGTAGCATGGCCTATAAAACGCCCTACACCAGTGGTCGGCAAACTGCGGCTCGCGAGCCACATGCGGCTCTTTGGCCCCTTGAGTTTTTAGCAAAGGCCAGCTTAGGAGTACCCTAATTAAGTTAATAACAATGTACCTACCTATATAGTTTAAGTTTAAAAAATTTGGCTCTCAAAAGAAGTTTCAATCGTTGTACTGTTGATATTTGGCTCTGTTGACTAATGAGTTTGCCGACCACTGCCTTACACGATCCTACAGCTCTATATGACCTAACCTCTGTCTCTGAATTCACTTTCGATACCTGCACCCTGACCTCTGGATCTTGCTAAACATTCCACATACATGACAGCCAAAACATGACGGTTTGGGGAGTATCTTCTTTGCTTAGAACATTACCCAAAAGAGCAACATAATTGACTACCCGGTTTTAAATAAATCTCTGCTCAAATACAATCTAGTCAGAATGCTTCCCCAGTCATCGGAGTGGGTTGAAGAGTGTCTCTCCCCGCCCCCGCCCCTCCCCCCAATTCCTGCCTTACCTGGACTGTCGCCATACCACCTTGTTTAGAAACAGGGCCTCTGCAGATGTGATGGTTAAGAATCTCAAGGTGAAAACGTCTTGGATTTAGAGTGGGCTGTAGGTCTAACCATTGCTGTGATCAAGAGGAGAGGACAGACACTCAGGCGAGGAGGGTGTGAAGGAGGCAGAGGCTGGAGGGATGGTAAGTCAAGGAACCCCGAGAACTGCTGGCCATCAATGTTCCAGCATCTGGAAGAGTCCCCTGGAGGTGCCGCCCTCAAAGGCCCTGGGATGAACCAGGCCTGGCAGCAGCTTGGTTTCGGACCTCTGGCCCCTGGAACTGTGAGGGTGTCTATGGTGAACAAGTGACCTAAAAGGAGACACCCCCAGCTCTCCTGCCACTCAGCCACAGGACCTGCTGTTCGCTTCATGGTCCTATTCACAACCCAAAATTTACCTTTAAAAAAACAAACACTTCTGGGGGTCATTTGAGCGTCTTTCATTGTGACACATTGTTGCCAACATTTTCTTTTTTTTTTTTAAATTTCTTTATTGATTAAGGTGTCACATATTTGTCCTCATCCTCCCATTCCCATCCCACACCCCTCCCAACATTTTCTATTGTAAGAATCTGTATCAGGATGGAAAGGTGTTTTTTTTAAATTCATGAAGACGCCCTGACCGGTTTAGCTCAGTGGATAGAGCATCAGCCTGCAGACTAAAGGGTCCCAGGTTCAATTCTGGTCAAAGGCACGTACCTTGGTTGTGCGCACATCCCCAGTGTGTGTGTGTGTGTGTGGGGGGGGGTGCAGAAGGCAACTCTCATTGATGTTTCTAGCTCTCTATCTCTCTCCCTTCCTCTCAGTAAAAAAATCAATAAAATATTTTAAAAAATAAAATTCACTAACACAATATAGATACATGTGGATGGATACACATTTCTAAATGCATTTTTTGACTATGTTTTCCTTTGAACGGGAAACTGACTCCGTTACAAATTCAAGTGCTAAGCTCTTTACCAGGAGAGTGGCTCTGACCAGGGGCTGACTGCTGAGCGCTTCCCTTTCCATCCGGAGGCACTTAAGCCCCAGGGCAATTGCCTTAATTACCTGATACAAACCACTTCCTTTTACTCAGCTGATGGAAACATTGTTTTCAATGAATGGTTAGAGTTTCCTTTCTGGGGTGTTTACCTACTGCAATCTCGAATCAGCAAAGGGGATTCTCAAGTAGCTGCTACAACATGGCAATTGCAAGCTCTTTAGTGAAAGCGTGGGTGGCTCTGAAAAGAGCCTTTGGTTTTGAACGCTGCGACTCGCTCCTTATTTGCCCTTGGCCTTGTGGTGGCTCTCGGTCTTCTTGGGCAGCAGCACGGCCTGGATGTTGGGCAGCACGCCGCCCTGCGCGATGGTCACCTTGCCCAGCAGCTTGTTGAGCTCCTCGTCGTTGCGGATGGCCAGCTGCAGGTGGCGCGGGATGATGCGCGTCTTCTTGTTGTCGCGGGCCGCGTTGCCCGCCAGCTCCAGGATCTCGGCCGTCAGGTACTCCAGCACGGCCGCCAGGTACACGGGCGCGCCCGCCCCGACCCGCTCGGCGTAGTTGCCCTTGCGCAGCAGGCGGTGCACGCGCCCCACGGGGAACTGCAGCCCGGCCCGCGAGGACCGCGTCTTGGCCTTGGCGCGCGCCTTCCCTCCTTGCTTCCCGCGTCCGGACATGACGAACAGAAAACCTCCGCTCAGACCTGGGTCCGAGTTCAATCCCCGGAGCTGCCCTCTTTATAGTCGCGCCAGGAAGCGAAAGTGAGTCTGTGCCATTGGCGGCAAGTTACAGCCCTTTCACTGAACCAATGGGATCCTGGGGCTGAAATAAACTTGTTTTCAGTGGATAACATCCCTGTGACGTTTCCGGGACTCGCCACCGGCCGGACACGCCTTCACTCCCCGCCTCCTTTAAGGAGCCCGGACCCAGAGGACACTCGCAGCCTCACACTCGTCCTTCCAGTCGTTCCCCAGCCTCTTCGGCGCTTCCTCCCGACCATGCCCGAGCCCGCCAAGTCGGCGCCCGCCCCGAAGAAGGGCTCCAAGAAGGCGGTGACCAAGGCGCAGAAGAAGGACGGCAAGAAGCGCAAGCGCAGCCGCAAGGAGAGCTACTCGGTGTACGTGTACAAGGTGCTCAAGCAGGTGCACCCCGACACCGGCATCTCGTCCAAGGCCATGGGCATCATGAACTCGTTCGTCAACGACATCTTCGAGCGCATCGCGGGCGAGGCGTCGCGCCTGGCGCATTACAACAAGCGCTCGACCATCACGTCCCGGGAGATCCAGACGGCCGTGCGCCTGCTGCTGCCCGGCGAGCTGGCCAAGCACGCCGTGTCCGAGGGCACCAAGGCCGTCACCAAGTACACCAGCTCCAAGTGAGGCGCCAAGGCCCCTCTTGAACCCAAAGGCTCTTTTCAGAGCCACCTATATTCTCAGAGCGAAAGAGCTGGTGCGAAGTCGGGCAACAACCTGTCGATCCACTAACGACAAAAATACTTGCTTGATTCTCAAGGGTCTGGGACTCGGTGTCATTTAGTGATTTCCTACATTTAAAAGGGCTCTCTACCGCTTCCCAGGGTGAAGGGGCGTGGGCTAGGGAAATGCTAAGGTCCAAGCACGGCCGGCCCCGGGCCAGGGATAACGTCGGACTCGTTCCTGGGCCGAGGCTGAGCCGGGTTTGAATTTGCCCGGGAGCGCGCGCCCTGCATCGGTCTAGCCATCCAGCCAGCTGCCCGGGAGGGACCCAGCCCCCCTCCCCGCAACCTGATAAGCACTGTGGGGTAGTCCACCTGCTTCCCTCCCCTTCCCCTCCCCTCCCCTTCCCCTCCTCCCTCCTCCCCTTCCCTTCCGCCTTTCTCGTTGTTCCCTATTCAGGAGTGAGACTTCCTCTTGAAATCTTCGTTGAGAGAAACCCTTGCCCTAGTCATATCGTGTTTACACCGCAATTCTTAGACACTCGGGGAGTTAGGCACTTTTCTCCGGGTCTCCTATGTACACACGGGGCAGACAGGGTCATAAATATCGGCTTGTTTTCTCTTGTGACTGTCCTTTATGGCAGGGCTCTCGGCTTAGAACTCAGGAGGGTAGAGGGGAAATAATTTTTCTTCCCAGAACCCTGATCTGCCTAGAAAGCTAAACCCTCAGGGCCAGGCACGGTGAATTCTATCCTGGGCACAAGCAAGGCCTTGAGCCAGAAAGGAAAGTGACGTGTGTGTCTCAGAAGCTGGTCTGGTTTCGGATCAGAGCTTTGCAACTTTAGGAAGGTGGAGGGTGAGGGACTTAAAAAAGGGAAATGCTGATAGGGAAACTGGACGAGTTCATGTTCTCCCTCACATCCTTCCTATTAATAGAATGAAAACCCTGACTAAGAACATTTCTGAGGCACACAACTGTAACTGCGGAGGGAGAGGGGAAGTGGCCCTTCGGGCACTGAGGTTCTTCAGAGGGGTCCCTCCTCCCCGGCAGGTGAAGTCTCGGTGACAGCCAGGAGTGCCTCAAACCCGGACGGTGCAAAGAAGGCTTAAGGGGCCTCAGCCGCCAGAAGGGGTAACAAAGAACTTGACCGCAGAGCAAGTACCAGGGTGAGTTCACCAGTGACGCGGCCATTCCTGCATCACTCGCTCGCTGCGCACATAAAACCGTTCCTTCCAAAGCCGGGGCCTTGCTTCTCTCTGACTCACCCCAGGACTTCACCAGAGGGACCTGTCAGCCTGAGGACCTTGACTCTCACTCTGATATCCTGAGAGAGTGTCTCTGGGGCCAGAAAGAGGATGGGGACCAGCTTCCGCCTATATCACCCCAGAATGCTTGAGTATTTCTCCCCTGAGATCAGAAGCCGGAACCACAGAAAACTCTGGGGTGGCTTCTTGAGACCCCCACTTTCTCGTGTGCAGAAATCAGACTCTGAAGGGCACCTTGAGTTCCCTTTGTCACTTTTTGGAATTTGTCAGGAACAGAATCAAGGGCATATTACTGGGATTTAACTTTTTGGCAAAATAGAAACTTTGATCATAGCCATAGTTCTATACAAATGTCTTAGGTTATTTCTGATTAAAGTATTTTTAGAAAATGATACAAAACAATAACAAGAAAGTAAGCATCTTTGTATCTAGTGTAAGAACAAAAAAATTCCTTACCAGCATCTTATTTTAAATACAGCAAAAGAGTCAGTAGAGAAAAAGTAAAGTCATATTAGGGCCTGAAAAGACTGGTGAGCAGCCAGGACTGATGAAGAGGGAATCCATCCTGCTGGCAACCAGGTTGGGAGAACATACTGAGAGAGCTGGCTATGACGTTACCTGGATTGTTTCTCCAAGGTTATTTACAGCAGTCATCTCCTTTAGGGATTTCTTGTTTCTTACCATAGATGCCTCAACCCACTTTGCTGTACCCCACCATTATTGGGGGGGGGGGTGCTAATTCATAAACCACCCATGTCTCCTGACAGCACCCAATCCTACTCGGCTCCTCCTAGTCCCCTTGGGAAACCCGGGACTGATCTGGGCTTCCTCCAGAGTCTCCTCAGAGGAAAGCCAGACAATGATAAGTAGTGAACTCACTGGAAAAAAACTTGTGCTTTTAAAGACAACTCTGGGAATATTGAGATGTGTGTGTCATAGATATAAAAATTGGAAACAGATGGGCAAACCAGGAAACTGTTATACTAATAAGATGAGATATGTAATGGATGCTAAACGTGAGAATTCTAATTACGAGTTGGTTGAAAATAAAAGCCCCCTCAAGCAAACAATGTTACATCAGGTAAAACTGAGGGATATTCCCAAAAACCTGTTCTAACAGAATGCAAGAATGACCACTTATGAAAGGGTCAGGGAAGTGCTCAGATCATAGTGACTGAGGATTAGTGTTGCTCAGGTCAAGGTCAGGGGGCAAATATATCCAAGAGACTTTTGAAAGTACTTTTTAGGAGATTTACACATTAAAAACCACACAGTCGACGAGGGTGGGATTCGAACCCACGCGTGCAGAGCACAATGGATTAGCAGTCCATCGCCTTAACCACTCGGCCACCTCGTCTCCACAGGCCAAGCCCCTGGAGCATGTCACTCCCAGATGGAGAAGCTCTCGGATGGAGAGGCTCTGGGATGGGGCCTGGAGATGTCCGGGAGGTGGGGACTTGGAGACAGCTTCATTCCCTTCGCATAACAGACAAGAACCCCAGGGGGAAGCAAGGACAAATCAGCTGGGATGCGATGGAAACACATGTGCGAGGCCTTAGCACCTTCCCCGAGTTCAAGAATGTTCTCTGATGATAAAATTAAATTAAAATCAGCAACAGAAGGAATATTGAATCAACAATCCATGAGTATAAAAGAAACCAGAAGGAGAATGTAAAAAGAGCGTTTTGGGTTGAATAAAAGAACCTATAATACATCAAAATTGTGGCCTTTCATTAAAGCAGTACTTACACAGTATTTATATCCTTAAATACCTGCATTAGAGAAGAAAGAACTCAATTGAGTAACCTAAGATTCTATCTTTAAGAACTAGAAAAAGATGAGCAAACTAAACCCAAAGCCAGTACAAAAAAAGAAAGAATAAAGATTAGAGTACAATCAATGAAATGGAAAACAGAAAAATAATGATGAAAGCCAATTAAATGAAGAGATGGGTCTTTTGAAAAGCCAGCAAGATGAACAAAGTTTCAGTTAGACTCAACCAGAAAAAAGAGAGAGACAATGAGAAATCAGGAAGGAAACAGAGAGCATCACCACTGATCTCAAAAAAAAAAAAAAAATTGAAAACATCATAAAGGGATAAACAGTATGGATGTCACGCTAACAAATTAGACAACTTCGATGAAATGAAAAATTTCCCAGAGCTAGGGGCTGAGAGGAGGGGAGGAAAGGGGGAGGGAGGTGGGAGATACCTGTAATACTATCAATAATAAAAAAAATATTTAAAATTTTCTCAGAGGATGTAAATTATGGCAATGAACACAAGAAAAAAATAGAAAATCTGGACAGACATATAATACGTTTTTAAGATGGAGTCGGTAATTAATATTTCAAAAAAAAAAAAAAAAGAAAAGCTCAAGCCCGGAGGAAAGCACTGGGGAAGGGTTGCGCGCTCCGGTGGGAAAAGATGCTCCAGGTGAGGCTCGAACTCACAATCTCAGCATCACCCGCGCACGCACGCCCCGTAAATACCGCGCGCTGACCGATTGCGCCACTGGAGTGCCCGCCCCCACTTCCGGTCACTGGTTACTCAGTCCGGCGTTGGCTCGGGTGGCTGTGGCCCCGGAGCCTGGGGACTGGGTCCAGCCGCGGGGCCCCCGGGCCACTCCCCCTGCCGGCACGGAGCCGCACTGCCGCCCGAACGAGGAGAGGACACTTCCAAGGCGACCGGGAGGCCCCGGTGCGGGCCAGCCTCCTGGGGCTGCGCGGGTCCCGGAACCCTGTTGTCCGGGGCTCCAAGCGCCCGGGGGAACCGGAAGTTGGCGACGGGCTCGCGCACTTTCGTTATTTTTCCCTCCGGAAGTTAAGAGGCCCTCTGCTCCCAGGGGTTCTGGTTGCGACCTGTGACCCCGGGTCCGGGAGGAACCAGGGGTGGAACGGACAGGGCCTCCCCAAGCCTCTCCCCAACGGCGGGAGGCGCCGAATTCCCCGCGGACCCGGGAGAAGGGCCAAGGTCTTGTCTGCTCTTGGGGCTCAGGTGAGGGGTCAGCAACCGGGGGCCGGAAGTGCTGTTCCGGGCCAGGCGTCCCTCCTGCGGGTGGGCCGCGGTCCGGACTAACCGGCGTCCCTGGGCGGGCCTGCCCCCTCCGCCCACCCGCTTTGTTTTTCATTTCAATCTGCTTCGTGTAGGCTTCCCGCCAGCCCCGGGGGTCGTGTTCGAGACACGAGAATCCAGCAAGTAGTCCCCTCAGAGACCGTGTAGTCCAGCGTTTCTCGTCCCGACCTGTACGTTAGCACAGCCTGGGGGGCTTTTAAAAAGAATAGTAACCGATGTTTGAAAAGACGTGGCTGAAACCAGCCCGCGGATTCAGATTTAATCGGTTAGAAGTCAGTGGTTCCTGTTTGTTTGTTTGTTTGTTTGTTTGTTTGTTTGTTTTAAATGATGGTTACATTTTATCATGGCTTGACCATTTTAGCCAAGAAGTTAACAAGCAGTGACACACACGGCTGGAGCAGAGTGGCTCCGCCGGACGCGAAGATAAAGCTGCTCTGTCACCAGTTCCGTAAACCTGCCCAGTCGCAGTGAGCGAGCTCAGATCTGGGACTTGGGTCAGTTCAGACAGTTAACGCTGTTCACCTTCAGTCGGGGACCCAGAGTATGTAGGTGTCCCTATGAGCAGCTTATGCAAGGACAGTGTCGAAGGGGCACCCGTGGCAAACCCTTGGCCACGCCACGGTGCTCGAAACAGGGACAATAGTAGCACGAAGTAGCTGATCACAGATCGTAACGATGACATACTGCAGGAATGACTCAAATGTGACACTGACGTGAAGGAGCAAATGCTGTTGGGAAAATAGTGCCAATGGACTGGCTCCAGGCTGGATTGCCACAAACCTTCCTTGTATAAAAGAGGCAACAAGCTATCCAGTCTTGTGCTGCACT
The DNA here is from genome assembly GCF_951640355.1 of Cnephaeus nilssonii. NCBI lineage: Eukaryota > Metazoa > Chordata > Mammalia > Chiroptera > Vespertilionidae > Cnephaeus > Cnephaeus nilssonii. The sequence goes on from NC_137092.1 coordinate 346,733, forward strand.
TTATTATGCTTTGCAGATGTTACGTTCTGATGTTGCTTTCACTCCTGCTAACACAGCATCCATCCTGCAGCTTTTGTAACAAGAAGTAATTTCAAGGGGGGAAAATAATTTCAACTTTCAAGTCTTATTACGTAAATGTTTTTGTAATCCTATAGCTGTTAGAGAGCAGGCAGCATTTTCAATCATGTGAGCAGTGTGTTTGCAAAAGAAAGGCGTTAGTTTCTAGCCCTTTAGGATCTGAAATGTCAAATTTTATTACATATTTTAAACTATATGTTTTGAAAATTTTCAAACATATGGGCATTGACATAATTAGATCATGAAATCCCCTGTAACCAATCTTAGAATCATCAACATTTTGCCAGTCTTGTTTCCTCTCTTTTCACTATGTTTTTTGTGGAGTGGGAAGGTGGGGGTGGGAAAGGGAATAATTTAAAGTTAAACCTAGAGCTATCGTATCATCCTAAATTCTTCAGTTTGTATGTCTTAGAGATAAGAACTTTATAGTATATAATCCTCTCTAATAAAGAGGGAATATGCTACTTGGCCCTCACAAAGATGGCGGCACCCACAGCCAATGAGAGAATATGCTAATTGACTCACACCCTCAAAGATGGTGGAGTCCAGTCCCCTTAGCCCCGCCAGGGCAGCAGGCACACCTGCCTCTGGAGTCCCCCAGTCCCCTCAGCCCCCCAGCCACCCAGGGCTGCCCGAGGCTCAGGCAACCAGGGCTGGCTGAGGCTTGTGCTGCCGACAGTGGCAGCAGCTGAGGTGTGATGGGGGCATAACCTTCCCCTGATCACCAGGTCACCTCCTGCCCCTGAGGGCTCCCAGACTGTGAGAGGGGGCAGGCCAGGCTGAGGGACACCCCCCTCCAGTGCATGAATGTTCATGCACCGGGCCTCTAGTATTTATATAAGTGCAACACCACTACCACATTCAGCAAATGAAACAGTAATTTCTCCCTCCCTCCCTCTTTCTCTCTCTCTTACTATAAGAAGTTACTTGGCCAAAAAGTAATTGGCAAAACTAGTATTTAAATGAAGGTTTCCTGTCTCCAATTTCTCCTTGACTCCTTTCCCAAGCCATTTTAAAGAAAACAAAACAAAACAAAACAAAAAAACAGTCGTATCATTTTAAGGGGCAACTTAAAGTTGATGTGGAGTAAGTAATTATGTTTTTAATGTGTGGATTGAGAAGTTGTAAATAAGAGTAAGGGACCAATGTTGACAGTTGAGAGTTTGCTTTTAAATATGTTTATAGTTTCCATCTGTTCCTTTTTTGACATCAGCAAAAATCAGTTTGTCCACTTGCTTTGTTTTTCTGGGTCAGTTCAAAGTTCAGGAGAAAATAAGGGTTCCCACCAACCTAGAGATTTAAACATATTGCCTTGAAATGTTGACTCTCCCTGAGTCTCCTGGCTGGGTTTCTGTGTGCACATGATTGTCAAAAGTACTCTCTACCTTGTTGAGTTATTTCTTATTTCCTGCTGTGAATATTCCTTGTCTCCCCAGCCAATGCCATTGCCACGCTGTCGTCATTCAGTAGTACAACTGATCAACACATAAACCTATAGTGCTCAGCTGGCACTGCACTGCTGTTGCACACGCCAACATCCTAGTCAATCCTGGAAATGCGAGGGCAAAGTATATACCCAGTGGAGGAACCTAACTGTTCCTGGATCATTCACTCATTCCACAGATATTTTTGCAACACCTGCCTCTTGCCAGTGAAGTTGCAGGTGCTTAGACTTCATACGTGAATAGAATAGACAAAGTTAATCCTTGCCTTCCCACAGCCTACATTTAAGAAACACCTAAACAGAGGTTCTTAGCAACCCTCTGCTTCTTGGTCTCTATTTTTATTCATTTATTAATTCTTTCATCAACAAACATGCCAAGTGTTCACCCTTGGTCAACCAGTGTGCGAGACAATAAGGCTGGGTCAGAGGGCATCCCATGTCTTGACACCTTCTAGTGAAGGACGTAGTATGATCCGCTGTGCCCTTCACATAAAATCTGTTTCTACTTACACCTTCCCAGTTACTTCCTGATTAGCCTGTATTCTCTCTCACGTGCCCTTCGGTCTTGTACAGGAATAGGGTGAATGGGCCCATTTGGTATTAGAAGCTAGCGCTAAGGACACAAGCCATAACTTGTGAAGTGTACATGTGCCGAGGAACACAAAGGCATTACTAGGCGGAGGGGCATGGGACATGACTCATTTTTTAAAAAAACAGGGGCTACAGGGTAGGAGCTCACATTTTTTAGGAGGCAGGTCACATATTTATGATGTCACTAAACGTTCCTGCCAATGGAACCCATGAAACAGGAAGAGACCACAGTGTTCTGTGGAGAAGGCCAGGATGGGCCTCCCCATAAAAAGGCGCTGCTACAGAAAACAGGGCATCAAAGGATGGAAGCTGAAACCAAGAGGGTCAAAACAGAACTAAGACAAAAGGTTCCCTGGAGTCAGGACCAGCAGGAGAAAAGCATGGCTGTGATTTGAGGGGAATGACAAGGAGGAGGCATGCTGAGGCTGCATCCAAAACTTTTACTTCGCTTGACATCACCAAGGGATGTACTTGGAATGTGCTGTGGTTTTCCCCCCTTTTCTGTTAAGAAATACTTACGGGGCTCCTCCTACATGTAAGGACTGTGCCAAACGTGGGAGATGATGGAGTCGGACCCAAGGGACATCTAGTCTAGGTGGTGGGACAGGGCCTGTGGGGAAGCACAGCAGCAGGGCAGGCTGTGGAGGAATGTGTGCGAGGGGTGTGCCAGACGAGATGCAGAGACCAAAAGAAGGAGCTTTCCATCCCGCTGGCGAGGGACCCAGGTCAGCCGGCGGCCTGGAGAGGATCTGGTTAGGGGACAAGGAGGAGGGGAGCCTGGGAGCCGAGTATGAGAAAGGACCAGAGGGTTGGACTTGTCTGGGGAGAAATCCCAAAGGGAAACGAACTCATATACTGTCCCCCCCCCCTTTTTTTTTCTAGTCAGCACCCTTCTGTATGAGATGTGGGATAACTAAGCCGTACCGCATTCTGGTCCTCACCTGCACGGTCACGGGGTCGGCCCTCCTGTGGTGGGCCTTCAGCCTGTCCACCTGGGCGAGGGTGGACATCCCTGACGGCCCCCGGGTCCTGTTCAGCGCGCTGTTTGCCATCTGCAGTGATGAGGTCAGGTGCTGGGTTCCTCCATCCAAGTCATGTAAGTGCCGGCATTGAAAGGGAGGGCCCTGCTCCAACCTGTCCCTTCCAGGAAGTTCCAGCCTCTTTTTCTGCCCTGGTCTCATGGGTGGAGCAGTTATACTCCGCTCAGTAACAGTGGCTCATTTCCAGATGGGCCAGGGGGTCAGGCCTCTGGGGTGACCAGCTCGGCCAGAATCGCTGTCCTGGACCTTCTGGCACGTCCCTCAAGCCCTATGCTTCCCACCTGCTGCCACCGGTTTCTTCATCAAAGTCCCTGCACTGCTTCCTTTGTATTGTGGGGATTCAGACCCAGGAAGGAGGGAACCCTAGAGGGAGCTGCTGGCCTTTCTCCCCTCTCCCTCCCTAATTCAGACTGCTTCATATTTGGTCGAATTTTCATGATCAGCGCCCTTCTTCTCTCCTTCTTCCTGAACATCACACTCCTGGCCTTCCCTAATTCCCTTCCTGACACCTGGAAACAGTACTTTGTCTTCACCATCACGTGCTTCATCATAGGTGAGAGATGGGAGGAAGTGGGTTCCCTCAGTGGGCCTTGTGCTGGGCTGGGGTCACGTTCCAGGGGCACAGCTCCTTAGAATCTGCCCAAGCTCTGCTAAGGTCACAGAGCGCCCCATGGCAATAAGGAAACAGGGCAGAGGAGCTGAGATGGCAGCTTTGGGTCTTGGGAATTCGCCTGAAGGCCACACACTAACTAACCGGGCTGCTCTCTGCCCCTTTCCTGAGGAGCAGGTGTCTGTGTGTTCCTTGCGTTGCTGCTGCACTCTCTGTATATTTGGAGAGTAACTGACGTATTCAAGGAAGCGAAAGTCACCTTTCTCTACCCCTCTTTCATCCTCTCAGTCAGCATCGCGCTGTTTTTCCTGTCTGGTGAGTGTTTTGGGGGCTTTGTGAGCACTTGGGCTAGGTCAGTGACGGGCAACCTTTTGAGCTTGGTGTGTCAAACTTCGCCAAAAAACTGAGCATAACTCGGGTAGTGTGTCCCTTTGAGGAAAAAACATTATTTCGCAAATGTTTCATCCTCAGGAGCAGCAAATGTTTCATCCTCGGCATGCGGCCGCCTCAGTGGCCGCGTGTCATCAGAAATGGCTACGCGTGTCAGTGCTGACACGCATGTCATAGGTTCGCCATCACTGGGCTAGGTCCTAAATCCAGAACAGTCACGCCCACGGGCTCCAGCTCTCCGCCCTGAGTACTGTTAGTTTCTATTTGCTTGTTGCAGTTGCTCCTACTCTATGTTAGAATTTTGCCTTTATAGAAAAACAGCATCCATTTCTCCTGTACATTCAGTAAGAACCATGGCTGGGATGTGAGAGTTTATAGGATAGATGGTAGGAGGGCGAGGGGTAGGTGGGGTAGAGAAATGGGATGACAGGTCCCTCGACCCCACACTCATTTGTTAAACCTGTTTAAAAACTGAATTTCTTTAAAAACATCAAATGTTGTCATTGTCAACATCATCACTTTTTTTCCTCAGGAATTCTCTGTTTTGTCAGCGCCCACCACTGTTGGTTTCGGTGGGTCCTGCAGCGGCCGATTCAAGTGGAACCCATGCAAACACCCATGGCCAATCATTGCCCCGTAACTGACACCGAGAGTAAACCGAGTGCAGACAGCTAGTCTACCCTCCGTGGCGAGCAGGCTAACCGTGGGAACCTCCTGTCTAGCCTGCACCTCGAGACTTCCCAGCTCCACGCTCTCGTTTAATTGCTGTGGAAGACGAAAGAGTTGTCCCGCTTCTGACCATCGTTCCGATGAGGATTAGGATTCCAGGGACTTGGGTTTTCACAAGAGAGAAGACACGGTCGGGGGTGGGGAGTGATGAGTCTGCTTTGGGTCTCTGAGACTTGGAATGTAAAGCTCCTCTCACCTTGAACCTGACCAAGGCCCACCCTCTCATCTCAGTGTTTCCTGTGTCCTGCAAGGCGTGTTCTAATAGCAACGAAGCTCTTTCTCCACCTGTGTGGCCTGAGTTTTGATATAAATTCTCTGCCCTCTGATAATTCCGTGAGAGTGATCTTTTCACTGTCATATAACTCAGGGCTCTGTTGCAGGCAAAAAAACCTCATCTAAACTCACTTAAATGACAACAAGAGAGTGAACTCACTGGACAGACGCAGGGATAGTCCATCGACCCAACAGAAGTCGTGGTAGGATCAGGGCTACACAAGACTTGGGTGGAACCTGGAGCTCTTTCCTCCAGAACACTACTTTTTTTAAACTATTTGGTGAAGTTTAATGGAATTTCCTGACCCCTAAATGCAAACAGTCTCCTAAGTTCCCCTTCTCATCACTTCCAAAGCCTGTCCCTCCCCTTCAGCCAGACCTCTGCTCCCCTCTGAGCTCTGCACACACTGCGCCTGGGCCACCCCTGCCAGGCCAGGGGCTCCGAGTGGCCTCCCCACTGCGGTCTGTCTCCACCATGCGACCAACCCCTCTTCTTAGAGCACAGAGCTGAGACTGTGCTCCTTAAAAACCACTGTGCCTTGTTCTTACCTTCAGGATAAATTCCTTATCTTGATAAATAAAGATCTTTATAAGTTGATGCCAACCTATCTTTCAAAATGTTTTACTATTTTTATTGTGATTCATGCCATACATGCGAAGAAAGTACAGCTGGAAGGATCAGAAAGGAACCACCTTATCTAGAGAAAACATTGCCAGTATACCCGAGGCTCCAGGTGAACCCCTCCAGCCCGTTCTGCTCCCCAGTCCTCTCACCCCAGTTCACACCGTTCAACCTCCTGGAACTGCTTTTCCTAAAATCTGCCAGCAACTGCATTTCCTTCTCCACAGGGTCAGCTTGTTCTCCGTGGCAAGATGAAGCTCAAGTGTGACATCTCGAGAGCGCCCCTGACGTCCCTCCCACGTGAATTGATGTTTGTTCCCAGCACGTTTTCTTTATTCCTGTTTTAGTGTAGCTATGAGTTTAGATTTGTCTCTGACTAGATGTTAGTTCCCTGAGGAATGAGGAGTGAGCTTTACCTTTGCAGCCTCAGGGTTTCACATTTTGCTGATAAATACCCTTTGAGTTACTAAGGTGACGCTTTAGAAGATTGCCACGTACTGAATACAAGTACTGAATACAAGCTATAGGTCAAATCAGTTCTTTGGTGGTTAGATCTGTCAACAGTGGCCACGCTTTACCGACACGATGTGTCCAGCACTGTGTCCTATAATCTCACAACAAACCTGCCAAGTGAGTATCGTCCCCATTTTGCAGATAAGGTAACGGTCTGACTCAAAAGTGATTCATCCAAATTCAGATATCTGGTGAGTCAAGACTTTAGTATGGGTCTCTCTAAGCCTGCTCTTTCAGATCAAATTTCTATGTGAACAATGACAAGAATCAAGAGCAAAAGTTAAGGCAGACAGTGTTTAGGGTTATGCTGGAGGTGAACAGATTGTGAGGATGAAACAAAAATCAATAGTTATTCAAGAGGCTACAAAAGTAAGTCTGGGAGCGAATGAGAGTTACGGTATATATTTGATAGACAAATTGAGGCAGCGTAAATTACCAATTTCCAGAATAAATAAAACCACTCCTGTCCTCTCCGGGGAGGCAGATGGAGGTGGCGGTTTTGGGCGGAGCTTCAGGTCTCTGCCCTGTGATGCCACATTAGCCCCCGAATCCAGATTGAGAAACGAAGTGTCCTTTTGCCACGGAGTCATAAGGACCTGTGACGTATGGCATTACTAATAGCCAACTTGTACGATTCTGATTTATAGGTCAATGTATAAGCATGTACAAGTCATGCCATGTCCTGAGTACAAGCACTGAATACAAGCTGTAGGTCAAATCAGTTCTATGACGGTTAGATCTGGAACTCTGGCTATGGTCTAATGCTGGTTAATGTAAGGAACAGAGCTCTCAGCTTTCAAAATGCTTAAAAGTACTTATTTCCTCTTATTTTAAACTAGAGGCCCGGTGCACAAAATTCATGCATGGGGTGGGGGGGGGTTGTCCCTCAGCCCAGCCTGCACCCTTGCCAATCTGGGACCCCTCGAGGGATGTCCGACTGCCCTATGGGATCAGGCCTAAGCGGGCAGTCAGACATCCCTCTCAGAATCCAGGACTGCTGGCTCCCAACCGCTCGCCTGCATGCCTGCCTGATTGCCCCTAACCACTGCCCTGCCAGGCTGATCACCCTAACCACTGCCCTGCCAGGCTGATCTATGCCTAACTGCTCCCCTGCTGGCCCAATTGCCCCTAACTGCCCTCCCCTGCTGGCCTGGTAGCCCCTAACTGCCCTCCCCTGCTGGTGTGGTAGCCCCTAACTGCCTTTCCCTGCCAACCTGGTTGCCCCTAATTGCTCTCCCCTGAAGGCCTGGTTCCCCCCAACTGCCCTCCCCTGCAGGCCTGGTTGTCCCCAACTGAGGGTAACCCTCCCCTGCTGGCCTGGTCACCCTCAACTGCCCTCTCCTGCTGGCCTGGTTGCCCCTAACTGTTCTCCCCTGCTGGCTGGTCCCCCGCCCAATTGCCCTCCCCTGCTGGCCTGATCGCCCACAACTGCCCTCCCTTGCCTGCCATTTTGTGGTGGCCATCTTGTGTCCATATGGGGACGGCCATCTTGTGTGTTGGAGTGATGGTCAATTTGCATATTACCTCTTTATTATATAGAATATGGGGGTGGACCTGGGTATAGCAGCTAATACAGCTTGCCTCTATCACCTCCACACACCAACACCACACCCGCATTCCTCCTTCCCAACAGGAACATGATTCTATTCACAGACCCTCTGTATCCCGCTTTGGCTTTGAAGGAGGTGGGTCCCCCTCTCAGCTCTAGAGGCAGAATGAGGATTATTGACCTTGTTTTTAAAAGGTATTTTTATTGGTTTCAGAAAGGGAGGGAGAGGGAGAGCTAGAAACATCAATGATGAGAGAATCATGACTCGGCTGCCTCCTTCATGCCCCCTACTGGGGATCGAGCCCATTACCCGAGCGTGTGCCCTGATGAGGAGTTGAACTGTGACCTCCTGGTTCATAGATCCAGGCTGAACCACTGGGCAACACAGGCCGCAGGCCGGGCTGATCGACCTCCTTCATCACAGTGGTCCCAGGCTGGGCAGGATTGGGTTAGGGGAGAGTATGTGAGGGGAAACCTCACCGTGGGAGAGGAGCATGGAGGAGAAGTTCCCCTCAACAAGCACACTGGTCTGTGTGCTTTTCTTCTGGACTTTGTCTCAAGACTGTAAGAGTGTGAGGTTCCTCTGGGGACCAGCTGAGCTGTGAGATGGGAGGCCGAGAATGACAGCCTGCAGAGGGTCTAGCTAAAGCCTGGTTCTGGGGCTCCCGAGAGGCCCTGAGGCAACCAGACGTCAGCCTCCCCACACCCTGGACGTGTCAGATGTGACCATCAATCCCCTGTGTAAGCCCGTGAGCTGCGTGTTGTTGCGATTGTTGTGGAGCTATTGCCTAACGCCTCCTGTCCCTGCAGAGGGACCCTTGGCGGAGGTATTACAGGTTTCACATCACTGTGTTCTAAAGCCTCCCGTCCGGCATCAGGAGAAAACTCAGAAGCAAAAGTGTGAATGCAATGGAAAGCGGCTTGGTGTGCGCTTGTTTCCCTGAGCCTCCTCCCTCCCTCCCTCCCTCCCTCCCTCCCTCCCTCCCTCCCTCCCTCCCTCTCTCCCTCCCTTCCTTCCTTCCCTTTAATTTTCCATTTTTGCTCTTTTCTTTCTCCTTTCCTTTCCTTTCCCCCTTTTTCTTCCTCCCTAGCCTTTCTTTTCTTTCCTGTCAGCAGACTAGACGTTCTCTTCACCTGGGAGGCCCACTTCTCAGCCCGGCTCCAGCCCAGCCCCGCTCTGCTGCTGGCGGTCACCGGCTGGAGACTTGGCGGACACGTGCTCAGCCCCGCCCCGCCGCGAGCCGAGCTGTGCTCAGCGCCCCACTTGTGGTGGATGCAACCACAGGCCTGTCATCCTACCTGCACCACAGGCCAAACGAGACTAGAAAAGAGAGAGAAATCGATCTTCTCTGCCAGCCCATTTTGAAAAAAATAAGTCTTGATTGTTGAAAGTATGACATGTGTCTCCTTTTCCCCCATCGACCCCCGCCCCAGCCCGCCCCGACCCCGCCCAGGCCCTCACCGTCCCGCTGCCTCGTCCGGGGCCACGCATCTACGCAAAGTCCTGGGTTGACCACCTCCCGCCCACCCGCCCTCCCCCGCCTTCCCTCCGTTCCACGCTTCCGTGTCTCTTCTGCTGGCCCATTTTGCATGAAAAAGTCTCCGTCTGAGAGCGCCCGCCTCCTTGTTCATGTTCCCTAGAGAATTAACAGGCCCTCGGGGAATCCTGCTCCATGTTCTCCCACGTCCAGCGGCCCAAGCCCGCGCCGGAACAGAACCAGAGCTGTCAGGATCGACGCAGGAGGGAAGTTTGGGGAGCGCAGAGCGCACGGGGGTCCCGGTCAGGTTTCCAGCTCCGCGAGTGAGGAAACGCGGCTCGCGGGCGACGAGACCTTCCCTCGGTGACCAGGACCATCGGACCCAAAGGCGCGGAGGTCTGGCGGCATCAGCGCTTCCCACGGAGACGTCCTCCTCCTTCCTCCTTCCCGGCTGAGGCTGAGGCGGAGGTGGCCGCTGCGCCCTCACCCGTCGTCCTGGAGAGCGCGCGCCCTTAATCCCGGGTTCGCGCTAACGGTCCTGACTTTACGTCCTGAGTCACCAGAAATGTGGATAATGGAGACCCGCTCATAAAAGAAAAGTTATTGGGCCGGGGAGGCTGTAGGTGGGGGGTGGCCTCAAGCGGTAGGGCGCTCGCGTAGCATGTGAGAGGTAGCGGGATCGATGTCCACATTCCCCAAGTTTTACCAAACCGACCTCCATTCTCTATCAAACCTTCTGACCCTTTGAGGAAAAAGACAAAATGTGGTGTGTTTTTGAACGCAGCAGCCATTTGGCCATTTCTTCTGATTTTGACCCGTGGACATGGACAACACGGGGCCGATGATGACCCCAATTCCGGTACAGAGAGATCTGTCCGTTTGTAATTCATTTTGTGTTTCTTGAGGAGCTGTGATCCCACAAGGGTGAGGTCTAAGTTGTATTTTTCTACTTGCAACGTGGCCCTGAATTGGACACAGTCCTGGAGAGGGCAACACGCATAACCCGGATGGAAGAAGCTCAGCAAAGCTTCAGCAGGAGAAACCCACAGAAACACCCAAGACTCACCACCCACCGTCTGAAAACTAAAGAAAAGAAACTCCTGGAAGCTGCCAGAGGAAAAGGAAAGGGAAACTGCAGTTTGTATGTCTGGGGATTTCCTACCAGAAACTATAGACCAGTGATGGGCAACCTTCTGAGCTTGGTGTGTCAAACTTCGCCAAAAAACTGAGCATAACTCGGGTAGTGTGTCCCTTTGAGGAAAAAACATTATTTCGCAAATGTTTCATCCTCAGGATCAGCAAATGTTTCATCCTCGGCATGCGGCTGCCTCAGCGGCCGCGTGTCATCAGAAATGGCTACGTGTGTCAGTGTCAGTGCTGACACGCGTGTCATAGGTTCGCCATCACTGCTATAGACACTGGAAGGAGATGGAAGCATGTTTTTGAAATGCTGAAAGAAAATACGCCCAGGCTCATGTCTGGTCTCTGATCTGTTCCGTGGGTCGGTATGCCTGTTGGTGCCGAAAACTTCTCTCAGGGCTCCACACACAATGGCACATGTGGACGCTCTCTTTAAGCCTCTCCAGAATCTTTCTCTTCCTGCCCTTCATCTACCTCTTCATTCACTCCGCAGTGTTTATGGGGCGCTATTCTGTGCCAGGCAGCACAGTGGGGGCAGGAGCTGGAGACAGACTTGGCCTCAGGGGCTGGCAGGAGACATGTGAATAGATCTCAATACTTTAATAACTTTATAACTCATTTCCCTTTCTCTCCAATTCCAGTTCCCATTCCTAAGGTCTTTGACATTCAACATTAAGACCCCTTTTCTAGCATGTAAAATTGATTACATAAGGTGTCTGCCTGGACTCCCCCCCACCACCCCCATGGGTTTTAAGCCTTAACAATGTGTTTCTGGCCGTATCTCCCAATGTCAAGGCTCTTTAATCACTACTTCCCTTCATGTATATTTAAGGCCGGTTTACATACGCACCCAGGCACCATGCAATCCAAGGAGACGGGTACCGTTCCTGTCTGGCATCCTCAATGGTCTCTCCCACCCTGGGTGCCTCCCTCCTAATTTGCTCCCTCAATTCCAATTTTTAAATCCTTCGCTCTACTGTGATCTTGTCTCCTAACCCCCATGATTTTTTGTCTGTAAAACTTTTGTGATTTTTGCTGACTTTCATGTGGGGTGGACGTGTGCGTTCTACAGGTTACCCCTGAGTAGGAATCAATGCATGTGTCAGATAAAAGCAAAAAAGGGCTCGTGTGAGGGTCCTGGAGAGGCTTTTCTGCTGACCTCGCGGGTGAAAGGTCCTGCTTCAAGACCAAATGGAAACAGCGGTTGGTGTTTTTGTTTGTTTGGTTTTGCCTCCAGAACCTGGGAGAAGCCGCCCCACTACCTCCTCCCAGGCAGACCCAGCTGCAAGGAACAGGGGTACTCTCACTCCTTTGAAAGGCCGGGTATCCTCCCGAGGGAGCTGGGCCACCTTAGCTGTTTGGGGCGGGTCCGTCCACCTGGGACCTGCTATCTTCTGTTCCGAAAAAAAATATGAAACGTGAAGTTCCGTCGGCGCCACTTTACCTGCGGAGAATCCTTCTTCCTTCTCCCCGTCCTTCCCCAGCCAAGGAGCAGGTGACCCGCGCGCTCACCCGTCGTCCTCGAGAACATGCGCTCTTAGTTCTGGTTCCGCGTTCACGGCCTTGGTTTCCCTTGGGTCCTGAGCGACCAGAAATAGTTAATAACAGAGACCCACACATTTGCTTATAAAGGAAAAAAAATTGATATGGGGAGAGTGGCAGGTGGGGAATTAGCTCAAGTGGTAGAGCGCTCGCTTAGCATGCGAGAGGTAGTGGGATCGATGCCCACATTCTCCAAGTTTTACTGGGTGTACCGGTTTAATAAAGCGGATTTTTTCCCCCCATAGATGGAGTTACACATATGTTGATATACATGCGATTTGATATGTATGCTATTTTGTTGTATTGACAACAAGCTTCAAAACTTCATAGGTCAAATTTCCTGGTGTTAACATCATACATATTTTTACGCTTAAAAATGTCAAATTTCGTGCCAAAAAAAGAGCGTTAAAAAAAAAAAAGAGCGTTTGCGGGAAGTTTTAATTCATTGCTTAATTTTGAAGAAAAGTGCTGCTGAAAGTTATCCTATACTTTGGGAAGCTTATGGTGAACATGCTCCATCCATCTCAAGATACTCAAGGAAAGTTGTATTGGGACGGTATCTACAAATTACCTGAAAGATGGAGGAAATGTGTAGCTAGTGATGGACATTACTTTAAATAAAGCACTTTTGATGTTTCTCTTGAAATTATCGTGTTTTATTCTATTGCAAAATCTGCACTTTTAACCGGTAGCAGTTAATAATATGGATTGACCCTTTACTGGTTAAAAATGTGTATACCGGTTAAAAATGCAGATTGACCCTTTACTGGTCAAAAATCTGGATACCAGTTAAAAATGTGGATTTTGCAATAGAAGAAAACACGATAATTTCAAGAGAAACATCAAAAGTGCTTTATTTAAAGTAATGTCCATCACTAGCTACACATTTCCCCCATCTTTCAGGTAATTTGTGGACACTGTCCCAATACAACTTTCCTTGTTTTGAGGCAGACCATTCAGAGACCCAATTTTCCACTTCTTCATACATTTTGAAGTGCTGCTCAGAAAGTACATATGCCATCGATCAGAACGTAATCTGAAGGAGCAAGGCCTGGTGAATACAGAGGGTGGATTAATACTTCCTAGGCAAGATCTTTTAACGTGTCTTTAACTGGTTTTGAAGTGTGTGATGGTGTGTCATCATGAAGCAAAATTACTTTGCTGTGTCTTCTGGCCCATTCTGGTGGTTTTTTGATCAAGGCGTGGTTCAAATTGATTATTTGTTGTTGGTAGTGACCAGTATTAATGGTTTCACCTGGTTTTAGAAGCTCATAATACACCACACCTTCCTGATCCCACCAAATGCAGAGCATTGTCTTCTTTCCGAAGCGATTTGGCCTTGCAGTTGATGTTGATGGTTGACCTGGATCAACCCATGATTTTGGGATTCTCAAAATAAATCCAATTTTCATCGCCAGTCACAACTGGATGCAAAAAAAGACTTACTTTCATGCCATTGAAGCAACATTTTACTGATGACTTCAGTTTTCCATTTGTCTTAAGTTCAGCTGATGTGGCACCCATTTTCCTTCCTTTAAAATCTTTCCCATTGCTTGTAAATGATTGGAAATTGTTTGCTGAGCAACGTTTAATCTTTCTGCAAATTGTTTTTTAGTTTGACACACATCTTCATTCAATAATGCTTGTCATTGTTGGTCTTCAAACTTTTTTGGTTGACCTGGAGGTTCTTTGTCTTTCACATTGAAATTGTCACTTTTAAAGTGTTTAAACCAGCATTCGCAAGTATCTTGAGATGGATGGAGCATGTTCACCATAAGCTTCCCGAAGTATAGGATAACTTTCAGCAGCACTTTTCTTCAAAATTAAGCAATGAATTAAAACTTCCCGCAAACGCTCTTTTTTTTTTTTTTTTGGCACGAAATTTGACATTTTTAAGCGTAAAAATATGTATGATGTTAACACCAGGAAATTTGACCTATGAAGTTTTGAAGCTTGTTGTCAATACAACAAAATAGCATACATATCAAATCGCATGTATATCAACATATGTGTAACTCCATCTATTGAAAAAAAATCCACATTATTAACTGGTACACCTAGTACTCAACTGACCTTGTTTCTCTATCAAATCTTCTGCCCATTGAAGAAAAAAAACCAAAATGTGCACTGTTTTGAACTTAGTGGTCATTTGGCCATTTTTCGGATTTTGACCTTTGGAGGAAATACACAGCATGTGGGGAATTAGCTCAAATGGTAGAGCGCTCGCTTAGCATGCGAGAGGTAGTGGGATCGATGCCCACATTCTCCAGTTTTTACTACCCCAGCATCAGTTCTGATGTTAACCCTAAATCCAGTACATATAGATCTTCCAATTTAGAACTCGCCTGTTTCTCATGAGGAGCTGTGATCCTACAAGTGTGAGGTCTACTTCATTGCTATTTTTCTCCATGTGTCCTGCAACTTGGCCCTGAATTCGACACAGTCCTGGAAAGTGCAAAACGCATAAACCCAGGTTGAAGAAGCTCAGCAAAACACCAGCAGGAGAAACTCAAAGAAATCCACACCCAGGCATATCGCAATCAAACGTCTGAAAACTAAAGAAAAAAATATTTTCCAAAAAACGGCCAGAGGAAAATGAAAGGGAAATGACACTGGCTCATTAGGAATAATTGTCAACCAGGATGGATTGTGCTCTTTAAAAGATGGGATGTGATTTGCCACGGTGCTTGAAAAGTAATCTTTCCTACTGTATTTACAATGCAGCAAATCTTGCCAAGTTGCCCTCTTAGCGCAGTAGGCAGCGCGTCAGTCTCATAATCTGAAGGTCCTGAGTTCGAGCCTCAGAGAGGGCACAGGTTCTTTTTTTTACAGCATGTTCCTTGCACCATAAATCACAACACAAAGAAAAAGTCACAAATGGTCATAAATAACCATTTCAAAACAGATCCCACATCTTCCCCCACCCCCTACCCTTAAAGGAAAATCACTATTTTACTTTCTTTGGCTTCCCAGGGTTTTGATTCAAATGATTGTGGAACAAATTCACTTTATACCAGACACCTTTTCAGGCTCTTCCTGTCCCTCTCATGGAAAGAAGCAGGGAAATTGCTCTTCCAACTTCGTGCTCTGAAGGTGGCCCAACCGCACTGAACGGGTGGGCCAGTATGAAATCATTCATCCCTTTATCACTCAACAAATATTTCTGGTGCAAACATCTTATTAAGGGTACAGTGATTAGAGAGTAAATAAAACACAAAAATTCCCTCCCTCGTGGGCTTCCATCCCAGATACTCCTTAGGTGCTTAAGGAATAGGTTTAGAGAGTTAGGTTCTCTTCCTGTCCCTCTGAGGTTCTCCATGGTCCCTGGGTACAATGTTGCCTTTCCTTTCAGGAGAGGAAAGAGCCTTTTTCAATTATTTTAGACTCAAAATACTCAGAGATAATGACAATGGGATGAGATTCGGACAAGTTCTCCTTGTCAACCTTCCCTTTATTACAGTCTGTGAGGAAAAGTCCGGATTTCTACAAAAGCCAAAGTCTATTAGACTTCTCCTGCCCTCTTTAGTTTTTCCTAGAGTTTCCTTCCCTGATTCTGTCTTCCAGGAAGACAGGAAGAGGGATGAAATTCCACTCAGCAACCTAAGCCACATTGGGAGGAGGCACCGCGGAGGCTGCCCCACCTAACAGAAAACCCCTCAGCTTTTGTATACCTGGAAATGTCTTCGTTTCTCCCTCACTCTTGAAGGACAGATTTGCCAGCTATAGAATTCATGTTTGACCCCCGTCTCCTTATAGCACTTCTTCTGGTCTCCGAAGTTTCTAATGAGAAATCTTGCAGAGGGTCCCTTGTATGTGATAACTCACTTCTCTCTTGCTTCCTTCAAGATTCTCTCTTTGCCTTTGTCTTTTAAAATTTTTATTATAATGTGTCTCAGTGTGGGTCTCTTTGAGTTCATCTTCCTTAGAATTCATTGAGGTTTTTGAATGTTTATATGTATGCCTTTCTTCAAGTTTGGGAAGTTTTCAGCCATTATGTCTTCAAATATTCTACCTGCCCCTTTCCCTCCTTTCTTCCTCAGGCACTCTCACAATGCATATGCTGGCTTGTTTGGTAGTGTTACAGGCTCTGTTCACTTTTCTTCAATCTTTTTTGCTTCCTGTTCTTCAGCCTCAATGATTTCCATTGCCATACCTTCAGGTTCACCCATTCTTTCTTCTATCTGGTCAAATCTGCCTTTAAATCCTTCAAGTGTAATTTCTCATTTCAGTAATAGTACATTCAGATCCATAATTTTTGTTTCTTTTTAGGTTTTCTACCTTTTTAAAAAATATTTTTTCATTTTGTTTGCACATTTTATTGAGTTTCTCCATATTTTCCTTTAGTTATTTGAACCTCTTTAAAACAGTTGTTTTAATGTCTTTGTCTAATATATCTGACATTAGATCTTCTACAGGGACAGCTTCTATTGATATATTTCTTTCATTTGAAGGCCATGCTTTCCTGTTTCCTTGTATGCCTTGTAATTTTTGTTGTTGAGCACAGTACATTTGAATCTAATAATGTGGTAATGTTGGCAATCAGATTCTCCTTTCTCAGGTTTTGGTTGTTGTTTTTCTTATTCTTTTAAAATAAATCATTGTAGGCTCTCCCTGTGTTGAGGATCAGCCTAAAGTGTAAATTTGAGGTCTTCTTGGGTCTTTTCTGAGCCTTTTCCTTGGCACACACAGTTGCTTTCTAATATTCCCCATATATGTGTTGTTTTTTAATGTCCTAGTTGTTAATGTCTAGTTCCCAAAGGGGGTAAAAAAGAGAGAGAGAGAGAGAGAGAGAAAGAAAGAAAGAAAGAAAGAAAGAAAGAAAGGAAGAGGGGAAGGAAGGAAGGAAGGAAGGAAGGAAGGAAGGAAGGAAGGAAGGAAGGAAGGAAGACACTGAGGGGAGAGCTCTGGGAAGGCAGCCAGCCAGAGAGAGAGGATTTGCAGCAACGAGGGAGCTACAGGGACAGTGGCTGCCTGTCTCCTCGTCTGCACTTCCCGAATCCAACACAGCCATCAGCTACTAGCAATCCTATCTAATAAAGAGGGAATATGCTAATTGACCATCACTCCGTCACAAAGATGGCTGCACCCACAGCTGAGGCCAAGTTCCCATAAGGAGCCTTAACGAGCAATCGGCAGGGATCTGAGGCTATGCCCTCCCTCACCCCTGTGGGGCTTGACAGGGGACCTCAGGCCACACCCCCTGCCCCAGTGCCAGGCCAGGGGACCTCAGGCCATGCCCTTGACCCAGCAGGGCTTGACAGGGGATCTCAGGCCGAGTTCCCCACCTGGCGGGGCTTGATTGAGGACCTCAAGGCATGCCCCCCACCCCGGTCTGGGCTGGGGAACCTCAGGCCACACCCCCCATCCTGCCACTGGGCCAGGGGACCTGAGGCTACACCCCCTGCCCAGCAGGGCTTGACAAGGGTGGGACTGGATGGGTCTGGATCTAGCCCAATTCGGGGGGGGGGATCTAGCCCAATGGGGGGGGCAGCCAGGTCTGGGTCTCTCGTGATTTTGAGGTGCATGTGGGTGGGCAGGGACTTGATTTTGGGTCCTGTGGTGTGCCCCAGACTCTGAAAGGAGGAAGGTTTTCATATACATTTTACTAATTTTCTTTCACCTTTGACACTTCTATTATAGAGAAAGGGCAAATAGCAATATTAAATTATTTCCTCTAATTAATCCCCTTTTAATGTGCACAAATTTCGTGCACTGGGTCACAAGTGTTTAAATAAGCCCCAAAAGGTAGGAAGAGGAACAAAGAAGACTGAAAAGCAAAGGGAATAAACGATCAATAAGTTATCGATTCGTAAACCTATATGCAAATGTATCCATACTAACATTAAGTATACACAATCTAAACACATTAATTAAAAATCAGAGATTGCCAGGATGTATTAAAAATAAATGTGCTGACTATAAGAAACTCAATATATAGTTATATATGTGAGATTAAGTTATATACAAGACAGAGTAAAACAGAAAAGACAAATTCGAGGACGATTTATTTGCTCATTTACTCAGTCAGTTGGTCAGTGAACTAATATCTACTGGGCACCTCCTACTTTTTTTCTTTTTCTTTTTTAAAGAAGACCATGAAAGGTGAAAGATGGACTGAGATCTCTGTGGGCAGGAAAAACCA
The DNA here is from genome assembly GCF_951640355.1 of Cnephaeus nilssonii. Lineage (NCBI taxonomy): Eukaryota > Metazoa > Chordata > Mammalia > Chiroptera > Vespertilionidae > Cnephaeus > Cnephaeus nilssonii. Next base: position 364,874 of record NC_137092.1, read on the forward strand.
CATCACTGGAACACAAGAGCAGCCGAGGACAGCACAGCTGTCTCTGGTCCCACAGCTCAGAGGGCCTCAGTGTTGGGTGAAACTGGAAAGGCGTGCACCCCACCCTGCCTGGCCGAATCTTTCGGGTGCAGTTCTGGTTCGTGATTTTCAGGGAGCGTCTGTTGTGCTCTTTGAAAACTGAAAACTGACAATACGACGGTGCTTGGAAAGTAAAATTTGTCATTTTATTTGAAGTGTGGAGATAAAGTGCCAGCTGCCCTCTTAGCGCAGTAGGCAGCGCGTCAGTCTCATAATCTGAAGGTCCTGAGTTCGAGCCTCAGAGAGGGCACGGCTTTTGTCATTTTCCAGTCCCTCGGGATGCGGCGCAAAGAAGAAATAACGAATGTTTTCAAACTGCCTCTGCAAAACCCACCGTATGTTCCCTTGAATGGGGAAGTTACTTTTGGACTTCCTTCAGCTTCCCAGGGCCTTGATTCAAATGAGTGGGGGACAAATCACTTTACACCGGAAACCACGAGCTGCACCTGCGCGAGGCCTTCTCCCCCTCGTGGAGGAGGCAGCGACATTGCTCTTCCAGCCCCGAGCTCTGACGGTCGCCCAACAGCACTGAGCGGGTGGGCCCGGTGTAAAATCATTCGTTCTTTTTGTCATCCAACACATGTTTCTGGAGCACACACACCTCACTCGGAGACTGTTCCGGGTGCAGTGATTAGAGAGGGAATGAAACACCGTTCCCTCCTTGGAGCTGCTTCTCAGCTGGCGGGGGGGGGGGGGGGGGGGGGGGGGGGAGGAACAAAGAAGAAAATGCATAGTAAGCTGCTTCTCTCTGTCTTCCCCCCTCTCTCTTACTCTCTCTAAAAATCAATGGAAAAATATCCTCGGGTGAGGGTTAACAACAAAGGTAATAATAATAAATGTTTTTATTGATTTTAGAGAGAGAGGAAGGGCCTAGGGATAGAGAGACAGGAACATGGATGAGAGGGACATCCACAGGCTGCCGCCTGCACGCCCCCCACTGGGGATGGCGCCCGCCACCCGGGAATGTGCCCTGACGGGGAATCGAACCGGGACCTCCTGACTCACGGGTCGATGTTCACCTCCGAGCCACGCCAGCGGGGCTACATGTTGACATTGAACAAGAATGGCATTTAGTGAGAACCGCCCAACCTTGAGACCCTCCTCCCATCTAACACGCTGGGGTCTTCCACTCCTTGCTGGTCCGTCGGGGTGCTTTTCTCAGGGTTGGCAGAATCCATTGCTGCGACTCCACTCCGGCGCCCAATGCCCTCGGCACCGCCGTGAAGGGAGGAAACCGACGTCAGGAACTGCAATAGGACCTCCTACATCCGGGCCCTCGGCCGCTGGGCTGGCGCCCGCGCCCTCGGGCCCCGCCCCTTCCGGAGGCTCGGCCCGATTGGCGCAGAGGCGGGCGGGGCGCGCTGTCGCCGGGGGCGTGCCCACGTGACCCTGGGGGCGGGGCTGCGCCGCCGCCTCCGGCCTGTCGGAGAGGGCTCGCGGACCGGCCCGGTTGGCGTGGAGGCCCCTGCCCCCGGCCCTGCGCGCAGAGGGCGCTGCTCCCGGCTCTCGTCGGCCCCAGGTTTGCTTCCCCTCCTCGCCCGCGGGTGGGCCCTGCGGCCCGTGGCCGCCAGGAAACCGGACCTAGTGTCCCCGAGTCACCGGAAGTGCGGCCGAGGGGCGGCGCGGGGGCCGCGGGGCGAACGGGCCTCGGGCCTCGGGCCTCGGGGGGCCGGGCCTGCGGGGCCGGGGCGGGTCGCAGCGGACCGGAACCCCGTGGCCGCGGCCTCGGCCTGGGAGCGGCCCAGGTCCGTGCGCCCCCGCGGCTCGGGGACCCTGGACCCCGGACGGAAAGGCGATCAATGAAAAGTTGAAAGAAGAGCCGCTGGGCGCGGCGGTTCCTGCGGAGCGTGGCCGTGGGCCCTGCCAGGCGCGTTTCTGAGCGACCTGGGCCTTTCGTGCAGGGAAAACCCGCGGGCGGTCAGTGGAGCCCCGGGCCCCCCACCCCGTCTTTCATGCAGAGATGAGTTACGTTGCATTCGGGTCTGCATGCGGGAGGCTCTGGTTGTTTGCATCGCGCCATGGCCATTTTTGGAAACTTGCATTCTATGTCACTTTGTTATATGCACTTAGCAGTGGTAGGAGAATGGGTTCTTGACCTTGGAGGTTGACGGAATAAAAACCTTTAGCAGAAGGACAGACATTAAACAAGCGAACGACTCGGGGCTTTGTTACGAAGTTCGTTATTATCCAGAGGGATTCCTGAGATTCTGTCTTGAGCTGTTTGGGAGGGAACCATGGCTACCAGTGGCAGGTACTTCTTGCAGGAAAAACAATGAAGCAAAGGCGGGGAGAGGTCAGATATGGGTGAAAGATGCTGACCAGACTGGGGAGAACATGGGACTAATGTGTAGATGCCCAGCTCCAGAAAAGTTACACGTAATTGTGTGTGTGTGTGTGTGTGTGTGTGTGTGTGTGTGTGTGTTTTCTCTAGGAGAAGGAAGAGTTGTGTGTGGTGAATAGTTATGGACTAAAGACCTTTTGGAGCCAAAAGGAAGACAGTCTTGAGTCTTTGTTGTTGGAGCGAGGGGCATACCACGCTGTATGTTTCTATATAAATCGGTGGATTTGGAGGAGGAGGAGGAAAGGGGGAGTGGGAGGACAGGTGGGAATGGGAGAAGGTACGTGGTCAAGGGGAATGAGCCTTTTTTAGCTTGTGGGGTAGCAGAGTGATATAATCAGGTCCTGTCCTACCAGTTTAAGTGTATTTTATACTCCATTTCAGCGTGCATTTTCGCAATAGGCTTATAGTAATTGCTTCTTGATTAATTGGCAGCCATCCAAAAGGCAGTGTGCCCAATGCTCAGGCAGGCTCAGCAGTCAGAAGACGGCAGTTTAAATCCTGGCTCTACTACTTACTAGCTGTGACATCTTGGGTAATTTTTTAACTGCTCTGTGCATCAGGCTTTTATCTGTAAGGTGCAAACATTGGTATTCACACCAGCTTTACAGAGTTTTGGGAAGATTAAATGAGACAGTCCGTGTAATCAATGAAAAATAGGTATAATAATCCCTAACCTAGGCCTTGATAGAGAAGAATTATCGGACTTTTAGATAAAGCTTTACAGACTCTGTGTGCTTGTCCCATATAACCTTTAACTGTAAGGATAACCTTGAGCTTCAGAGTTCTCTGCTCAGCTGGTGTGCTTGTGCTTTTATTGCTTGCTGTTCTTTCTGTGCATCTGACCCTCCTGGTGGAAGAGAGAGCCGGTGTCTTCCTAGAGGAGGGCTCCCTGAAGCTAAGACTTGAAGGATACATGTAGGTTTGCCAGAGCTCCTGGGGTGATGGCTCTTTTTTTGTTCTGGTATTCATTCATCCATCCATCCCTCCATCCATGTTTTTCATTCATTCAACTAATGTATTCCAGATGCTAGGGTTACTGCAGTGAACAAAAGACTAAGTCCTAATGGGAGTTATAGTCTAGTAGGAGAGAGAAACAAATTAACAAACATAAAGTATACAACACAAAGTTGGGATAAGTGCTCTGTAGAGAAATAACGCAGAATGAGGGGGTATGGTTATGTGAGACAAAGTCGTCAGAGTGTGCTTCTTTCTGAGGAAGTAATTTTCAATCAGACACTTGAATCAAATAAAGGAGCAGGCTGCCTGGGGGAAGAGCGTTCCAGGCAGAAGGAAGAAGTGAGGCTGGAGATGGGTGGAGGTACCACATTGCATACCGCTGTGAAAAGTTTGTGTTGATTCCGTGTGATAAGAGACAATTATAGTATTTTGAACTAGGAAAGTGTTATGGTCTACTTAGAGTTTTGACCAAATTATTTCCTTATTTAACAATTATTTTTTTCTTCTTAGTGCCCCACAGTTGTTGGCTACTTAGGGCAAATATAATACTCTGGGCTGGTAACTTTAGGAAATACTTTGATTCACTTTTACAGGCTATGACCAAGCTCAGAATCCTTTATTTCTTTTTTTATTAATCCTCATCTCAGGATATTTTTTTCACTGATTTTTAGAGAGAGTGGAAGGGAGGGGGAGAGACAGAGAGAGAAACGTTTTGGCTGCCTCTGGCACATGCCCTGACTGGGCCCTGGGCAGGAATCAAACCCAGGACCTTTCAGTCCTCAAGCTGAAGCTTGATCCACTGAGCCAGACCCAACAGGGCAGCATCCTTTATTTCTACTCTATTCTCTGTTTGAGCTTAACAGTAATACACATTTTAAAAGGCAGAACTCCGTAAACACATCTTATATTAGCTCTTTGTCTAGATCCTGCATATCTTTATTTAGTTGTGATTCTGGATTCTCCCTTTTCCTCGTGACATTTCTCCATAACTGTTTTGCACAATCTTTCTATTAATCATTAACTTGCTGAGTTATTTTATTATTTAGTTAATTATTTTAAATGGATTTTCAACAAGGCTTTACAGAAGAGGCAGGCACAGAGGATGGGCTCTATGAATGTTAGGGTTTTTTGTGCATGTGAAGGAGGAATCAAGAAAACAACAGGACCTGTCATTTATCGAGCACCTGTGGAGACCCAGACATTGAGCTGAGTCCTTAACTGACACTGTCTCAGTTCTCACAGCAGCTCCTTGAGGCGTGTAATCGTAGCTTCCCTACTTTATTAAAGGGGAAACTAAAGCCAAAGGACCTTAAGTCAGTACCCAGGTTCTCACAGCTACAGAGGAGTGTAGTGGGAACTTGAACCAAAATCTGATTTCAGAGCTTGAACATTTAATTTTAACTAGCACAGTGTGCCAACTCCCAGCTACCATGTTCTTTAAAATTTTTTAAATAAAAATAACTTTTAATTTGGAAATAATTTGAGGCTTACAAAAATGTTGTAAAATAGTACAAAGAATGCCCATACACTCTTTTCCTGTATCCCTAAATGTTAACATTTTACTATGTTTGCTTTATGATTCTGTCTACTTGTTTCTCTGCTCACGTAGGTATGCATTTACATCTGGTTCAGCAACCCCTTTTCTAGAAATTGACTCTGAAGATACACCTCCAACAATATGAAAATACACATCCATAAGGGTATTCATCATAATGCTTATAATTTGAAAATATTTAAAACAACTGAAGTGCCCATATGTATGAAAGTGGTTGAATAAACTTGGTATATCCACATATAATGGGGTATTATGCAGCTGTGACAATGAATAAAGAAAATCTTTACCAATAGATGTGGAGTGATTTCCAGGATAAATGGTAATTTTTTTTTTTTTTTTTTCATATAGAACGGTTCACGAATTTGCATGTCATCCTTGCACAGGGGCCATGCTAATCTTCTCTGTATCGTTCTAATTTTAGTGCTGCCAAAGCGAGCACTAAATCGTAAATTTAAAAAAGCAACAGTATAAAAGAGCATGCTACATTTTGTGTAAGAATGTGTTGGATTTTGCTAGTAATTTTCACATTGATACTGATACTGGGCTGTAAAATTGTTTTATGCTCTCTTCATCAGGTTTGTTATGTAATATTTGTCCTGTGTTGTTGTTTTTCCCCCCTACATGATGTGTTTTCATTGCTCTTTCATTAAAACGTATTTTTAGAAAGTTTGATTTTTGTTACAGTGGCTACCTTTGTACTTAGATCTTTTTAAATGCCTTTAGTCCCATTTTCTTATTTTACCTTTAATTATCTGGTTTCCCAGTTCTTAATAGTATTCTTAACTCTTGCCTGCCATAATAATTAATGCAGTAGTCAGTGAGGTTATTTCACTGTTTTCTTCATCTTCTCCCAGTTCTTAGTTGAGTTATTTTCATTTTATTAGAGCATATTTTACAAGGTTGCTAATTTAGCAGCACATTACCATTTGCCATTGTGGTAAAGCTTCGCCTTTGTTTTAAGCCCGGATGTCATTTTAGAAGACGCCAGGGGGACAGATTGTGGATTTAAACATTTTCTCCATGTGAAGGACCTTACATTTTCCTTTGCTCGTTTTCTCCGGGGCCTCTGAGTCCACAGGATTCCTCCTCTTCCTTTCTGCTCTTTCCCACGAGTTGTTCCAGGGCCACCTCTTCTGTGTGCACACTTCGTCTCTTCCTTGTATTCTGCTGTTATCAGAAGTCTTTAAAATTTTTTTTTGTACGTAGAGTGGGTTTTCTCTTTTTGACAGTGACCTTTAGATTGATTCTGCCACAGGCTGCCGCACTCTGTTTTCTGTCCACTGGCTGAAGTCAGTTTTAAATCATTGGCATGGGAGCCCATAGATTTTCCAAAAAATCCCAACTGAATTACATTTTCCAGTTTCTCTGACTTCTGTGATTCAACCTGCATTGAGTTCAGGCCAGGGGATACAGAAGGGGACAAAAAAATAGTGAACTCGCTGCAGGTCGGGTTGTGTTCCGTGACCTGGTGCGGAGTTCAGAGTTGCGTTTCATGGGAGAACCAGCTGGCATGCCTCCGTCTTTCCTGGAACCAGAACCATGAACCCTGTCACGTTATTACTGGTGGCCATGGGCTACGTGTATGTTCCCTGTGCTGTCTGGTCCTCAATAGCAGAAAATTGCTGAGGGAACAAATGCAAGTCTTGTGACCTGGAGCAGGCAGGTTAGAGCTGTGAGGGGAGAAATCAGTGGACAGGTCTGGCTGTCTAACTGCTCAATGCCCCCAGTTGACTGTGTCCTGAGTTGTTTGTGGCTGAAATATAAATCAGCCAAGTCTGTTGTAAATTGTGGATGACCAGAATGGTGGCAATGGCAGGCCGGCAGGGAGGTGGGGTGTCGTCCCCAGGGACATGTGTTCCCTGATGTACTTCAGACCCGGGCAGCTTGCACTCCTGGGGAAGGTGATGCCTTAGTGTTTCAAGGATGTTAGTGTTATGGGCCCTTTCCTGCAATGCTGTCATACTCCCAAGGATGGTTATAGATTCCTTATTGTCCTTTTTCTTCAGAGTCAAATGGGATGACAGGGATTGTATAAGAAAACCCATTTTCTCAACCTCCCCCCACCCCCATTTTGTCTTGTTAATGAAAGTTTCCGTTTTCAAATTGAGCGACATGATCTAGTGCTAAATCCTCTCATTCATGACTATTTATCCTTTTCTTGTCCTTGTGTTTTACAGAATGCAATCTTCCTTGAGAAATCACATTCTCAGGACCAGAAAGTAAATGCTGCTTTTCCTCCATTTACATTCTAGGTGAGCTCCATTTCCTCAGTCTTTTGAAATGTCCCTTCTTTCTTCTAAAAGGCATCTCCTCAGACGCTCCCATGGCATTCAGCCTTTGTCCTTTACCAGATAAGGACACTCGTAGAACTGTAATAAGCTGCTTATGAAGCACCAACTCTATGGCTGAACTGCTCTGTATACTAGGGAAAGAGCAGCAATCAAACAGACATCATATCATGTTCTAACTGTAGACAGCAAATCAGTGAATTACTTATGCACTATATTGGGTAATAAGTGCCATGGAGAAAAACAGCAGCAAAGGGGACAGAGAATGCCAGGGCAGGCACTACTCAGCCAGAGTGATGGAAGAGGAAGAACCTGGGTTTGAGATCACCCAGATCATGAAATAAATAATAATCCATAGTACTTTCCATATATATTGCTGATTGGTTGATATTGGCAAAGAGAGAAACTAACTGATTTCAGCCCCTGAAAAACCAATGGCATTATGTACCCTGATGCAGAATTTCTGTCTTTTCTACAGTGATGTTAATTTTGAGCATTCTTTTCTTAGTTATAGGAATAAAAATAATATTTCTCTCTGTCTCACAGTGTTGGAAATACCGAGTAAGAAATTAGTGTATATGATGCTGGAAACTTGTAGAGACAAACAGCTCATGACTCAAAGGCCTAAAACAAGTGTGTCATTCAAGTTCTTGTCAGGAAAATGACAATGAAGAAGATGATGGGTCAAGACGACCAATGGAAAACTCCCTAGGAGAGAGCCATAGAAATGTGCACTTCAGAAGAGAGAGCTAATCAGAGAACTCAGAGAAGGAAATTATATCATGCGTGCCCTCAGAAGGGTCAAAAGATTTTCATTCATGTGCATGAGATTACTCAAATAGATGATCAGATATACCAGTGCCTTGAACGGGAGCAAAACTTCTGTGAGAACTTAGCTCTTATTATGTGTGAGAGAACCCACTCTGGGGAGAAACCTTATCGATGTGATATGTGTGAGAAAACATTTGTCCAGCGCTCAGATCTCATTTCACACCAGAGGATCCACAATTATGAGAAACCTTATAAATGTAGCAAATGTGAGAAGAGCTTCTGGCACCACTTAGCCCTTTCAGGACACCAGAGAACACATGCAGGTAAAAAATTCTATACATGTGACATTTGTGGCAAGAATTTTGGACAGAGCTCTGATCTGCTTGTCCACCAGCGAAGCCACACAGGTGAGAAACCATATCTGTGCAGTGAGTGTGATAAATGCTTCAGTCGAAGTACAAACCTCATTCGGCACCGAAGAACTCACACCGGTGAGAAACCATTTAAGTGTCTGGAGTGTGAAAAAGCTTTTAGTGGGAAATCGGATCTCATTAGCCACCAGAGAACTCACACTGGCGAAAGGCCCTACAAATGTAATAAGTGTGAGAAAAGTTATCGACACCGATCAGCCTTCATTGTTCATAAAAGAGTTCATACTGGGGAGAAGCCCTATAAGTGTGGTGCCTGTGAGAAATGCTTTGGCCAGAAATCAGACCTCATTGTTCACCAGAGAGTCCACACAGGGGAGAAGCCCTATAAATGCTTGGAATGTATGAGAAGTTTTACTCGGAGTGCCAACCTAATCAGGCATCAGGCAACTCACACGCACACTTTTAAATGCCTTGAATATGAGAAAAGTTTCAGCTGTGGCTCGGACCTTATTGTGCATCAGAGAATTCACATGGAAGAGAAACCACGCCAGTGGTCTGCGTGCGAGAGTGGCTTCCTCCTAGGCATGGGCTTTGTTGCCCAACCCAAAATGAGAACTCAGACAGAGGAGCTGCATTATCAATACAGTGTGTGTGATAAAGGCTTCCGCCAGAGCTCAGCCCTCCTTCAACATCAGACAGTCCACATCAGTGAAAAACCATATATCTGTAATGTGGGTGAGGAAGGGATTGAGCTCAGCCCTCCCCACCCATCAGAAACCTCACAGACGTCTTGGCCAGACAAGAAGTTATAACACCACAAAAAAACATACTTCGAGTCAGAGAACTCATTAAGATGAAAAATTGTAGGCAGATCTTAGACCTTTGGAAGAGCTCAGACTTCAGTGGAGACCAGAGAATCTGCAGTTTTAGGAAGTTGGGAAATGGTTTGCCCAGAGAGCCACCCTAACAGAACACCTATTAGTCACTCCAACAAGAAACCTTCAAAGGCCTTCAGGTTTGGAAAACCTTTAGTCTGAGCTCATAGCTGATCCCCGTAAGAGGACTCGTACCGGTGGGGAACCTTGGAGATGCAGAGAGTGAGAGAGGTTCCTAGCAATGCTCACTCTTCTCTTTCTGAGGGAATTCGCACCAAAAGAAAATGCACTTGGTGTGAACAGTGCTTCACACACTGTGTACAGCTCACTGGATGTCAGAAAACCCACACTTGGGAGAAACCCTAGCAAGTGTGGAAAAAGCTTCCAACAGAACTATGACTTTCTTACCCATCAAAGAAGCCATATTGGTGAAAATTTAGGTATTTGGAATGTGGCGAAAGCATTAGATGGAGAATATTCTTGGGTTTGCAACAACACACACACACACAGAAAACAATCTGAGAAGAGACTTTATGAAGTCTGAGAAAAGCTGTTAATGATCAGCTCCTTTGGTATACCAGGGAACTCACATGAGTGAAAAACCCCATAAATATGTCGAGTGTGAAAAAATTCTTGCTAGAAACCTCTACCTTTGGGCCCCAAAGAACCTACTCTGCAGAGAATTTTGCTCTAGTGAGAGATCTAGTTGTGGACCTTGTACATATAATAGATATGAGGATAACCATGCTCATAGTTAGCTGACCCATGGGGTGGAGGTGACTTTAATGAATCAGTATGTAAAAGTTGTTAGGTACCCAGAAGCTTGTCGTGGGAGGAGCTTGGGCTGTTCAGAGCAGACTGATGGGAAACTCAGGTGAAGATGCTTTTATCTGAACCACTTAGTTGATGATTGCTTTAATTTTTCTTTTTTTAAAAATTGGAAAGCCAATAAAGGAAAGGACTGTGCCCTTGTGACAGATGGTGTGGCATGTGTTACTGTTGGGGAAAGCAGAATACTTACTTTCCCTTTTGATCACTCTTCTTTTTCTTTTTTAAAAATTCTTGGCCAGATTGGTTACTGGTGTTTTGGGAAACTTGCTGGTGGTGAAAAGAACTATGCAGTGGGGAGGAGTTATCCTGGATTAGAACTCCCAAATGTTTCTCCTTTGGAGGGCCAATCTCATATAGAAGCAAAACACCCAATGTTTTACATGGTGTGAGTTGAGGCACACCCTCGAAATTTCCTTTCTCTAAAATGTCAGAGTATCACTGGTATTTGAAGTTTCCACTTTAGAGATTCATCTCTTTTCAACTCAGAAATGCAGATTCCAGGGTAACAGTTATGATGTTGCTAGTATACACATTTTTTTGACTTCATGTATCATCTCTTCAAATGATAGTACATCCTCATCAGCTCCGTGCAGAATGGCTGACAGAAGACTTGTGCAGGCAAGTAACACATGATGACGCGGTTAATGGAGGAGCCATGCTGCATGGTTTAACTATCCTGACTCCAAAGCAGTGTTCTTTTCACTCCATTATCCTGCTGTTTATAGCAGATTCAGTTCCATAATGATATGTCTTTCATTTGCTTCAGTTCTGCCAAAAAAGAGAGAATACTGTTTATTCCCATGCAATCACAATATAAGATATTTATTTGGCTTGGAATGTAGGATGCTAAATGCTTGAGAGAAAAAGTAGTTGCCAAATTCATCAGAGGTTTGAGGATAAGCACTTATTTCCAGTTTAACAGAATAATTATTATATTTAATATTCTCTAGATGTACTGTAATTAATCCAGGAATCTATACATGGACACTTCTGAGGGTATTGTCCCCTCAGATTAAAAGACATTTAGTAAAAATACTTAAGATTTCTGCAGTGTTTGGGCCTAGACTGGTGAATAAATACTTTGTTGCTAGTCTGTCTGGTTGATCTGGTCAATCATAGAGAATCCTTGAACTCAGGAGCGTTGGCCTCAGACTCATGGAGGTGGCCAGCGGCTGCTTTGTGTGTGGCTTTAAGCTATGATCCTGATGACTGGCTGCTCATCTTGATAATCCTAGGGTCAGTGGGTATAGCTCATAGTGATAGAAGGAATCTGATTCTAAGGTGTTTTTTCTTTTAGTAAACAGATCCTGGGAGGTGAGTCAAGCTGATATGTTTGTTTTCATAAATAGTTCTTATACCATGAAAGGTTGCCCAGTGTGGTAAAACACACAACATGTATTTGTTTTTCTTTTGAAAATCATGCCTATCTCTAGTATATGTTTGATTATCGTAACACTAAAATAGTATGGGTGTATGGCATGTGGTGATGAAATTAGTCCTGTGGCTAATTGTTAGTCATTAGAACTTGCAGAAGGGGACAGCGTTGGTATCACTGACAGGATGACTTGACCCTTTTTTCAGCGAATCTCGTGATAACTGTCTAGTCTTCAAGTAAATTAAAGATGGACCATCCCTCGAACACAGAACTTTGTGGGTATGAAACAAATCCAAGGCGTTTTAACCATAGGGGAAAAGGTATTGTTACTGTTCCTATAGCATAACCTGAGGTTGGGGAGGACCACTTGGGAGCCTGTAACCAAAACTGGGAGGTAACTTCTGGGATGGATGGAGGTTCTCTTGAAACAGTGCCAACCTAGATCTACCTCAGGTAAGTAGTTAGAGTAACTTCCACGATTTCAGACCAAACAAGACACTTGTATTCAATGTATTCCTATGTTTTAATGTTTTTGTTTTCCCTTAATTCTTAAATAAACATTTGTTTTGAAAAGCTGCATTTTGTCTCTACTATACTAAGAACAAGCTTTCTCCCTATACTTGTATTAGAATAAAGCAAATATTCAGGAATCCTTTCACAATATATATCAATTCATCATGGTGTACACTTTAAATATCTTACAATTTTTATCTGTCAGTTATACTCCAATAAAGCTGGAAAAAGAGTAAGGTGGATATTCATGTGGCTGGCCCTGAGTCCTGGTGGTGGTGGTAGTCACTGGACCATAGAATTCTGGTGCTAAGGCTGAGAGTGAAACTGGGAAGGAGTGTGCTCTGTGCTCTTCTCTGGACAGTGGGTCCTTTCAGAGCCTTCCCACTGCATGACATACAGCACAGGGAGGAGTAACAGCTTTATCTGACCATGTTGGCTAACATTCAGTAACAGCCAATGCACCATCAGTGACTCGTGGAGTCCAGTGCCCTTGTTACCCAAATGTTAAACTCATCAGGCTCCCAGAGAAAGACACCTGGGAGAATATTGTCCTCTAGAGCAGCTCAATTCCGTTCAACTACTTTTCCCTGCTCCACCGCTGGGCAGGGAAGTGCCAGTGCTAATGCATCATGAGAACATGAACACACCCATGGTGAGAGGTCTAGGTGTGAGTGGGGAAAGGGTTAAATGTCCTTTTCAATGTAATTAGTGAAGGACAATAGATCCTGCCAAGAAACACTTCCTTCTAGAGATGTTAAGTGGACAGGTTAATCCAGACTGGCTCTAACTTATCAGGAAACATTTCCTCATCCTGGTTTATAGGGTTCCTTACCATGAGAGGTAAATGTGTAGGGTTGAGGTTTGTGGGTGAACATGACAAGTAAGAGCTCTTGAGACCCCCCTCAGTCAACATTTTGTGTATGTCAGTTATACCCATCATACAGGCTAGCCTACCTCAGTTGAACATCGACTTACATACCCATACCCATACCCCCCTTTTTTTGTTCTTGATAATCCTACCCATGCCCTTTTGATAGAAATGTGGGTTGACCTGTCAATACAATTACAGTAGGTCCTCGGGTTACGTCGCAGATCCATTCCTACGGCTTAAGGTAACGCGATTTTCGCCATTAAGTTGGAACCCACCTACATAAGCACCTATGTCACTCACTTAGAGCACATTCACAGCAGTAATGAAGTGAAACAGTAAAAAAAAATAATAATAAATTAACAATTCCTGACCATTACTTATGGTAAATAATAAAAAACAAAGGACATGTATCTACATACGTCAAAATGATAGAACTTTTTTTATATAAATGGGAGATGACGTAACCACGAAATGACGTTCATGGAGTCCTGAGGACTGCCTGTACAGTGAATACTTACCCATCCCTGTAGTCGAGTGCTGTCTTAGTCCTGGTAGAACCTTTTATACACTCATTGCCCACGTGTGTTCCTACTTAAGTGCACTTTTATATCTGTGGCATCCTTATCTAGTGTTATCGGGCAGAATGCTATCTACTTTTATGTACAGTACTAGAGGCCCAGTGCGCACCAAATTGTGCGTGAGTAGCTCGCTTCCACTTGCCTCAGCTGGCCACCCTGCCCAATGCTCGTGCCCTGCCCTCTGCCACTAGTAACTTGCACCCCGCCCTCCAGTGCTCGTAGCTCTTCGCACAAGTAGCTCACACCTACAGCGTCACAACCTCAGGCCTTTTATGATATAGATTATGCTCAAACCGGCAATACCAATTTTCTGGAGGCTTATGTTGAAATGATGATACAATAATGTCAATTTTCTTTTTTAAAAAAATATTTTTATTGATTATTAGAGAGGAAGGCAGAGGGAGAAACACTGAGCGCAGAAACATGGATTGGCTGCCTTCTGCATGACCCCTACCAGGGACCAAGCATGGGCCTTGACTGGGACTGGAACCGGCAACCTTTCAGTGCACAGGACAGTGCTCCAACCAACTGAACCACACCAACCAGGGCAATTTTATCCTTTTTTCCACTTTGTCTCTGTATCACCTGGATTTCTTGGACAGCATATGAATAGTAGTGGTAATAGGAAGTATCTTCATTCATTCTTGATTTTAATTCAAATATTTTAAATGTTTCACAATTAATTCTGAGATTTGTAGTAAGATCTCCCTGAATGGCCCTTAAAGAAACTTTTGTATTATTGGACTGTAAGGGTTTTCATTATAGAGTATTAAAGTTAGCTAAACTTCGATCTACTCTATTTGCCCAGCTTTGATACTGGATTCTGACCAGTTTCCATCTCTGTGAGGCTGTGTGGAGACTTCTCAGTCATGGTGACACGTTTTCAGTCCTTAGTGGTTTACACCCAGTGCCTCTGGGGCTGCTCTGCATGTTGTCTGTGACCTTCCCGTCTGAGCCCCAACACGAGGTGCACCTGAGTGGAATCACTGTGCCACTACCTCCTAGGCTTCGCCCCACTTTGCACTGCTTTCAACCCAACACTCCATCCTGGGAGTTCTGTCTGTGATTGTAGTTCACCAGGCTCTTCCAGACTTCTGTTCATTTTTTAGGAACGATCTGGAAACGTTGGTGAAAAAACAACCCCATCTCTGAAGGCTGTTATCAGGAATCATACCTTCCCACGGCCCCTTACACACCACACATCCACCATGATGCCTCTGAAAATTTATTCCTTAAATAGCTCCCCTTTCCTAGTGGTCTATGCAATTCTTAATGCCAAGGAGCATGTGTTGGTATGTACTGTCATTCACATCCTCATATGGTGACTTGGTAAATCCCAAATTAGACAACTCGTCAGATGAGACAAAACAGGCATCTGCAGTTGTCATAATCATCTACTAGCATGAATTAGGTGCTTCAGCCAGGCATGTGCAATAGTTGGAGAGGGGAGCAGAGGCCCACAAAACTACATCTGGACACTCACCAGAAACTCCTGGTCTGAGAAACAAACTGTCTGCCTGAGTAGTCATTATCAGGTAGACAGAACTGTGGGCTGGGCTAGGAGATGGAGGGGACTCCCTGCCCCTCAAGAGTCCTTGACCACCACGGGGTCCCCCATGCTCTCTGAGGGTGGTTGGGCTCCAAAGATCCTGGCGAGGAGCCCTCGGTTGGAGCGGGCCTGGTCCTGAGCATTTGCCAGGCGAGCCCGTTCACGACCCCCTGGACGAGCTGCCTTCCGGGCCCTCAGCTCCTGCTCAGTAGGTCGCTGGGCAAAGGTCCAGGAGCCATTTGGGCGGGTAGCGTCCCCATCAGCAGCAAGGAAGCGCTTCCCGCGCTCCACACTTCGAAGGTAGAAGTCAGTCTCACGTTTAGCCTGGGCAACCTCGGCTCTCAGGCGCTGCCTGCGCACCTGGCGCTCAAAGGCAAGATGCTCACTGAGGTGGGACCAGGTGAAACGGTGCAGGTACTGTGGACAGGAAAACAAAACAAGATCTGGGTAGGACAGGTCAGGGTTGGAGAGAAAACAGGAGGGGGCAGGGCCAACAAGAGGTCACAGAGGTGCTGGGGCTGGGAAGGTAGGATGGGAGATGGGGCAGACAAGCTTGTCCCCTCACCTTGAGGTTCCAGAGGTCATAACGGAAGGGGCTGCGCCTGCGGGCACCCATGGGCGTGTTGTGCAGACTGGCGGCCACGCGCTTGGCTACTCGCTTGTCCCGGAACTCCACCCAGCCCTCTGTGTAGTCCTTGCTGTACTTGGACCGCTTTTTCCCTCCCGTGGCGGAGGCTGCCGCTGCCTTCTTCTTGCGCCGCACGAACCCACCTGTGTGCCAGAGAGAGAGCAGTGGTCACGGAGACAGACGCAGCAGCCACTCACTGTATCGCCCACTTCTGAGTTCTCAAAACCTGCCCGCAGACCAGGATCCTACTTCAAGTTCTTTGAAGGGAAGGGAGTTGAGAACTGCAAAGCCCACCCTTTATCCCTATGTCTAACTCATTCCTCCCTCAATGTTAACTCCTGTCAAAATATAAATGGAGCCAGTTTAAACTGGAACCAGAGCTGCTATCCCCAAAGAACTGCTTTATATGTGTAGGCCTCAAACCTTTGGATGTTTAAACAGGGCAAAATAACCTTTGGATTGGGCCTAAAACAACTTTGTGCCCCAGAGAACTCTTTGCAAAGATATCAAGAAAGCAGATAATGACTAATGGACTGATAATTACCAGGCTGAAAATTCAAAACACTGTTTAGAATTAGCATCCCGATGTTATCTGCACCAATAGCAACGCCTTCCTTCTACTGATGCAATTGTCCCCTTCCTTTTTTCATAAATACCCTTTGTGCTTGTCTCAAAATCAGAACTATTTGGGCTTCTTTTTAAAAAAAGTATATTTTTATTTACTTCAGAGAGGAAGGGAGAGGGCAAGAGAGAAAAAGAAACATCAATGATGAGAGAATCACTGATGGGCCTGCACACCCGCAACCCGGGCACGCACCCTTGACCGGATCGAACCCTGGACGCTTCAGTCCTCAGGTCGGCGCTCTATCCACTGAATTAAACCAGCTGGAGCTACTGGGGCTTCTGCCAGAATCAGTACTTCCCGAATAGCTGTTCTTATTGATCTCAAACAAATGCTTGCTGCTTCTCACTTTGAAAAGCCTTTAATTTTGGTGTTAACAGTCCTTAATTAGGTCTGCCCTAAATGTTCTATTTAAAACCGCACAGCCCCCGACTCCAATTCCAATTAGTGCCTGCCGGGCAGTTGGGGGCGGCTGATCACAGACTGTCTCTTCACCTCGGCCGAAATGACAAAGGGATGTCTTCCATTTTGAGAAAAAGCACTGCGATTTTATTCAGGCTGCACACATATAATAACCTGGTAAATTCAGGCCAAGACAGGAGTGGGCGGAGGCGAGATTAAAATCCACATCAGGTCTCCGAGGATAGGCCTCCAGAGCTACGCCCCACCCCGGCCCCTACGAATCCCGCACACACGACGGACTCATCCCCCGCTCCTCGGACCCGCGCACTTACCCTCGGGCTGGAAGAAGACTCGCCCCACCTCGCCATAGGCGCTGAGAAGGTTCCGTACATGCAGAGGCCGAAAGCGGGGCGGGATGTGGCCCAGGTACACAATGCCCGGCACCACCCGCTTCTTGGCGCTGCCAGCCGCCTCTTCGGCTTCCTCCTGCTCCTCCTCCGCCTCTAATTCCAGGTCTCTCCCTTCTAAAGGCTCCAGCTCAGCTACTTCCTTCTCCGACTCCCCTGCCGCCATGCTTGCCGAGACGTAAAGCGCCGCGCCGTCCGACGTGCGCTGCGTGCGACGCCTGCGCCGAGGGGGTGGGGCCTATGAGGTTTCTGACCAATGGAAGGCCCAGGCTTAGTGCAGAGGTCGGAAGTGGGCCCCAGGTCAGCGGGAAATTCAAACCCAGAGAGCTGTTCCAAGACTCAGGAAAGAGGAAGTAGTCTGACTTCCGGGCTGGGGACGGTCCCCGGAAAAGGCTGATCCGGAATTGTAATACGCCCAGCTGAACGCCTTGTGAGGCGTGAAATGGCAGGATGCAGCCGGCTTCTCGGGGATTTGGGAAGCGGCTGGAGTGTCAGGTGGTGGCAGTATGAGGCACGGCTGCATGAGTCGGAGGTCCCACCTTACTCAGTTCTCTACGGTGCACCGTCGTTCTCCAGCAGCCGTGCGGCTTTCTTACCCGCCATATTGGCTTGTAAAGGGGCCGAGTGCAGGGCGCACCAGTGGCCACAGGAGGGCGCTCTCGACCAGCTTCCCGTTTCCCTGTGTCCTTACGGTAACCGGTATTGCCTGTCACCCACCCGCCCTGGAGGTGAACGAATGGGCTCCCCGTCGGCACGGCCTCTCAGCACTGACTTGGTTACTCGTATTTGAAGGAAGTTTGCTAAGTCGGCCGTTGTAAAATGTCAATGCCCAGTGTGTTCTCCGGGAATAGGGAGTGAAGACCTCATCCTGGGGGACCGCGAGCAAACCCATCACCCCCAGTTCCCTGTCAGCCATGATAAAGCTCCTTGGAGCTCTAGCCGGTTTTACTCAGCGGAGAGAGCGTCGGCCTGCGGACTGAAGGGTCCCGGGTTCCATTCCCGGTCGGGGCACAGGCTCGGGTTGCGGGCTCGATCCCCAGTGGGGGGCATGCAGGAAGCAGCCGATCCGTGATTCCCTCTCATCACTGATGTTTCTCTCGCCCTTCCTATCTGAAATTAATAAAAGTATATATTTTTAAAAAATTGATAGAATACAATTAATTCCCCCCCCCCAAAAAAAAAAAAAAGCTGCATGGATCTGAGCGATGGGCTGGTGCGGGTATCTTTCTTCCATTCCAGTTCTACACCCGCACGCCTAACAGAAGCATGGAAAACAAACAGGCAGAAATACATGAGTGGAGGCCAAACAGTTCTGCGGCTGGGTACATTCTGTCCAGGGAAGAGTATGGAGACTGCAGGTGGTGGTGAGAATCAAGGCAAGGCTGACAGTAAGCCTCTCTGCCATGAATGGTGGGTTTCCACAAACACGGAGAACACGAGGTTCTGAACTCTCTTGTCTAAGGGGGGAGGGGGGAGCGGTGGGTTCCTTTCCACAGGAAGTTATCCACTTTTGTCAGCCCTGATTGCAATAATAATAATAATAATAATAATAATAATGCAGAAGGAAGAACAAGCATTAGGACATTGTCAGGATCTGGGAAGGTCCATCCTGCATGTCCTGCAGAACTCAGAGACAGAGTCACTTCCTTAAATAAGATGTTCCACCTTCTCCATTTTAATTTTTATCCTCTTGCCCCAATCTAATTAGATTAAAAATAACATTAAACCTCAGGGAGGAAGTTTCTAATGCTGCAGCGGGAGGCGAAGCAGTGTTTGAAGGTGCAGCTGTTGGGTGAGGGCCTTCACATTGCCTGAGACACTGCATTTTCTCTCCTGGATGGTCCTGCTCTTCCCTTCCGGTTCCCTGCTTCCGCGGGTGGATTCCAGTGTTAAATAAACCGGAGTCCAGTTTCCGCTGACTCCGCGCTTAGTCCACCTGCGCTCTGCGAGTGTCTCCACACCGGACCCAGCTCTGCGCAGCCCGTTGCGGGTGGCGCTGGCAGCCTGAATTCTCCCTGTGGCTGTTGGATCTCCTTTGACCTGCAGTCCACTCAGTCTCATTGGCTGATGGGTCAACTACAGCTAGTATCAGAAAAATTCTAAATTCTTTCCAAATATTAAAGTGGGCCAGGGAAGGACAAGAACAAGGCAGGGCGGGGAATTAGCTCAAATGGTAGAGCGCTCGCTTAGCATGCGAGAGGTAGCGGGATCGATGCCCGCATTCTCCAACTTTTACACGAAATAACTTTGCTCGAACGTTCTCACTAACAGACGCCCCCGCCCAGGGTTCCGGACTCCTCACGGCCCCTTTTCAGGACCGGGATGGTCGTCGCACCAAGAGCTGCAATACCGGTGGTCCCCTCATCCTCATGGTGTGATAGGCAGGCGTCACCGTTTTGGGATTTCTCTCACGTTTTCAGGTTTGAATAAAAAGTTCTGAAGCATGAGGATGAGGATACAAGACAGTGCCAGGCACACAACCCCAGGCAGCCCTTTCTTCCCTGGATCTCCTATCTTTGTAGGCGAGGACTCTTCAATGGGTTTTCGGGATCACATTTTTGAGACAGGGTAGAAATGAGATGGACACATTACGAGATGCTTTCTATTGTTAAGAAAGATCTCTACCTTGTATCTAACCAAGCGGACAGAAAATCGTACTGATTTTCCTTTTTTTTTTCCTTCTAAAATATTTGTTTATCCTGTAGCAGCGGTTCTCAAACCTCGCAGCACGTTCAGATCACCTGGGAGCTTTGGAAACTACCAGCGCAAGCGGCCTCCCTGCAGTGGCCCGAGCCGGGGCGCTTTGTACAACCTCCCCCGGCGATGCTGACGTCCGCCGACCCTTCCCGGCCGAGGCTGGGAACCGCCGCTGCCCAATTAAAGGGCGGAGCGGGCGGAGTGCCGGGGGGTCCTCCGCGGGCGGGGCTGCGGGCGGCCCCTGAGGAAATCCTCCCGGAGGCTCCTGACTCTCTGGCCACCAGGGGGCGCGCGTGCTCCACCTGGTCCCCGCGGCCGGCGGGTCAGCCAGGCGGTCCTCCCCACCATCCCGCCCCTCCCGCTCCGGGTCCCTCGGGGGCGGATTCGCGGCTCTGGACGCCGGGCCGGGGTGCCGGGCTCCCCTGTGGCACCGGCTGTGTGCGAATGAGGGGGCTGACATCTGATCGCGCGTATTGGTCACGGTGACGGAGAATAAAGATATGAAAACATAGATTCATTGCACCACGAACATAGTCAAATGGATGCCCACCCAGGAATTAAAGGACTGGAGATAGAAAAGAAAAAAAAAGACGCAAAACATTGGTTCCTTCGAGCCGGATTCGAACCAGCGACCTAAGGATGCCTGGGAGCCACCACTACAGTCCTCCGCTCTACCAACTGAGCTATCGAAGGAAGCGCGACGCTGGTCCCCCCTCCGCGGATGCCAACTCTGCGCGCTCAGCTCCGGTGCCCGCCATCCGGTGCGTCCGTGTCCGGGACTAGTGGGCCCTGACCCCCAAAGGCCCACCGCTGCGGACCAAGGCCGTGGGAACCCCTTTCACGTCCCGCGCGAGTCAGGGTTCTGGAGAAGGCCGCGCACACATGAAAAGAGACTAGAAAGCATTAATTTGGGAAATGGGGGCCAGGCGGTAGCCCAACTCTAGTGGGAGGACTACTCGCTCTGGCTTTGCCATCCCTTTTATTAAGATTAAAGTTATAGGATACACCCATATGCCCTGGGCAGGAAACCCCAATAGAAGCCAATCAGTGAATTTAGGACTAACAAGTGGGGGCTGCTTCAACTACCAACATCTAGTCATTAGCTCTGGCCCTTTAGAGCAGTTAAGGTTGACCAGCCCTCCGGATTCCCTGCCCACAGCTCTCTCTTATGAAAACAATGATCTATAGAGGAAAAAAAAAAACACAAACAAACAATGATAGGCTTCCGGCACAAGGCGAACATGGGAGCCTGTCAAAAGGAGATCGACACCTCGGAGCGAAGGCCAGCCTCCTGACACTCTCCTTACCCACTCCCTCCCCGCCCCTTTTCGTATGTGCACGCATTCCTGGAGCTGTAACGTTTGAAAACAAGTTGCAGAAATCATGACTTTCTTCAGACACGTCGGCGTGCACACCTGTGGGAGGGCATTCTACCCATGCCATCGGTATCCCCCTTAAAACATGGGTTCCAATCCATCCCAGGTCCAGACTGACCATGTGTGAGACAGAGCCCAGAAATGTGAAGTTTTAGAAATCCCCCAGGGGAGTCACACGAGCAGCCAGACTGGGATACCCACGCGCAGGCGTGTGCGCTGCGTTGTCCCGAGGCCTGAGAGGACGTGAGGACAGCGCTGGTGAAGTCAGGGAGGTGTGTGGTTAATCTGGCTTTTAGAATCAATGGAAAGGGTGTTGTGTCCACTTTCTCTTCTCATTTTTCCTGGGTGTTTTGGTGAAACCCATACCAGTGAACGTACGAAAGCTTCCAAGGAATAATAAAGGAAGACGTATGCAGTGGGATTTTCACAGAGAGACGGGAAATCTCAAAAAGTCTCGGCCAATTTGACCAAGGGACTGATTTTCAACCCACTCTCTAGTAATAGCCAAATTCGCTCCCATCTGGGATAATATTGGCGAAGTTACGCGGCTGAATTGACCTGCTCCACAACCAGCATGTATTTGTATGAGCAAAAACGGTGCATGGTGTGGAAGGAAGTGAGCACACATCAGTGGCTGGACACTGGGAGTTGGGGGTAGAAATGCAGTTTGGATTCTCAAAAACTCGAGCAAACCTTTCGATTTTATTTTGTAGGCAAGTACAGCCTGTCGTGGCTTAGGTGGTTCTTTTACTTGCCACAGGAAAGGAAGAAAGGTGGGAAACAGCATTATCTGTTGGGTCCATTGTGCTGCGTGGGTGTGAGTGACCAGGATCCCCCCGAAAAGGTGTGGGAGGCCGTGGTAATAAAACATGCGTCTTCCATGTTTCCATAAGGACACGTGCTCAAGACTCTCCATGGACTTTGCCGCCTCTGAGCCTCTGCCTGTCAAACTGTTCCCTGTGGATCATTTTGTGCACCTTCAGACTTCACCTTTTCCAAACACCTCTGCACCTTCTTTCTGCATCCAAGACTTTGTTGGTATGGATCATCCAAGGAGCTTAACTATATAGAGTAAACGCCCTACCTGACCAAGTAATACACCAGAGAAGGGCATTCCCCGAGCCAGGAACCGAGTTGGGCTCTAAACTTTCTCATTCCACAGCAGTGAAAGACGTCTTTTAAAAGCGTAGAAAGTAAACTAAAAGAACTCGCCCAACGTGGGGCTCGAACCCACGACCCTGAGATTAAGAGTCTCATGCTCTACCGACTGAGCTAGCCGGGCACCCATAGAGGAGGTCTCCAAGGGACTATTAGACGCAATCAAGCAGAAAAAAATGTTGGAAGTAAATTAAAAGAATGCGCCCAACGTGGGGCTCGAACCCACGACCCTGAGATTAAGAGTCTCATGCTCTACCGACTGAGCTAGCCGGGCACTTGCAAAGGTAGCTATTAATATATGAAACTACTAAGATTCTTTTGTGAGAGACATTAAATATAAAATTCTGAATTTTTTTTTTTTTGAAATGTAAGCGCCAGGGCCTATGTCTTTTAGGTTCTGGATTTTTGTTGGATGATTTGTTTTTGTTTTATAGGTAAAATAACATGAAATTCAAATAATGTAAGCATCCAATGAAATTATTAGCATGCATTACATGCACTTTGTCCACATCTTCCCACTTCCCCCCATTCTCCCTAACCCGTATTGACAGATCACAAAATGTAGTGACAGAAAAAAAGCAACAAAAACCTGGGCTCGTCCGGGATTTGAACCCGGGACCTCTCGCACCCTAAGCGAGAATCATACCCCTAGACCAACGAGCCGCACGTGCTGCCTGCGCTCCTGAATACATTAAATACATAATGAATTTCTCTCTCTTTGTTTTAGTATTTCATGCATAAATGAGTACAACTATAACCCACATTTTCTTTTGCTCCTCCTCCCCGTCCCTCGCTCTTTTTTTTTTTTTTCTCCTATTTTGAAAACCAGGTCAACGCTGCTCTCAGAACTTCCCGGGGTTTCCCGCAACCCAACTCTCTCAAGATCGTATGAAGCCTTATTTCTCAGAAGCCCTTGACCCATCCTTTGTAATAAACCGTGGCGTTTGTTAGAAACGAGGAACCTGTGCCGGTTCTCCGGGGCGAGGTCCCACAGGCTGCACTTTGACCAGGCCCCTAAGGCTCTGGCAGCGGTCAGCGCGGGGCTGACGTGGCTCCGCGCGTTCCCAAACCCACCTGCAGCTGCTGATTCGGTCTCAGCATTTCCCACGGAAAATAAATAGTGAAAACAGGTGAAAAATTTCTCAGCAGGATGTGAAGCTGTGGGATCGTAATAAGTCAAGTAATGGGCTGCACAGGACAACAAGGAGATGGAGATGCGTAACTGAGGCGCTAGAAGTCTGTTTTGGTGAAAAATGAAGCCGATTTGACAGGCGTCACATCAGGAAATGACCGAGCAGAGTGAGAAGTCGGTGACCGAGGGCGAGGTGGATCCTGGAAAAGGGCTCAGGGCGGGATCCTCTGATGATCCACCGGAGGGAAACCCTTCGGTGAGCATCGGCGACACTGAGACCCGCCTGCGCACACGGGCCCCTCGTGCCGGCCGCTCAAGACATATCTGGGTCGGAGTATTTCGAGGAAAGTGCTTGGCCGGGAACATGGTGACACTCTTTTATTTCTGATGAATTTAATAACTGCTTAGGTGTCCTGCAGCTTTTCCGCTGATCCAGACAGAGCAAAAGCAGACGGGTGCTCTGGGGCAGCAGGCGACCTTGTGTTTGATCTTTTCTGGAAAACGACCCCAGTGTCTGAAACATCCTGAGCTGAGCTGCTTAACCGTGGCAACGGCAAAAGAGGAAAAAAGCCACTGGCCCGTACGGGGATCGAACCCGCGACCTTGGCGTTATTAGCACCACGCTCTAACCAACTGAGCTAACCGGCCAACCGACATGAAGTGTCCTGAAAGGTTAGCCTAAGGGACTTCCAGGCTCCAAGTTGCTTGCTTTGCTGCGAATGCAGTGCGTCCCGGCAGGTGAACTCTCCTTTTCCCAACGCTGCTCCTATTTTTTCCGGGGCGCGACGCAGCAGCCAGCGGATAACAGAAGGCCTCCTTCCCTTTCTGTGTTCGCAGGACAAGATTATTTCTGTCCTAAAGGCCAGCCAGGCACCAAAGGCGGCCGTTAATTTAATGAGTCCTGGGCAATTCTCCAGGTTGCTCCTCTTCGGCCTCTCAAGTGGCGGTGTTTTTATCTCTTTCGATTTCAGGTAAAGATACCCTTAAAGACTTTTCAGCAATTTAATTTCCTTTTCTACATAAACAGTTCTCGTGGCTAAGAGAACACCGTAAGAAATTTATGAAGAGGAGGATACAGCATAGAATCATTGGACATTTTTAAAATGTAACTTCCAAAAAAATGTAACTTCTGATTGTGTCTAAGTACAAAATGAGCTTGGAGATGCCGGGGATCGAACCCGGGGCCTCATACATGCGAAGCATGCGCTCTACCACTGAGCTACATCATAGAATCATTGGACATTTTTAAAATGTAACTTCCAAAAAAATGTAACTTCTGATTGTGTCTAAGTACAAAATGAGCTTGGAGATGCCGGGGATCGAACCCGGGGCCTCATACATGCGAAGCATGCGCTCTACCACTGAGCTACATCCCCTACCCTGTTAGCACCCCCTTTATTGTTCTCCCCAACTTTTAAAATTTGATTTTTTTTCCCCTCAGCAATTCTAGGATTCTCTAAATGTTAAAGCTAAATTATTCTTCATTTATTCATAAAATCCTTGAAATGGTTGATGAGACATTTATCATAGGACTTTCGTCAGCGTTTAACCTAGACACACAGGGACAGAGCGAAGTGCCTGAAATCTGACCAGGAAAAGGAGAGGGGGGCTCTCTCTAAAAGCTTACTTTTTTTCTTTAATCTTTTCTCCAAAGACAGCTGAGGCCCAGCACGAAATCAAACCGTTTCTTCTGTCCCTTTTTAGGTGTCCAAAGTGCCATGAAAAAAGTGATTTAATCAACCCGTTAAAGCACAGCATCGGATCGGCTCCCCTTTGAAAGTTCTCTGCTGGGGCCCAAGGGTAGAATATTTGAGCTATTTCTCCGGGAAACCCAGGAACTGGCAGTCCTTGATGCACTGAATTCTCTGCAGTCCAGTAAGAATCTATAAGCACTATGTATATATCTATCTTATATATAAACATATATCACATATATATAAAGATATATATGTAAAGATAGAATTTGAGGGACATCGTTATTAATGTAATAGGGTTGACTTCGGTCTTAAAGAAAATCCTCGTTGTAGCTGAGTTTCTGTGGTTCATAATATTAAGAAGCGTTTTCAGAATGGCTAGCTCTGAACAGGAATCATAGATTAAAATTCTAAAATGACTTTGTCCTTCGAGTTTATCGTTATATTAAATATAGTCGATTTGAGCACCTTCCCTACAGGAGCCCGGATAGCTCAGTCGGTAGAGCATCAGACTTTTAATCTGAGGGTCCAGGGTTCAAGTCCCTGTTCGGGCGTCTTTATTTTTCTCATTCCTTTATACAATTTTATTCCAGTAAATAGTAGGAAAGTCTTCTCAAACCACAGGCTGATGTCTCTAAAAAATGAGAGGATATCCTGAGCTCGGTATTGAAATAATAAGCTAGGGCCTTTTCGGAAAGTAAATACTTGTTGCTTCTCACGTTGGCCTTTTATTTTTAGGTGAATATATCTGAATTAGTGGGCTGAATTGTAATTTATCTTTGTCTCAACTCAGTACTTACTTCATGTGATTAACTCCATCGTGACACCTAAATTTGAACAGGCGCAAAAAAAGTAAGAATAAAATTACCAATATCTGCATTGTGTGTGTGTGTGTTGCGGGGCGGGGGGAAAGCGGGGGGAGCGGGGGGAATGAGGAGGGGAGACTTTCCGTGTCATAGGCACTGTATTAAGCATTTTTGCTGGGTTTTATTTGGGGACTGGTGAACTTGGATGAGAAAAAAAAATCTTTAAAATCTCTAACCTTTAACTGAAATTGAGCATATTCTTCACTTATGAATGTAAGCAACAAATTACAGTAGGAAGATAAGTAGCTGTGGCTTTGTCGCCAAGAAAAATCGCAGATATTTTCCTGTTACAATACAGTTGTTACCAATATCTCCTACTTAAGTATCTTAAGACAACAGTTGTCGGGGACTCTCTCCCCCTCCCCCGTGGGAGTCTGCTGTGATT
The DNA here is from genome assembly GCF_951640355.1 of Cnephaeus nilssonii. Lineage (NCBI taxonomy): Eukaryota > Metazoa > Chordata > Mammalia > Chiroptera > Vespertilionidae > Cnephaeus > Cnephaeus nilssonii. The sequence goes on from NC_137092.1 coordinate 391,194, forward strand.
CTTTCCCCTTCCCCGCCTGGAGTGGTTGTTCTTCAATAAATCTCCTGGAAGATTTATAAATCTTATTTATAAAGATAATAAATCTCCACCTTTGCTATACAAAAAGAAAAAAAGAAAAGAAAAAAACTACAGTTGTCAAGAGAGGGGTCTTCCTGTTTAATATTCAATGCATTGAATTAATGAAGAAGCACACAGATTTCAATTGTGTGGGTAACTATTTCGTAGTATAACTGGTTTTCTTTGTTACCTATGTTTCGGGTTTTGGGGGCTTTTAAATAATCTGGAGAAGGGCTCCAGGGCCGCCATCAGGCACCTAAGGGGGAAGCAGCCCCGCGTGAGCCGACCTCCAGGTGCTGACCGTCCCCTTCCGCCCGAACTTCACTCAAGGAGCCCGGGACGGAGCACAAGCCGGGTCCGCGAGGGGCCGGAGCGGCAGTCCGGAGGGAACTTCCGGCTCCCGCCGCCCGGCCGCCTGGGAATCACCGCACAATCCGCCTGGCTAGCGAGCGGGGTAACCGAGAAGGCGGCCCTCCGAACGGCCTAGAGGGGACCCGGAAGTGAGTCCGCGCGGTGCGGCCGTGCCCTCCGGAAGTTCCGGTAGCGCTTCCGGTCGTCATTCCTGAGACCCGGCCGGGGAGCCATTGGAGGGTCTTGGCGAGGAGGGGTGTTTCTTTTGCATGGTCGCCGTGACCGCAGTTGAGACCTGGACGGATTCAGGGAAATGAGTGTCCCTCCGTCCCCTTCCCCACCCTTCCAGGACCAGTGCTTCCGTTTTTTAGAGTTATAAATGTGATTATGAAAACTCTGGGCTTCAAGCCAGACACCAAATTCCCAAAGGTGTATAAACCTGGACGTTAGTTTATGCCTTTTCAGATAGAAATGTAAGTGCCTAATGGATCGGAAAAGTGGTTTAAAGGCGGATGTACGTTTTCCTAATTTGCCCTTTCCCACTTCAGGAATCTTTCTGTCTACAAAATTAGCGTCCTTGTACAGAAACCATGTTCCTTCTAGCTTTATGTTGTTGAAGACATGCTAGCGCTCTGAGTTCCATGGCCACTTCCCCTGCAATGTATTGTCCTTTCATTACTACCCTTCTTTATTGCAAATTACAACTTGCTTCGCTTGCAGAATATTTTCATTACTTGCATTTGAAGTGAAATGGGGATAGTAATATTATTGAATTCATAGTCATGGAAATAAAAGCATGCTTATAAATCATTGGGCAGACACAGTCCTTGGCAAACAATAAACAAATTTCCACTTCAAATTTATCCGTTTGCAAATCAAATTCACCTTTTGCAATGCAAATTCATCTTTTGCAAAGCAAATTCACCCTTTGCAAAGCAAATTTTTTTCACTAAAATAATTTCAAAAGCTTTGTAGCAAAAATCGAATGCAAAGTTGTTAAAATTAAATATTTTATTGCATGTATATAGTAATAAACATAAAATAGTTTTTAAACATCAGAAATACTTGTTTACTTATAATTTCCCTTATAGTGGTGCTCCCACCCCCACTTGTGGCAATTTCATATACATATTCATAAAGTAATTGTGACAATCCTCAGGCGTAATAGTTGCTACAGAATGATTAATAACATCTGTTAAATATTCATGGTTTGAATGAAGTGCCAAAATATTTCTTGTGCAGAACTTAACATTTGAAAAAAACTTCTTCAATGGGATTCATCATTGGAGAATACGGTGGCAGAAATTATAAGGTATGCCTCATCTGACCAACAAGATCACGTATTTCCTGGGTTTGTGGAGGTTTACATCGTCCCAAACCAACCACACATCCTCCAAAGGATCTTCCTCCAATTTCCGCAGTAACCTGCGGAGAAATTCGCAAGAAAAATATTTGAAGTAACAGGATTTTGCAAAAGGGTGAATTTGAAGTGGGAAACCTGTATTTATCTGGTCTTTCTCCTTTAACTCTTCCCCCCTTGAACACACACAGCTCATGCATCAGCCACAAACACACCTTAGATTGTGTCCTTTCTCTGTTCAAAATTCTAATGGCATCCTATCACGGAGGAAAATCACAGCCTGGAGTCATCCATGTCCTTGGCTCCTGGCCATCTCTGCAATCATATCAACTGTCACTCTTCCCCTCACTCCAATTCAGCCACTCCTGCCTCCCAGTTCTTTCTCAGCATGTCTAGTTCCACCTCACCTCTGCATTTGCTATTCTTTCCCCTCATAGTCACACCTCTTGCTGTCTTATTTCATTAAGTGCTCTATTACAGAATTTACCAGGCAACCAGAAAATACACAAGGAGTACTCAGAGATTCAGGGGAAAAAAACGTTTATGTTCAGATGTACTAGTATAGTGACTCAGGGGAGTCAGTCTCCAAACCCTGAGTGATGAATATGGAGGAGGCTTTCCCTTTATACACTTTGGTATTTTTGTTTCCCAAATGTGGCAGGCTTCTGGACCTTTCGCAGGCTTTGCGAAAAGCCCGGTGTTTGGGGTGGGGGACATGAGATTACACCCACAGGCCTGGCCTGGCATCAGCGCTGATAACCCCCTCCAGGGGTTGGTATGGTTCATAGTGTATGGCCTCTGTAAAATGGGAGTGTTCTGGGAAACAGGTTCTGCAAGGCAGGACAGGCATCAATGGAGTTAATTATCAGCCAGCAAGAGTGTGCGCTAGAAGGCAGGTTACTGGCACAGATTCAGATTGCTAGCCACCCCCCCCCCCCCCGGCCCAAATGTCTTACATTCCCCTTCATTCTACTGGAATATCACCTAACCACCCTATCAAAGTAGTACCCACTTACACAAAGTAGTGCCCGCTCACATAATTGTGTGTATTTTCTATCTCACTCACCCCCACTAGAATATAAGCTTGGTAGAAGCAGAAACTATTTTGTTCACTGTTGTACTTCTTACCCACTCCCTGGGCACCTAGACAATATCTAGCATTAGTAAAAGGAAAAACGGTATATGGTGGTAAAGAAACAAAATTGTTTGCATATACAGAATAAATCCATGATTGTCTATGTAGAAAACCCAAAAGAATATATGTAATAATAAAAGGGTAATATGCTAATTAGACTGGACATCTTCCGGATGTCATTCCAGCCATCCTTCCTGACAAAGCCGGGGCCGGAGGGAAGCTGGAGCCAGCAGCTGGGGGAAGGAAGGCTTACTTTGCATGAATTTTCATGCATCAGGCCTCTACTACAAATATAAGAATTAATGAGAGGTTAGCAAGGTTGCTGGATACAAAAATCAACTTTTGCTAAAAACAAAATGTAGTTAACTAAAAATGTACCATATAAAATAGAATAAAAAAGTATGTATAAAGTCCCTAGGAAATATTAAGAAAAGAAGATATTCATGGAGAAAATTATAGAACTTTATTGAAAGACATTTAGAGATTCTAAATAAATGGAGCTATACTAGGTTCATAGATTGAAAGAATCAACACTATAATTTACAAATTCAATACAAATCCAATAAAATTCCAACACATTTTTGTTTGTTTGACTTAGAACTTGTCTAGCTAAATGTAGCCAAGACAATGCCAAGGAAGAAAAATTTGGTGGAGGTGCTGGATGGAGATGGAGGTTGGATTTGTCCTGAGATAGCAAGATTTTTTTCTAAAGTTGTAGTACTCAGGATTGTATAGCTCTGCCACAGGTTAGACAAACTGACCCGTCAGTTAGACTAGAAACCACCATCAGATCCCACTCTCCCCCTCCACACACACAGAAACTTGATTTATGAAAGAGTCAGTGTTACAGATCAGTGGAGGAATGGATAAGCTTTTCAAAAAATGGTGCTGGGAGAACCACTTATTCATATGAGAAAAATATCATATTGAACATCTATCATGTATGTGTCACAAAAATCAGTCCAGGAAAGACTAAGGATAAATGGGAAAAGCAAAACTATACAACTTTTACAAGGCATCTCTATGGATTTGGGTTGGAAATGACCCCTCTCCCACTGCCAATTTGCTTTCCGCTTTTTCAGATATTTAAAGAAAACACACACAAATGAACAACGACAACAAGCAAAACAAACAAAAAACCCTGGTACTTCCAGCAGAATATGGGTAACAATCTATAAAATTCTACAACTTCCACACACACAAATTTTACAACTTCCAAAATCCTCTCCACAAAGCGTCAATCAAATCTTCCATTGCTGCTTTGAACAGGAAAAGTCTTCAGAAGGGAGGGACATTTTATATGACGCATGTAAGAGCTGTTCACAGGTCAAGTCTGACACGGAGAAAAACCCTAAAAGCTGCAGGATTCTCCGTGGGACGACCCACAGCCTAGAAACAGAAACGCTGGCTCTTTTGAGCAAAGCCATATCGTCCTCGTCGCCAGAAAGCCTGGGCCTGGCGACCCGACACGGCCGACGTGAGGGGTGCGGAGGCCACATCCTGAGCTGTGGCTTCAGAAAGTCGTCTCTATGCGGTGGCATCAGGAAAGCAGACAGGATGCTGGGCTTCCCCACACTGTACATCTTCTGAGCCAAAGCGGCCGGCGTGTGAATGGAACCAAGAATGATCTTCAAAAGCCAGGACAGAAAATCCCATTTCCCCCCGTTTTTATCCAGCTGCTGAACACTCTATTCGTGGTCTTCGGCCTTCCCACAAAAGACAACAACAAAGTGTCTTCATGCTAACATTAAAAACAACAACAACCCTGCATTTTTATAAAATTTGATTTTAAAAAATAGTATTTCAAATAGTAGAGTATTAGCAGCACAGAGCTGTGAGGAAAGTCCACTTCACGGGGCATCGCCGCTGCCTCCCGCTCGCCGTGACTGGGCTTTCGAAGGGCTGCGCCCCTCCTGGGCAGCGTCTGCTTTCCCCTTCCTGCCTTTGGGCAGCTTCTCCCCCTTCTCTGCAGCGGCCTTTTTAGGCCGGGGCCCTGGCTTCGCAGCAGCAGGCTTAGCAGACAACCGAGCCGACTTCCTCTGCGGCTCCTCCTTCCCCTTCACTTTGTCGCCTTTAGCATCTCCTTTTGCCTTCCTCTTGGGCATGGTGGCGGCGGTGCCTGGCAGGTGGCTCTTCCAGTGCAGGGTTCTACTCTCTTCCTCACGCTGCCCCTAGAAAGGTTTATTGAACAAGACACAAAAAGTGTAAGCCATAAAGGGAAAGATGGACGGATTTCATGACATTAAAACTCAAATTTGATTATATTAAAATTAATGATCTGTGTATAGCATAAAAATACAAAAAGATAAGTTACAAGCTGGGCAAAGATATTCATGACACATATAACTGACAATTAGATTCCAAAATTTATAAAGAATTCCTAAAGACCAATGAGAAAAGGACAAAGTGAAAATTTGAAAACAATGGGCAGTTAACAAAGCACTTCTTAGAAGAAACATGAATGGTGAATAAGCACATAAAAATATGTTTTTTTCTCTTTCTTCATGAGTCTGTCTCCACTGTCCATGGACCAAATCCCACTTCACCGAATATGCGCCCACCCCCAAAGAAAACAACAGAAAAAGGAAACCCAAACAATTCTCACTCCCACTCCAGCACGCACAGGCAGGCACATGGCAGCCGCATCCTCTGGGTCCCCTGACTGCCACTGACCCGGGTTTTGAAAGGAAGTTCTAAGGTGGGTGCGGGTCTCGGTCCCCCTCAAAGTCACACGGCCCCCTCCTCCCTCTGCCTCTCACTTATGGCGAGAGAGGGCCTTGGGGCTGGAGGAAAGGCCTGGAGGAAGGTTAGTGACGCCATGCTTAGGAGAGCGAGCATGAAGTATGTTTCTATGTATATAAAAGCCTAAGCCACCGTTACCACCAAATGGAACCGAGGGTCACGATGACGTGCACTGACCACCAGGGGGCAGAAGCGGGTCGCAGGCAAGCAGGTGGGTGGCGGCGGGAGCCTCTGCCGCAGTGTTAAGGCTGTTCCACTCAGACTTAGGGGGCTCCCCGACATTCTGGAGGGCTCCCAGACTGCTAATGGGGGCAGGCCAGGCTGAGGGGACCCCCGGGGACCCCCTCCCCCGCAGTGCATGAATGTGTGCACGGGCCTCCGGTGTAATATAAAAGTACAAGTAAAGCGTGTGCAAGGCCAGGGAGCTACAGGGGCAAGAGGACATGGTGTCAGCTACTCCCCCCCGACCCCACCTCCCCAAGGAAATGGGGGCAAGGCCGGAGCCTGCTTTCCATTTGGGGTTAAGGAGGGTGTGCGAACCCCAGTGACCCTGCTCTCCACCTGGCCCCGGGGTCCTGGGCACCGCGCCGTCATGGAACCCCGTGAGTTGTCTCCGCAGCGGCGCCTGGACGTGTCCCCGACGAGCTGGACGCAGACCCGGCGCCGGCCCCTCCGAGCGCCCCGTTCCCCTCCCCGCGTGTCGGGGGGCCGCGCAGATCCCTCCGACCCCACCCCCACCCCCGGGCTGCGTTTCTGCCCCGAGTCTCCTATTAACCGACCCGCCGGACTCTGCCTCGCCCTTCGGTCTCTCGGCTCCTTCGGCTTTGGGGGGCCGCTTTGCATTCACGGAGTTTAGGAAACGGGGGGCGGGGGGCTGGGGCCCGGGAAGGAGGGACAGGACGGGGTCCCCCGAGCGCTGAGCCGCGGGCGTCGAACACACAGTCGCCACGTGCATGCGGATGGCGGGGGCTCCCGGCCTCCAAGCGGCCTCACTGCAGTCCCCGGATGCAGGGGAAAGCGGGGGACAGCCCTGCCCCCCACCCCCCGCCTGGCCCCGGGGCCCCGGCCTCCCGGGCGGTGCAGACGGGGCTGAAAATAAAAGCGTCTTCGGTCCATAGGAGCGGAGGGCAGCCCCCCGCTGGGGCCGAAGGGGGGAGGGGGAGGGCGCCGGCACCGGTTTAAAGACAGAGACCGGCCCTCCAGGGAAGGGGTGCCCCCTCCTCGTCGCCACAACACGTCACAGGCGCCCCGTTCCTGGGGCGCCGAGGGCACCTGAGCGAGTGCTGCTGACCCTCAGACACCGGGGTGGGCACCGGCGACGAGAACGTCTGAGCGGGGCCCGAGGCGAGCGGCGGGACCGCGCGGCCTTTCCCCGAACCCGCGTCCCCAGGTCAGAGGTCACCCAGGCGCAGGTCCCGCCGGGAACGAGCGCGGCGACCCCTCAGGTCCCTGAACTTGGCGGCGGTCTTTCCGCTTTTGACGGGAGCGCAGCCCGGGGGGCCCCTGGGCCCTCGCTGTCCCCTCCAAGGGGGTTCCACCAGGGACGCCTCGAACCCAGGGCCGGAGGGACCGCCCGCCTGGACCTCCCCGCAGGGGCTGCGATGGGGCCGCCGCCCCCGCCGCCCTAGGTCGCGCGGAGCGTGGGGCCCGAGGCGCCGGGAGGCTCCGCGCTCACCGAGTGTCCAGACCGAACCCTCGCAGGACCCGAGGCCGGGGATGGGGGCAGGGAGGCCGCGAGCCGGGGATGCGCTTCCGGGGCCCGGGCGGCGGCGGCGGCGGCGGCCTCCCGACTCCGCACTCACGTCAGCACCACAGCCCGGGGCGAGCCAGACAGGAAAAGGAGGCCCGTGTTTGAGGTCTTGATCATTAAAAAAAATTAAAATAGGCTTTTGATGATGAGTTACAAGGTGAGGAAAACGTTTGTTTCCGCCCGGTTTCGAACCGGGGACCTTTCGCGTGTGAGGCGAACGTGATAACCACTACACTACGGAAACGCGGTGACAGGCGCCTTCCAGGGGTTGCAGTTCCTCCCACAAGCTCTGCTTCCGACCCGCGCTAGCGGCGCTGTGTGCGCATGCGCGGGTGCCTGCTGCGGCCCTAGCCCTGCCTTGTGCGCATGCGCAGCACCCTGGCGTGCCCGTCATTTTTACTGGAAATGCCCGGATAGGGGAGCACAAAAGAGGGGTTCCAATCATAGCCAGGAACCTATCATGCTTACTTCTCAACATGAATTTGTAAATTTTAGTTGCTTTCCCTTTGCCTAAGGTTCCTTCCCAACCACCCACCTTTTCCCGGAGTGACTGGTGGGGCGGACGCGGCGGGGGGGTGAGGATAGGGGGGTGAGGACGGGGGGAGACGCCGCAGGAGTGGGCCGCCGTCTGCTGGAACTTTCTCCTTCACCAGCTCCTCCGACTCCTCCGTGGTCGGCGGAGGAAGAAGTAAAATGAAGCGGCGTCCACCGAGCCAGCCAGGAGTCGAACCTGGAATCTTCTGATCCGTAGTCAGACGCGTTATCCATTGCGCCACTGGCCCACGCGGAAGACCTTGGGCGGCGGCTCGTCTTCATCAAAACCAGCCCGCGGGCCACCCGTCGAAGCCAGGGGGTGCGCCGGTGCCTGAGGGTCCGATCCCTCCCCTCCCTCAGGCTCTTTTGAGGGTACCCTCCCTCCCTGCCGGGAGCGCACGGCCGAGTCACCGTCCCGCACTGATAGGGGATCTATAACCTGATAGAGCACCGGAATTAACCTGAAAAATAACCATAGTGATAGAGTCAAAACTGCTGAAATACATCTGTGATCGGTTGCCCGTATTCATAATGGAAGAAAACGCAGTTTCAGTTTACTTGTTATGTAGACAAAATTATGTTCTCCCACCCAAGTTCACAGACGACCCAGTTTTTGGTTTCTCTCCCAAGCCGATGGCAAACGGCGCTGCCCGCCACGCCCACGTTTCCTCACGTCATCGTCCGGGTCTGAGACGCGGGAACCTGCACCTCCTCCACCTCCAGGAGCTGGAACAGCCACCCGAGGGCCTTCCCATGGCGGGATGGTCACGCTGAGAACCGAGTAGAGAATGAGACTTCACACCTGGTTTCCGCAAGTGATGGCTCCAAGTCCCAGCTTTCTCCCAAGACTTGCCTCCGGCCTGTAAACAACTCCCCCCACGTCCCGGCATTTCTGTGCCTTTGCCCGTCGAAGGGAAAGCCCAAACCGGATCCCGTGGGCTCGCTGTCCTTCGGAATGTCCGTGGTCAAAGCCCTGCCAGGTGTGACTGCGCTGCTTATCATTACTCTAATGGCTCCAAGCTCTCTAACGACACGATTGCTCATCCTATCATAGCAAAGAAATGGGTGCTTATTTCATGGAGTTTCAATCCACCTGTGGGTTGAGTTCATCGACTTTCAATCTCTTGACAAAAATAAGCCATCTAGCAGAGTCATGCTGCCCCCGTCACGTCTGTAGGCGGAAGTAAGGCCTTACAGTGTGACCGAGAAATCCTTCAAATGTTGGAACAGTTTAGAAATACACGTTTCATTCAGCGTTGTCACCATGACAACAGGCAGCCCCTCATAATTACAGGCTTCACTTGGGAAGAGACTGCCACAGCTATGGAGACAGTTTGTAAACTGTTCGGAGTTCCACTACAGCTGTTCGTTCAGATTTCCTTTGACCAAGCAGAGGGTAAGCTGGGAACCGCTACAAACACTCACACAAGCCCCCCTGGGGAAGGACAAATTCCAGTGAATGCTCTCAATTTGACATCTTATCAAACGAGATCCTTGGGACAAGTTTTAGGACAAGAAAGTGTCTCTTCCTGTGGCTTCGGAGAGAGGGAATCGCTCTTTTATTTCTTTCCAAGACCAGGTTGTCATGAGGAAGCCTTGTGTTTTTAAGGTGCAGCTCTAGAATTGTGTAAGTTAACATTGTAAGCTACAAGCAGGCAGGTGGAACCCACATTTACGGAAAGACTTGGGGTAAGGAATGGCTGGAACTTGAATTGAAAACCGTGAGATAGAGAACATACAGCTTGCTTCCCGAACGGACCTGTTCTTGGGGCTAGAACTGTTCTGGCGTCAAAGTGTCCCTGGACCGGAGGAGGCGTGTCTCCGCGGGAACGCGGCTGGTCCCCTCCCCTGTCCCCTCCCCTGTTCCCTCCCCTGTCCTCCTCCCCTGTCCCCTCCCCTGTCCCCTCCCCTGGTCCCCTCCCCTGTCCTCTCCCCTGTCCCCTCCTCTGTCCCCTCCCCTGTCCCCTCCCCTGACCCCTCCCCTGTCCCCTCCCCTGGCCCTCTGCTCCCGCGCCCACGCCGGGAGGGCTCAGTTGTCCTACAGCTGCCAGTATCCAGACCGAACCCTCGCAGACCGAGGCTCATCTTCAGAGTTTTGGGAAGCATTTGGGTTGCTCCTGACCCAGGCGGAGAGAGAAGTAAATAAATGCACCCAATAAAATCAAAGATCTTCCTCTTTCCCCATCGATTTGGACGCGAGCCGGCGTGCTGGCTCCGTGGCTTAGCTGGTTAAAGCGCCTGTCTAGTAAACAGGAGATCCTGGGTTCGAATCCCAGCGGGGCCTTTTTCTTTCTCTTTTTTTTTCGAGTGTGGCTTTCCCCCTTTCAACAAGGGGATGGGTTATCAAAGTTAAATCGTAAGGGTAAATTTTCTCTATGGGGTCTCACAAAAGTGTTTTACACGGGTCTGAGGATGGACTTTCTTATTATTTACAAAAATAGCACGAAGATGAATTTGTTGTTCTTTTGAAGAAAATTTCCATCCTTCCTGTTTTTATATTTTTGTTCCACGGATATTTTTTCATCAAGTACAAGAGGAACCAGGGAAAGCAGAAGGCAAAGTCACCGCATTTAAACTACAAGCTATAACACCTCTGATCACTCTCTTGTCTTTCACACGAACGCCCTTTCACACTCTGCAGGCAATGTTTTTAGAAAGGAATGACTGACACTTGTGCTGTGGAGAAGGCTGCAAACACCTCCGTTCATAGCAGCCACTGAAATCCTACCTTATATGTAACATGTGTAAGGGGCTGGGGTGTCCTGTTCTGAGTTTATCTAGCTGCACGCTGAAGATGGGCGGGCTTTTCTGAATGGATGTTACACTGCAATAAATAGTTTTCAAAATGAGAGGGGGGAAAAAGGATGAGTAGTTTCTGTGTCTAGTAAACCCCGCAGAGGGAGCACTTGACACAGGGTTCCCACCACAGCCACTTCTGTAAACACACCTGAGAGGTTTCTGAAATCACAGGATCACTGATTCTGCCCCAGGTGACGAAGACAGACGCTGGCAAAGCATTTGGCAAGGCGGCATGTCTTCTCTGTTAGAAGATTCAGAAATAACGCCAGAATTACCAAGACAATGTCCCCCAGGCACTGGCACCGTGCCGACAGGGAAGGGTGGCCCAGGGGCATCCGATAAGGTCTGCTTCTGGGTGCTCCGTGCCCCGAGGCTGGGGCTGGGGAAGGAAGGACACAGGTGTTCCCACAGAGCCTGTCACCGGCTCAGTCCTGGGCCTGGTGACCCTTTTCCTTGAAGGGAAGAGGGAAGTGGGGTGAGGGGGTGAGGTTGCGGCGCTGATTAAAATCTGTAACCGGTTTTCTTTCTACTCTCAGCGAGGGGTTCCTCCGGCAGCCCCGTCTCTTCTGGGCGAGTTTTCACATACACATTTCAGGATACAATTAAACCAGCAAAGCAACTGCCTGAGGTTCCCAAGATTTTTTTTTTAAGTTAGGTTTTTTCTTTCTTTGACTTTCTAAAAGCATAATTTGAACACAAATGAACACTTTTTAAAGCAGGAATCAATCATGTTCTTCTCCCAGCCATACAGTGTGGGTGGGTGGCACTCGCGGGGCAGTGTGGGGTGAGTAGTGTTTGAGGCAGGACGAGGCCAGGACACGAGACTCACTCTATCCATTCGGGCGGCAGAGCTGGCTGGTCAGAGCCTCGGGGAGGTGGCTGTGCCTGGTCCTTGCCTGGGGCCATGCAGGGGGAAGCCGGAGTCTGGCTGAACGACCAGGGCCTTCAACAGCGGTTTCCAAAGATCACCCAGTTTGTTTGTTTGCTTGCTTCCCGATTCCAAGGCATTACCATGAAAAGTTTTCCAAACATTTCCTCCTTCTGGAAAAGCACTTTTAAAATTCCAAGACATGGCTTCACTCACTTCCACCAGAATCACCTTTTTAATGGCGAACATGCAGTCAGCACCCACACAGGGGCCGAGGGGCGGGCAGCCAGTGGGCACCGGGCCTTTTTGCGAGTCCCTGGGTTCTCCTGAGACAGCAGCTCCTGGACCGCCTGCCGGGTGAGCCCACCCACTGCTGTCAGTCCCCGATGGGTCCCGGGTAAATAGAACGACAATGTCAGTAAGCAACATGCCTTCTTTCCTCAGGGTGTGTGTGTGTGTGTGTGTGTGTGTGTGTGTGTGTGTGTGTGTGTGAATTATAGATTTTTTTATTGATTTCAGAGAGGGAGGGAGAGGGAGAGATAGAGAGATAGAAACATCAATGATGACAGAGAATTATTGATCGGCTGCCTCCTGCACGCCCCCTATTGGGGATCGAGCCCACAACCTGGGTATGTGTCCTAAGGGGAATGGAACCGTGACCTCCTGGGCTCATAGGTTGCCGCTCAACCCCTGAGCCATGCCGGCCGGGCCTTTCCTCTGCTTTTGTTCTGGCTGGGTCCACTTGTTGCAATAAAGAAAGGAAGGTGCAGCAATCAGACAGACTTATTTATTAGGTTAAGACCACGGGCGGCGACATCGATCCTGAACGTGAGAAAGTACAATCCGAGTAGGAGATGTGAGTGTGGACAATTGTGCAGCCTGTTGACCAGAGGAGCCTCGGACATAAGGAAAATGCGAAGACAGACAGGAGCAATCGGGCTCGCTGTGCTGAGCAGAGACACCACAATCAGGGGACCCAAGGAGAAGGGCATGGGAGGAAGGCTGTGTGGGGAGAGAGCGCACAGGCCACGGTTTGGAAAAAGGGAGCAGTTGATGCTCAGGGAAGGGGTACTTGAGGGGTTACACAGGGCATTCGGATGACAGCTGAGGGGGCACAAGGCTGAGATAGTGGCTGATGAAGTGGTGATATCCCTGAGGGACGATTCCTGGAACAGCCTCTGAATGGGATAGAGTCCAGATCATAAGGAGGAGGAGAAGCAGAAACTATGGGGCCCACAACGTGAGGGTGGAATGACCCCCAGGCAAGGGAGCAGCAGGTCAGTGCAGAGAGGAACGGGGTCTGAGACACTGCTGTGCACACAACTGTCTAAAACCCTCCTCCCTGTCCACCTCCTGTCCGACACCCTGGCCCTGCTCCTAGCGTCTCTCCTCCACTCCCCCTTCCAATCGCTCAGACTCCACAGCAACAGGGCTATTTCCCCCGCTCCCTAGGACAAGCTTAGGTATTTGGGATACGGGCCCTGACACTGTAGGGGCAGGCCAGGTGGTCATCCCTGGTCTAGGGTCACCTCACTTTCCTCCATCCCAGTGTCCCCTCCAGGTTCCTCGATGGGGTGTTAGCCTCGGGTCTTCTGTTCCCAGAATCCTTTGGGGTTTCTGCTTGCCTGTTCCTCCACATACCCCTCGTCTGGACACCAGGATGGTTGTCATCACCCCATGACCATCTAACCCGACCCCATCTCAATCCCTGAGCTGTCTGTTGAGTTTATTTCAAGTCCTTCCCTTTAGGATGTGGCCTCCAGGGTAGGAGAACAGATGTCATTGAAGAGCCACCTCCCCGGACCCCGACTATGGGTACAGAAACAGATTAGCAAGGTCCTACACCCCACGCTCTCCAGCAGCAGCCATACAACCTTCCCAAGACTAATCAATCCATACCCAACAGGAAGCCACGGGAGCTGGGTGAGGCCTCAGGGGGCGGGGTGGCAGAGAGGGGTGAGAGCAAAGGGAAGCAGCTAAGCTGGGCTCATCCTTAAGGTGCCCCCTGGTTGGCCTGGGCAGAGATGAGTTTAGAATGAAGTGTGTCTGTGTCCCCAGAGGCAGCATCCTCCCCCAAGGGGGACAGTGGGATCTCCTTGGAAGGGTCCTTGGCATCAGCCTCTACCGTGACTTCCTCCAGCCCATCCGTGACCGGGCAGATTGTCAGGGGCTTTTTGCCAGAGGACCACAAGCAGAAGAAGGGTCGGAGGGGGCCAGAGAAAGAGGCCTTGGAGAAAGTGTAGATGTGGGACCCGTCCATCATGTTGTAGAAGGCAACGTCTCCTGAATCATAGTCCAGGAAAATCCCAACCCGACGGGGAGGTCCTGCCAGGGGGAGAGGGGTCCGGAGGGGGGTGAGGGCCCAGTACCCATTTCCATACAGCTCCACAGCCCAGAACCCATTCTTGGGAGTCATGGGGTCAAATCCTTTCTTCATCACGTCCTCCCTACACACCCCGATGGCCCAGTCGGTCCTATCCCCCACCTCCACCTCCCAGTAATGCCTCCCGGAGGTGAAGGCCTCCCTCCCCAACACACAAGGCCAGGAGTCAAATCTCTCGGGTTTCTCAGGCAGTTTCTGACGTGCATCTTCCAGCCGCACAGACTTGGAATCCTCATGCAGAAAGAGGTGGGGGTGGGCGGTGTCCGGGTCCAGAGTCACATCAACTAGACAACGAAGAGGAAGTGAGTCTGAGCAGGCGTGAATGTGAGAGGCTGCAAGCCCTGTTCTCCCTTCTCCAAAGAGATAGGAACTGGCAGGTCTCCTCCAAGGAGAGCTGAGCTGTTTGGCCTGCTCAGCTGTCTCTATTCCCTTCTTCCCTCGACAGTCACAGGTGATGTACAAGCTGACTTTCCCCAGGGCCTAACACCCTGTGTCAGACGGGCTTGTCTCCTATCCATTTCCCACTCGGGCTGCCGCGTGCCTCAAGGAAAAGTTGATGCCATTTGCCACCTTCCCCCCCTCTCTATCCTCATCTCTAAAAGGTGTTGGTGATTTGTTTTCAACTATTGTAGGACTTTGAGTCCCTGGGGGTTGAAGCCTCGGAGCCCTTGAGAGGTTGAGAGTCACTGACCTGCATGCAGTGTAGCCTTCTTCCACTCTGCAATGAGACAGAGAGAGAGACAGTCACTGAAAGGTTTTATAGGAGAGAGAGAGAGAGAGAGAGAGAGAGAGAGAGAGAGAGAGCGCAAGAGCGAAAGTGAGAGAAAGAGAGAGAGAGAGAGAGAGAGAGAGAGAGAGAGAGAGAGAGGGAAAGGGAATCTTGAGGGTGAAATAATGACAAGAAGACAACTTACTGAGCTCTTTCAGGAGTTTCTCTGGAAAACAAAGAGAAATAACAAATGACCTTCTATAGTGGACACAGTGGAGGGGGTGGGGGACAAAACTGGTGTGAGAAACACACAAAGGAGTAACTGTTACATGGTGACTACTCAGTCACTGAAACATGATCAATAGTGAAGAACAGGAATTGTGTTGTTTTCTAAGAAATATGCAGGAAGTTCCTATTGGCTTGGATCATATCTGTAGTCGTTACTGGGAAACCGAGGTAAAAGTGAGGATAGAGCCTCAGGGTGGGTAGTGAGCAAACGTCAGGTCTAATACCTGTTAGAACTGGTTCTGACTCAGCCTGCACCCAAACCTCTGTCCTTGCTCAGATTGAGTATCAGTGACTCCAGGAGCCCTACAATCCGCTCTGACTTTCAGAATTCCAGAGTCTGATATCTCCCACTGGCAGTTATCCTACAGGACTTGGATCCAACCTCACTCGGACACACTCCCGACAAGCAGCCCGGGAGTCTATGACTTACCTGTAGAGCTGAATTCACCCTTCCTCCGTCTGGACCTTTCCTTGTATAGTCTCCAGGTGAAAAATATGGACCCGATGGTGAGAACTGCTAGGACCACTAAGGTGACAGCCACAGCCACCACCCAGGGAATCAGCCTTGGGAAGAAAGGAGCTGAAACAAAGGACATTTGTTGAGAATCACTGAGCAAGTCCAGCTCCTCCAAAGGGACTCGGAAGAGGGCATGACCTGGACCACTCCCTCCCATTCCTTCCGAGGTGAAAACAGTCCCTCCAATGCCACTCAGGCTTTTCAGGGGGAAAAAAAAAATCTTAGGTAGGAAAAAGCAGAGGAAAAGAGGAATGAAGATGAACAAGAGTTGTTTTGGGACAGAACAAGAAAAAAATGGACAAATTCATGTTGTTATGGAAATTCCTCCTTAATGATCAATGGAGGACCTGAGCCAAGGGGACAGGGAAGTAACCCAGGAAGGGGAAGCATCACCTCTGGGTGCAACAGCACAGACTCAGTGACCCAGGGAGAAGGAAGAGTTCCTGCTTGGACCAGAGGCAGTGTGTGGGGGACAGTGAGAAGATGCGCTTTCCTGAGGACCCTGGACAGAGCTCTCGCCTGGGATGGAGGAGAAAGGGGGCAAGGGTGGAAACAGGAGAACTTAGCCTTAGTCTTCCTGTTTGGTCAAGGAGAGAGTCTCGGGATCAGGAAGGTCTGCAGGGACAAAGCTTCTCTATCCAAGGTGCATCTCCTAAGCAAATCTGGATTTTCTACAAGGTCTTGGTACAGTTTATGCCTTCAGAATATTTTTTAAAATATATATTTTTATTGATTTCAGAGATGAAAGATGAGAGAGAGAGAGAGAGAGAGAGAGAGACACACACACACAGAGAAATATCAATGATGAGAGAGAATCATCAATCGACTACCTCCTGCACACTTCACACTGGGGATCGAGCCTGAAACCCGGGCATGTGTCCTGACCAATCATCCAACCACAACCTCCTGGTTCATAGGTCGATGACGCTCATCCACTGAGCCATGCTGGTGGGGCTAGAACCTTTACTCTAAGTGAAGTTGGTGGGGCTCCCTCATGAGAGTAGGTGGGGGGATTTTAGGTGAAGAAAGTAGGCCGCTCTGCCAGGAGGTCACGCTTCACATAGGAACCCAGTGTTGCGTTCACTGACCTGGTATGAAAATGTCTGCTTCCTTCTCCTGGCCAAGGAGAACGTTCTGGATGCAGCAGGACACGTTCTTCATGGAGGGGTCGCTGATGGCCACGGAAGCCGCCACGGTGAACAGGCCTTCTTCGTCAGGATGCCTGGACTCTGACGTGGAGGAGAACGTCTCTCCCGTGGGTGTCCTCCACTGCACCCGGGGCTCCGGGTACCACCCCACCGAGGTGCACTCCAGCCGGGTCTCCCCATTGTCTTGAACGTCCATATGGATGTGAGGATCAGAGCCCAGCGCTGAGGAGAGAGAAGATGGTCTTACTCCTTCAGGGGACACCCTCTGGGAGCCTTATAACCACAGGGTTGCATGATCGAGAAAGAAGAGCACATGGGGATGGGGAGTGAGCGGACTCCTCTCCATACTGCATTACACAAGGAAACAGAGGTGTCAATACAAGGCATTTCATAACCTCATCAGAAAGGGGTGCCAGCCCAGCGGGCATAGGTCATAGGTCAGCCAGACACTATGAACCAGGAGGTCAGGACACCTGCCCAGGTTGCGGGCTGATCAATGATTCTCTCTCAGCATTGAACTTTCCACCTCTCTCTTCCTCTCCCTTCCTCTCTGAAATCTATAAAAATATATTTAAAAAGAGGCGCACGCCTCCCGGGAGTCAGGGAGAAGGGCACGCGGTACTCACCGGCCACCCGCAGGCGCACGCGGGCCTCTCCGTGGCCTGGGCCGTCCTCCCGCCGGAAGGAGCAGCGGTACTCGCCGTCGTCCGAGGCCTGGACCCTGCGGATCCGGAGCGCCACGCGGCCCTGGGCCAGGCCGTCCAGCACCAGCGCGGCTCGGCCCCGGTACCGGGCCAGCTGCTCGGTGTCCTGTGCCTGCCCAGCGCGGTGCACCAGCACCGCCAGGGCCTCTGGCTCCCGCAGCCATTGCATCTCCAGGGGCACGGCGCTCAGGTTCGCGGGCAGGTGGCAGGGCAGCTCCGCGTCCGCGCCCACGAGCGCCAGGATGGGCTCCGCGGGCCCCGCCACGTCGAAGGGAGCTGCCGGGAACCGGACAGTTAGACACCGGACAGTTAGACACCGGACAGTTAGACACGGGACAGCCAGACAACAGACAGTTAGACACCGAGACAGCCGGACACCAGGACAGCCAGACACCGGGACAGTTAGACACCGGGACAGACACCGGACAGTTAGACACCAGACAGTTAGACACCGGACAGTTAGACACCAGACAGTTAGACACCGAGACAGCCGGACACCGGGACAGCCAGACACCGGGACAGTTAGACACCAGACAGTTAGACACCAGGACAGCCAGACACTTGGACAGCCAGACACCGGACAGTTAGACACTGGACAGCCAAACACCAGACAGCCAGACACCGGACAACCAGACACCGGGAGGGGCAAGGACATATGGGGACCGGGCTCCCCGCCCCAGGGCAGCATCCCCACGCTCATTCCTGGGGCAGCTTGCCCCACGGCACCCGCCTGGGCCCAGGGGGAGCCTCCAAGGAGAACCGGAAGGGGTCATTTACCCTGCAGCCAGGGACAGCGGGGAGACCCACCTGCGTGCAGCCCGCGCAGCTGCAGAAGCAGGAGGGTGAGCAGGCACCCCCCGAGGCAGGGGCTGCGGAAGGCGGCCGTCGCCCTCATCCGCCGCAGTCTGTGGGAGCTTCGGCCTAGAAGACAAAGCGCAGTTCTTTCCCCCTCGGAGGTGCCAGGCCTTGCACAGACACCCTCACCCCCCCAGCCATCCGCCCGCCCGCCCATCACCCTAAGTCCCGCCAAGACCATTTACAATAACCCAATGGCCCCCCACCCTGAGGAGACAGGAGATGGGTGCTGGGAGACACGGTGCCCTGAAGGGACGAATCCTGGAACCACTGTTCTACAAAGCCCTCTTCTTTCAAAGACAGGGAGTTGGCATTTGCTTTCAGCAATGACGACAGAGATAACGCCATAGAGGCGGAGGGGGGTGCCCGGAATGAAGGGGACAAGAGGAAAGGTTGGAGAAGTTCAGGGAGGGCACTGAGAGAGCCGAGGGCGGGCAGGTCAGGGGGCCGGGGCCTGGGCCTGGGGAGGCAGCCGGGGCCAGGGGGAGAGGACATGCCTCCTGGATCCCGGATCCCGGCACCGACCTGGCTCCTTGGAGGAAAGGGCACCTGCCAGGCTCTGCCACCGAGTGAGGAGGCTGGGCACGCCCCGCGGCCCAGTTAAAGCCACAGAGGAGGAAGGGGCAGTGCCCTCAGGAGCGCCCGCCCCTCCCATCCCCGACGTGTTTACTTTGGAAAGTTTTCCAGGGACGACGGGAAGGTCTGCTGCTCAGAGAACAGGGTCTACGCTGGTGCGCCGGGCAGAGTGAACAGGAAGAGGGCAAGAAAACGTTGGGATGAGACGGCAGCCTCTGTTCTTTTATCTCTAAAATGGGCATATTGTTAATAATAACCTCGTTCAGAGAGGTACCGGGAGGACTAAATGAGGTTAAGCATGTAGAGCACAAAGCATACAGTAGGGACTTAACAGAGGGTGAATTTTATTTTTTTATTACTTATGTGGCTGAGAATTCAAGGCAGGCTGTACGTACCTGTGTGTGATTCGGTTTTTAGGGCCCCAGGTTGCCTCCCTGGGAGCACCTCATGAGGCCTGCGATTCCTATTTGAGGCTAAACCTCTTATTGTTATAGGAAAAAATAAAAAATATGGGAAAACATTTTTTAAAAAGTAGAAATCACTCATAATGTCACCAACTAATGATAACCTCTACTCACATGTTAGCATCTTTCCTCCCAGGGTTTACTTCATGTGCATGTGCATCAAAAAACAGAACTGATGAGGTTTTCCCATAATTGGAAGGGTGATTAACAGTTATGTGATATCATATTATAGGTTCTAACTGTTCCCAAGATTGTGGGCATCTTGTTTTTTTTGCCTATTATACACAGTACATGCTACACATAGGCTTTGTCCTTATCTTTGATGACTTCCTGATACGCTTTCAGATAAATTCCAAGAAATGTAGTCGTTGGGTCCAAGGGGATGAGCCGGCTGCCCAAGTTCCTTCCTGGAATGCTGAACCTGTCTCACTGTCGATGGCTCGTCCTCACCTAACCCTGCCTGCACCGAGGAAGTGGATCAAGCTGCGATCTTATTTATTTATTTTTTAAAAAGTATTTTTATTGCTTTCAGAGAGGAAGGGAGAGGGAGAGAGAGACAGAAACATCAATGATGAGAGAGAATCATGGATCGGCTGCCTTCTGCACACCCCACACTGGGGATGCAGCCTGCAACCCTGGCATGTACCCTGATCGGGGGAATTGAACCGTGACCTCCTGGTTCATAGGTTGACGCTCAACCACTGAGCCATGCCGGCCAGGCTTACCATGCATTTATATGATAGTGAGGCTGGTCACTTCTCATATTATCCACTCAGTATTTTCCGGAAGTGAGCTCTTCAGGCCCATCACTCATTTGTTTCCTAGACAGACACATTCTGGAGCCTTTTAAAAAAATATATATAAATTAAAGATGTCAGCTCTGGATTATATTTGTGGCAAAATCCTTCATCACCACAGTTTAGTCCTGGACTTCTAATTGGGACTATGATGGAGACCAAAAAAATGATTGACCCACCAGACTGCTAGGAGAATGACTTCCCAAATGCAAATCTGATTATTTCACGTTTTGCTTAAAAAATCCCTACATATGCCCAGCTGGTGTGGCTCAGTGGTTGACCGTTGAACCATGAACCAGGAGGTCAGGGTTTGATTCCCTGGTCAGGGCACATGCCCAGGTGGTGGGCTCCATCCCCAGTGTGGGGCTTGCAGGAAGCAGTGGGGATCAATGACTCTCATAATTGATGTTTCTGTCCTTCTCTGAAACCAATAAAACACATATATTTAAATGCCTACAAATCTCCCTAGTGACCCCAGCACCAAGGTCAGGCACCTTAATCAGGGCAAGAAAATGCTGTAGGATCGAGTGTTCTCCTGCTTCCTGTTTCCTTCCTCTCCTCTATTTTCTCCAACGGCTTACACGCCCACTGGAGGAATTTGGGTGGAGATGTGGTTGTCTCAGCCCACAACACCCGGTCAGGCCTTAAGATGGTAGTGTTGTCTCCCTCTCCCAGCTGCCGGCTTTCCATGAATTGTGGGGATGCCCTGAAGAGGGCTCTGGCTCAGGGTTTTGGGCTTGTCTTCTTTGCATGTGGCCTAATCAAGCTAAGACAAAGGACTGGGTGAAGGCGTCATGGATGGCACTGTGTTCTGTGGCTCGTTACTGAGCATTGGGTCCGGTGCTCTTTCCCAGGACACGCTGCTGGCACGATGGTAATAACCAGATAGAACCCACTGATAGGTTGGCATGGTAGCAAAGACATCAATCCCCATTGACCAAGCCCGTGTTGAATGTATGTGCACTGTACCCCTCGGAGTTTGTGTAGGTGAAGTGCAGGCTGGGCAGTGAGGAGGCCTGGGTGACGTGGTGACGGGTGTCTGTATGGAAGAGGGACTCTTGGGGGTGGGAGAGGTGAAAAGGCCCTGGGGTCAGGCTGAGTGGGAACGCTGTTGCAATGGAGAATTCCCAGAATAAAGTGAAAGGGAAGTAGGACCTCAGAGGAGCCAGTGAAGTGAGGTTGGAGTGAGCTTGCAGGGAGGGACCAGAGAGTCTGTCGCACCTGAGCTCCCCCCAGAACCTACCCCACTGCAGCCCCTCCCTGCCACCTGGTGGGGTGAGCCCTCCAGGCAGGGCTACGTTCATGGGGTTCTAGAAAAATGGGAGACTACAAACCTCAGGGAATTTAAGGAGTGGGCCAGGAATTCATCCACCTTGCTTTCCTCTTGTGGGGCACTCAGGAGGCAGCCGATCCATGATTCTCCTCATTGGTGTTTCTACCTCCCTCTCCCTCTCTGAAATCAGTAAAAATATATTTTAAAAAACAAACAACAAAAACACACGAAAGTCCAGCTAAACACTGCGTGGTTTCGTTTTTGGCCTGGGGAATTCACTTTGTTAGAATTTCCTTCTTCCTTTTCCGGGCAGTAAGGGACCCTTCTCCTTGAAAAACCCGTTCCCAGTGAATTTTAATGGCTCCAGCGCATGAGCTGCAGGAGCGGCTCCCACGCTCCCCGTTTGTTGCTCCCCGGGAAGCCCTCCCTTCCAACCCTGGTCTTTATTTGACCCGAGGCAGAGCTCACCCACTGAGAACAGCCTTTCCTGTCGGGGTATTTCTTTAAAACAATCAGTGGCAAGTATTTAATTGGCATCTGCCCGAGATTGCTCACGCATGTAGATATGGGGATCCAGTCTCTATTAAAGCCAGACATCAGGTTTGCAAAACAAATTGAACAATGCCACGCACATCGCTAGCATTTATTTTGCTCTGCAAACAAGTCATCTTTCACAAAAATATGTTATGTTAGCCTTAATCCGTTTATAGCTGTCATATAAATATAGATCGACAAACATATCTTTGAAGCTTTTCAGTCCAGTACAGTAAATACTAGCAGATATAAGCAAAAATGAGCAGAAGCCCTTTGGGGGCCTCGATAGTTTTACGTGAATAAAGGCATCCTGAGACACGAAGCAGAAACCAGCGGCCTCTCCCCTGAACCTAGGCCTTGTGAGGAACTGGTTCACTGCTCACCTGTTCAGCCGGGGCCTTGAACCTCCGGCCACTCTCAGTGGTAAGTACGGCCGCCTTGGTTTTGGGGGACACCTGAGCCAGGCCCAGTCCCCGGGGAGCCTCGTCTTTCACCCTCTGTCCTCCTTTTTCATCCTTTTAGCCTGGGAGCTTTGCTGTGTCGGCTGCAAACCCGGGGTGGGCGGGGCTGGGCCTGCAGGTGCTGGGACCCTGGGCCCTCCTGAGGGGGCTCAGCCACACGAGGGCCAGGCCCCCCTCTTCCTCATCCCTGACCTCCCAGGGTGGCTCTCCGTGCTCAGGTCCTGGAGCACCTGCCGGCCTCACCCCCAGTCCGCGGTGTCTGGTGTCGACTCAGGCTCAATGCTCACACGTCACCTGATGCCAGGCAGGGCTCTCCGCCCGTCGCCGTCCAGACCTTTCTCCGGGGTCGGGAGCCAAATGGGGACTGAGCCTGGCCCCTGCCCCAGGGTGACCGGCAACTGAGCTGCTGCTGCAGCCACAGCCTCCCGGGGAGCCGGGCCCGGGGCTGCCGAGGGTGCACGGGGCCTCGGAAGGAGGTTCTCCGAGGTGACCGGAGCGGGGTGCGTGGCAGGAGGGGTGGCCAGGGCTCCCCTACTCTCCTGGGAGGAGACCAGGGAACTGGAGGCTGCGCTGGGCCCCCGCCCTGTGAAGGACCAGGCCGCCCTCGGGCACCGGGACGCCGCGGGCCCCGGTGAACGCGGGGCAGACGGACAGGGCGCCGTCGTCGGAGCCCAGCCTGAAGAAGGGGCGCAGCGGCCCCGAGAAGCGCGCGCGGGGGCAGCTGTAGAGGTGCGAGCGGTCCCGCGCGTTGTAGAAGGACACGTCCCCGGCCTCGTAGTCCAGGAACACGGCCACGCGGCGGAGGCGCTCCCGCACGGGCAGCACCCGCTCGGGCGAGGCCAGCGCCCGGTACCGGCCCTCGAACATCTCCAGGGCCCAGAAGCCGTGCTCGGGGGCCAGCGGGGCCTCGCCGCGCCTCTCCGCGCCCTCCGCGCACACGCCCACGGACCAGCCCATGACGCGCTCCACCTCCACCTCCCAGCAGTGCCGCCCGGCCGCGAGGCGCGGGGCGCCCAGCACGCAGGGCCGGCAGTCGAACCTGCCGGGGGTGTCGGGCAGGCTCTGCCGCCGGGGCCCCCGCCGCGCGCTCCGCCGGTCCTCGGACAGGAAGAGCTCGGGGTGCGCCGTCTCGGGGTCCAGGACCACGTCGGCTGCGGAGGAAGCCCCGGGTGAGGCGCGGGCTCTCCGCGAGGCCCCGGAAGCGGGGGACACGCCTGGGGTCCCCGAGAAGGGCCCGGATCCCAGGCCCCGGGCAGCCCCCGGGCGAGAACTCCCACCACCTGCGCGGGCGGGGCGCCGCGGACGGACAGCTGGGCTCCGAAAGGCGGCCCACTCCCCACATCCTGGGTCCCCCCTTTTCTCCTCGGGACCTATGACCCCCAGACTCTCTTTAGCCGGAAACTTTCCTACTTGGCTTCACCCGGCAGAGGCCCGGCCCCGGCCCGCCCCGCCCCGGGGAAGCCACGAGGGCCGACTTCTCCCTGAGCGCACGCCGGGCAGGAGGTCCCGGTGGGTGCTCTGCGCTCCGCCCGGTTAACCGGGCGCCGGCGACTTCCGTGAGGGACAAGGGCTCCCTTCAAAGGGCAACAGCAGGACAGGCCCCCCCAAAGCCTCTGCCCCTGGGAGGCTGCCCGGCCAAGGCGGGGCCCTGTTCCCAGCCAGCTGTGCCAGTGACCTCCCTGGGCACAGGAGGGCTCCCACCTGCCCTCCCGTGCCTGGACCCGCCGACCCCTCCATTGGGTTAAAATGCCTCTCGCCCTCCCCATCTTGATAGTCCATGGGGACACTTCTGAAATTCTCCTGAAGAGGAACGGCCCAGCCCAGGCCGGTAGGTTGGGCTCAGTGGAGAGAACATCGGCCTTCGGACTGAAGGGTCCCAGGTTCCATCCCGGTCAAGGGCAGGTACCTTGGCTCAGGCTGGGTCCCAGGCCCTGGCTGGGGCGTGCATGGGGAGGCCACCAGCGATGTGTCTCTCTCACATCGATGTGTCTCTCTGTGTGTCTCTCCCTCTCCCTTTCACACTCTCTAAAGGTCAGTGGAAAAATATCCTCAGGTGAGGATTAATCATCAGTCAGTCAATCAATCAATCAATCAATCAATCATTCAATAAGGAAAGGGCCAAGCACCATGGAATCTACTAAAACCTGGCCTCTTTGGTGCCTTTGAGCCGAAGGAGCTGAATCACTCAGCGCAAGGAGCTCACAGGGGAGGCACAGGGACGCCTGCCCAGTCCCGCTCCCCGTGGGCTGCACACAGCATCAGGCTCCCGGGGCAGGAAGGCATGTCCTGAGGAAGACTCCTGCAGCCCCCTGCCCACCCCACCCACAGCGCCTCCCGGCAGCCTGCACCTTCCCCCAGGTTACAACTATCTCAGCCAGTAGTGTCCTCTCTCTCGTTAATCACGGGTCCAAAGAGTCACGACCACGGAAACATAACCTTTGGGGAGGTCCGCTCTGCGTGCCTGACCTCCTGTAGTCAGGATGAAATGACACTAAAAAGTGAGGGCGGGAAAGTGGTTCCTCTACTGCTCCTGCTGGAGGCAGGAGACAATTTTCTCGGATGTTAATATTCACCCCGAGGGCCGGGTCCAGCTCTCGGAGACACACGAGTCACTCCCAGCACTGGTTTTCAAAGCAACTGCAGGCACACTGACCGAGACGGAGGAACAGGTGATTTCCTCAGTGCAAAATCAGGCAGGGCTCAGGGGTTCAGCGTGGGCCCATGAACCAGGAGGTCTCAGTTCGATTCCCAGTCAGGGCACACACCCGGGTTGTGGGCTCGATCCCCAGTGGGGTGGGGAGGAGGTGTGTGTGCAGGAGGCAGCCAATCCATGATTCTCTCTCATCATTGATGTTTCTATCTCTCTCTCCCTCTCCCTTCCTCTCTGTGAAATGAATAAAAACATCTTTTTTAAAAAAAACGAGGGTGGGAAGGAAGCAAAGAGTTGACGCCAGCCCCGGGAATTCCCTGTGGGAAGAGCTGGGATGCCTCACTGGGTGGGGGTGGGATGCTGCGAGTGAACTGACCACAGCCCAGGCCCCCAGGCACCGTGGCCCCTGGTTCCCCTCAGCGTACACGTCCCTTTGGCTGGCTAGTGGGGGGAAGCTCAGGAGGTGAGGGACGGCCGGGTGCTCACCCGCGTGTAGGAGGCCTCTTCTCCATCCTGCAAGGGGACAGACAGTGAGCTTTCCCCGGTAACCGTGACCAGCAGGAAGCACGCGGTGCACAGGGCCACGCAGGAAATGCTAGACTTACGCAATTCTTCTTGAAGTTGCTCTGAAAAAATAAACAGAAACACATGAACGTCCTCAACACGAATAGCTCTCTGCACGTGAGTCATTGGTAAACAAAGGCCTAGCTCTTTCTAAGAATACCCCCTCTCCCTGCCCCACCCCCACCTCTCGGAAGCACCAGGTCCCAGAAAGGAGGTAGGACCAGGTGGCTGGACTGTCTTGGCTCAGTTAGGTTTGCTTTCTTTCAGCAACAGGATGCTCTCTGCAGCCAGGTGGGTGGATGCAACATCTGAGGAAGGCGAAAGGGAGCTGGGGCGGGGGGGGGGCGGGTGATGGGACGCAGAGCCCCAAGCCCTGACACAGTCCAGTTTGTTCTCTGTGCGTGTTCTCTGTCCCCCAGGCTCCTGCAGCCCAGCGGTGTCCTGGGGACAGCAATGACCTGCCTTTTTACTCTTTCACTTTTGTTAGACCGTTCTTCCTCCCTTTCCCCACATGTTCTTTCCCCCGCTCCTTACGTGCCATCTCTTTCTCTTTATTTTCAAGATCTTTTTCCAGGGACAGAGCTTCTTTTCTCCTGCGGAGTTTCCTGACGAGACAGATGCTGCCGAGGATGAGGAGGAGGAGGAGCAGAGCAGGCAGGACGACAGCCAGGGCCCCCATCCAGGGGAAGGGAGACGAGCTGGGGATCAAGGGTTCTGGAAGGGGGGCCAGAGAGGTCCCAGTGCGTGAGGCCAGGGCGGTCCGGGGGGAGAACCATCACAGGGAAGAAAATCAGATTTGCCCTCAGAGAAGAGGCTCCCACGCCTGAGTTTTGAGGGTATTTGACGTTCCCCCTGTGATGCGGGGAGAGGCCTCCGCTCAGCTGCTGCCCCAGCTCTTCAGGGCCCAGCATCCTCCCACTGCAGCCCCTTCCCCAGCCTCGCTGGGGCTCCGCTCTGTCTGCTGAGGACGCTGTCCTCACGGGCTGGGCCCCCAGAGGGCAGGGAGCTAACCTGGAATGAAGATCACAGAGTCCTTCTCCTGGCCGAGCAGCGTGTTGTTGACGGAGCAGGACATGTTCCTCACGGAGCTGTCCGCGATGATCACGGCCAAGGTGACCCTGAAGAGGCCGTCAGCATCCTGGGCGTAAGCCTCCTCCAGGGCGGGTGTGACCTCACCATACGGGTCCCTCCACACTGCGTGGGGCTCGGGGTACCACCCTTCCGACGTGCATTCCAGCCGGATGCCCTCATCCTCATGGCCCTTCATCTCAATGAGGGGCGTGGAGCCCAGGCCTGGGGACAGAAAAATACGTCTAAAGTCTCTAATTCTGAAGCATGTTCTTGGTAAAGATGCTCAGAGATCTCTAACAAGGAGCAACAGAATCATCTGTGGGGTTTAGGAAGCTTGGAACAGAGCATCTCGGAGGGAGGGGGGGAGGGCAGTGGGTGGGAGGTGATCAACCAAAGACCTTGTATGCATATGTGCCTGGCCCATGGCCACACACAATAGGTGGTGAGGGCCTGGGGTGGGAAGGGGGTGGCTTGGAGGGGGTCAATGGGGGAAAGGGGAATATACACAACATTTTCAACAATAAAGGTTTTTAGAAGCGTTAGGGATTAAACGTTCTCCCTGCTCAAGGATCCCCTGTGCTCTCTGTGCTTCTCAGGACTCCATGCCCACAGCTCAGCAGGGCAAAGCCATTGGTTGGGCCCTGGGGCAGGAGGAGGCTGTCCTCCGAGGTTGAAGGGCATTCTAGGGAAAAACCTACTGGACTGGCCGACCGGTCGCTCAGTGGTTGAGCATCGACCTATGGACCAGGAGGTCATGGTTCCATTCCCTGTCAGGGCACATGCCCGGGTTGCATATGGGGGGTGTGCAGGAGGCAGCCGATCCATGATTCTCTCTCATCATTGATGTTTCTTTCTCTCCCTCTCCCTTCCTCTCTGAAATCAATAAAAATGTTTTAAAAAATATATATTAAGAACAAAAGAAAACAAAAAAAAGACCCGCCGGGGCTGCCGGGGCCTAAGGTTCAGCTCTTAGGAGAGACTCGACGCACCTGCCACCACCAGGCGCATGGCGGCCTCGTCATAGGACCTGCCTCGCTGGAAGTAGCAGCGGTAGACGCCGTCGTCGTGGGCTGTGACGTTGTGAATGACGAGGGCCACCCTCCCCTGGCTAATGTCCTCGCTCACAAAGGTGGTCCGTCCGCGGTACTGTGCCATCTGCTCCTCGGGCCTCTCGCGCCCACCCATGTACACCAGCACCGCCGGGGAGAGCCGAGCCCGGCACCACCGCACCTCCATGTCCTCCGCGCTTTTCTCAGGCGACAGGTGGCAGTGGAGCGCGGTGCGTTCTCCCACCATGGCCAGGATGGGCTCATCCGGTCCCACGACTGTAAACTGGGCTGCGAGACAGAGGCACAGGCTCAGGCGGAGCACGGGCCATCGGACATCGAGGGCAGGAAGGCGACAGGGGCCTTACAATCTGGTAGGTAGAGCAGCTGAATCAATCTGAAAAGTAATCCTATTATTTTAAATCTTAGAACACAGATACTTATGTGAATAGGGATTATGGTTCTTATATGTGAACAGGGGTTACGTTTTTCTTAAGTTTCCTTTCCAAGCGAAGTGATTGGGGAGGTGACTCAGCTGTGTGTCCAGAGAGCAGAACCCATAAGCAGGGTCAGGCCAACCCACCAGGAGGCAAAACACCATCTGATCAAAGGCATTTCATCGCCTGAGGACTAAGGACAATAGCTGACATCTGAGACCCCCAGGCCTGCACACAGCACCCAGCCCCTTCCCCTTTATCATCCTGTTCCCTGCACCTGCTGGGAGACAGCACTTGATGCTTAAAAACGCCCTGTCTGCTTGGTGGGCTGGCCTTCTCAGTAAACGCCTTATAGGCCTCAACCTGCCTTCGTGATTGGACACAGCCACAGGCAACCCGAGCCCGCCAAAGGAAGTGGCTCTTCTCGGGGACAGCTATTCCTGTGCTGAGGGGTCTGGGGGCCAGTCGCTGTGGCTGGTTCGAGCTAGAGACACCTAGTAAGTACCTACCGAGGTGGCTAACGCTTGGTGAACAGAACACAGAGAGGCCCACACTGGGTACCTACAGACCCTGTGCTTAGAGGTGTCCTGGCCCCCAGTCCAGCCCGGCCAGGGGGAGGTTGGGACTGGAACTGTCCAACAGGGTAGCCGCCAGCCAGTCCCAACTGAAACCTGCTGTCGGTGTGAAATGCACACAGCCCTGGCCGGTGTGGCTCAGTGGATAGAGCGTCCACCAGCCCTGTAGGGTCCCGGGTTCAATTCCAACCAAGGGCAGGTACCTTGGTTGCAGGCTCCTTCCTGGTCCTGGTTGGGGCACGTGCAGGAGGCAACCAATCAATGAGTTTCTTTCACATGGATGATGTTTCTCTCTGTCTTTCCCTCTCTCTTCCACTCTCCCTAAAAATCAATGGAAAAATACCCTCCCATGAGGATTAAGAACAACAAAAATTTGAATGAGGCCCAGCCAGCCCAGCCAATTGTGGGGGAGCACGGGACTTGGTTGGAAGGTCTGTAAGGAGGATTCTCCGAAAGGTCGGGGCCTCTGGGGGGACCTTGCCGAAGGCGGCAGCCCTACCTTGACTTTTCCAAACAAGTCCGAGCCCCGGGGTGTTTTGCTAGAACCTCTCTGTTTAGTCTTTAAAGACCTGACTTTGTAGGACCAGGTGCTTTCTCAGGGATACTCACCCAGCTGATTGTATCTGAGGTTAATTTCAGTTCAAGCTGTTGTGACAATAAAAGCCAACGGAGGCAGGTGAACAGGGTACTTGGTGGCGACAGCCAAGAAGTGCCCTAGCCTCTCTCACAGAAACGGGTGTTAGAGCATCTGTCCATCCGTCACTCAGGGTCTTCCGGTCAGCCCCAGCAGCCAATCAATGATTCTCTCTCATCATTGATATATATATATATATATATATATATATATGTATATATATATATATATACATATATATATATATATATATATATATATATATATATCCTTTCCTCTCTGATAAAGTTTGAATTATATTTTGGTTACTTGTTACTTGGGGGTTATGTGCCTTTGAACTGGGGGCGCTGGTGTGAACTCAGCGAACAAGTGCATAAGGGTGTGAGTACATACAGAGGGAAGTGTGGCAGCGCCCTACCTGAGACCAGCGTCCACCTGAGACCATCCCCCACCTGAGACCATCCCCCACCTGAGACCATCCCCCACCTGAGACCAGCGTCCACCTGAGACCAGTCCCCACCTGAGACCATCCCCCACCTGAGACCATCCCCCACCTGAGACCATCCCCCACCTGAGACCATCCCCCACCTGAGACCATCCCCCACCTGAGACCATCCCCCACCTGAGACCATCCCCCACCTGAGACCAGCCCCCACCTGAGACAGCACCTACCTGAGACCATCCCCCACCTGAGACCGGCCCTTACCTGAGACAGCACCTACCTGAGACCGGCCCCATCTGAGACCATCCCCCACCTGAGACCAGCCCCCACCTGAGACAGCACCTACCTGAGACCGGCCCCCACCTGAGACCATCCCCCACCTGAGACCAGCCCCCACCTGAGACCATCCCCCACCTGAGACAGCACCTACCTGAGACCATCCCCCACCTGAGACCAGCCCCCACCTGAGACCGGCCCCACCTGAGACCATCCCCCACCTGAGACCATCCCCCACCTGAGACAGCACCTACCTGAGACCATCCCCCACCTGAGACCATCCCCCACCTGAGACCAGCCCCCACCTGAGACCATCCCCCACCTGAGACCAGCCCCCACCTGAGACCGGCCCCCACCTGAGACCGGCCCCATCTGAGACCATCCCCCACCTGAGACCAGCCCCCACCTGAGACAGCACCTACCTGAGACCGGCCCCCACCTGAGACCATCCCCCACCTGAGACCATCCCCCACCTGAGACCATCCCCCACCTGAGACCAGCCCCCACCTGAGACCATCCCCCACCTGAGACCAGCCCCCACCTGAGACCGGCCCCACCTGAGACCATCCCCCACCTGAGACCATCCCCCACCTGAGACCAGCGCCGACAGGCCGAGGAGGGGGAAGAAGAGCAGGGGGTCCGGCAGGGAGACGCGCAGGGAAGCCGCAGGCTCCATGGCACCGACGACCAGTCACCGGGGAGGCGGGGCGCAGGCCGGGGGCGCAGTCACCGGGGAGGCCGGGACGCAGGCCGGGGGCGCAGACCGGGGGAATGGCCAGAGACCTGGCACCGCAGTCCTGATCAGCAAACGTCCTGTGACTCGCGTTGGTGCCATCAGAGCCCCCACCTGTGTCCTGGGCACCCCCTTCCTCTCCGGTTCAGGGTCGTCCCCACAGACGGACTCCGAACATTCCATGGCCTGAGCCAGGCACCTCGATCCCCGGCTCGGCTCACTGCTCAGCCAGAGCTCGGTTTCCGCAGGGTCACCCGATAGCTTTCCGCCTCCCCCCTTCCCC
Source organism: Cnephaeus nilssonii (assembly GCF_951640355.1). Taxonomy (NCBI): domain Eukaryota; kingdom Metazoa; phylum Chordata; class Mammalia; order Chiroptera; family Vespertilionidae; genus Cnephaeus; species Cnephaeus nilssonii. The sequence continues at coordinate 422,210 of NC_137092.1, forward strand.
CCTCCCCATCCTCCCCCTCCGCCTCCCCCCTTCCCCCCTCCCCATCCTCCTCTCCCTGTCCCCCTTCTCCTCCTCCTCCTCCCACCCCCTCCGCCTGTGCGCCCCCAGGTGAGGCCGCCCGGAGACCCCGGGAACCCCCTCTCCGGGACCCGCCCCCCCCCCCCACTGGGCTCCCTCCCGCCCCCACGCGGAGCGCAGCGCCCTCCGCGCACCTGTCGGACTTCGCGGCGGCGTCTCCTTTCCTCCGCGGACGCAGTGACGTTCCTGTTCCCTCGGCCACCCGCCCGCGGGCTCAGGCACGACCCGGAGCAAACCTTCCCGCCCGCGGGGAGGGAAACTCCCCCTCTCCCCCCAACAGGGGCTGGGGGGCTGGGGGGCTGGGGGGCTGGAGGCTGGGACCTGTGTCCTCTGGGACCCGAGTCCCAAGATTTCCAGGGACCGTTCCGAGTCCGGGATTGGCCGGCGGCGGGTCAGCCAGCCAATGGCGTCCGAGTCCGTGCCCCATCGGTTGCTAGGTAGAATACGCAGAAACTGCTTCAGCAGCAAACAGGCATAACTGCGAATCGCTTTTTGAAACGACCTGGCCTTTTTAGTTCCCTTTTCTCCCTTTTTAAACAATGATGTGTTTATTGATTTTAGGGAGGAAGGGAGAAGGAGAGAGACAAACATGGAGAGAGAATCACTGACCGGGTGCCCCCTGCACGCCCCCCCCCCCCCCCCCCCCCCCACACCGGGGATGGAACCCTGACCTCCTGGTTCACCGGCTGACGCTCAGCCGCGGAGCCGGGCCCTTTTCCTTTCTTTAGAGAAATGGAGTTTCTGCTCCAGTCTTGCCATGCCCTGCGGACTGTGGCGTCGCTGCTATGAAGACAGAGGCCCGTGTACACGTGTGTGTGGTTGGGGTTGGAAGCGCGCAGGGCTGAGGTGAATGTAAGCACCCTCTTCCCAGAGCCCAGGGATCTCTTTAGAGTAGCTGGGCTGGTGGGGGGCTGGGAGGTGGGGACTCAGGGAAGGGCTGGGGGGAGAGAACAGAGCCAGCAGCTGCTAAGGAGACCTGTGACTCTGAAACCATGGAGTGAGACGGGAGGAGGCATGAGAGGAGGAAGCCCTCTTTCCCTGCGAGGTGGCACCGGTGTCCGCAGGACCATGGCAGCCATCAAAGGCTCCGCCTGCCAGGTGATGGTCTGGTGGGCCCAGCACCCCTGTGCTCAACGATGCTCCCTTCCTGGGCCCCACAGACCCCAATCGGACCATTGTGTGCATTTCTTCTAGAAAAACCTTCCCAAGGCACATTTCACAGCATTCCCCACCTGTGCCTAAAAGCGTTCTCTGGAGACCGCTAATTTCCTTCTGACTAAATTCAACACTGCAGTTAGCACACAAGCAACTGCCCTACCAGCAGTTATTCCACGACAGGGACTCTGTGCCCCATGCCCTTCTGTTCATCTGAGTTGTTCCCTCACATCTGCCTCCTGGGAAAACAACTCCAGATGCTCCCAGCCTGGAGTGCTCCCTCCGTCCCACCACTGCAGGGAACTCAATTCTGCCAACAACCAGAATTAGCAAAAAACAGACTGTTCCCTAGACCCTCCAGAAGGGAGCCCGGCCTGCAGACACCTGGATGTCAGCCCGGCCATGGCCACACTGGGCTTCTCACCTGCAGAATGTGAAGTGTGGAATCTGTGCTGCATTAGGTCATGAAGTTTGTGGTTTTATTACAGCAGCATACACAGCTAATACAATAGGGATTTTTTTGAAAATGTGGTGGGTAAACCGTGGGGTGAAAATCTGGAAGAAGCTCATTTGCAGAGTGAAGATTATTAACCAATTTATTTAACAAATGTAACCTGACAACCACCTGCCGTGTGGAGGGGACACAGTGGTGACCAATCACAGTGATGGTGATGGAGTGGCTCTTCCCCAGGACCCAACAGTTAAAGGAACCTCCAGGAACATCAATGCATGCTCAGCGTGGCGTGTCCCTTTCCTGGAGATGGGGCTACAGTGTGATAAAAAGTTCACTGCAGTTCACCTGACTCCCTCCCCCAATTCATGCCTCACACGTGAGCTTCAGGGATGAAGCTGGAGGGTTGGTTGGGCTTCATGGTCACAGGTCACAAGCTGGTTAGGAGTTTGGCCTCTAGTCCCTTCTCAGCCCCAGGTGATGTGGTCACTGTGAATTCGTTCTGTGGACGACGTCATCATGGACAGCCAGCCAATGGAGCAGTGGACCATGGCTCTGACAGTCCCTCTTGAAGGAACCAGGTGGGTGTGGCCTTCCTAGTCACCTACAGTGACCTTCACCCTGGGGCCCAGAGAAGGAACCTCAGGCTGCCCATGACCCTGCCCAACAGGAACACTGGCTGCAAAGGAACAGACTCGAGGTAGAGGGAGGGTCAGAGGTCAAACACCTCCTAGCAGCACCAGTTTCTGCATGAATTACATGTCACTTCCCTGGGCCCTGCCTCCCTTTCCACACGTTCAATGAGGCCCCCTCACAGGGGTGCTGTGAGGATTGGTGAGTGAAAGTCACCTGAAGCCTTTAGCCCAGCACCCACCACATTCTATGTTATCTGTGAGTGTGAGCTATGGTGGCAGGAAGATAACTGAGTCACTTTGGAAAGTTAACTTCCTGCACCCAGGTCTCCTCATCTGTCATGTGGAAAAGTTGAAAGATAACTAGTAAAGTGCTTTACTCAGTGAGTTTTTAGTATGTTCCTGCTTGAGGTTTTGCTGTTAAGCAGGCCCTCAGCTCAGGGCTGGGCAGGGGGAAGCAAAGACTGACCTTCCTGAGGGTCCTCATTGCCATCAGCTGAGCCTGAGGCCACTGAGGTCTCCAGGGAAGGGCCAGGCAGTGGGTCAGACACAGGGGAACTCCCCACTCCTTTCAGTGCTGGGCAAATGGTCAAGGCAGTGGGCTCCCATTTGCAAACCTTGAAAACAGGTGACAGAGACCCAGAGAAGGAAGCATGTGAGAATGTGAAGATGTGGATTCCATCGATGGCATTATAGAACTTGACCTTCCCCCTCTCATAGTTCAGGAAAACCCCCACTCTTTTAGGAGGTTTGGCCATTGTGATTTTGCTCCAGGATTCTGTTTGAGCGTGGAAGTCATGCCCTTTGAACAGTCCTATTGTCCAGAATCCATTCTGGGGTGTTATTTTAACATATTTTTTTCTCTCCACATGCTCCCTACACACCCCTAAATCCCACTGTTCCCTGTCCCCCACCTCCACCTCCCAGAAGTGTCTGCCTGACGGGAAGGTCTCACGGCCCAGCACACAGGTATGCTCCTGAAATCTCCTGGGGTTGTCTGGCAGTCTCTTCCTTATTCCTGCCCAGTTCAGGCTCCTCTGGTCCTCAGAAATAAGGAGGGAGGGGTGTGCAGTGTCTGGATCCAGAGTCACATCCGCTGCAGAGAGTTCCAATGGTGTGGGGTCAGCCATGGTTTCCAGAAACGAGAGCCTCTGGCTCCAAGGCTTGGGTCTGGCTGGTGAGACTCAAGCCCAGAGCCTGGGGTCCCAGCCTGCCCTGCGTGTGACCCCTCAGCAAAGGCAAGAGAAACCACAGGGCCAGGTGTTCAGTGAGGAAGGGGACTGTGAGAAAGGCTGAGGTCTGCCTAACCTGCCCTCTCAAGTGGCCACCTTCCTTCTGTCTTTCTCCTGTTTCCTCCCCAGAAGGACTGAGCCCACCTGTGCTGCTGAGTCAAATGGATTCCAAGGGCCCCAGCCCTTGCTCTACCCTCTTGAGCTGGACGACTTCCTTTTCTGCACGGTGTCTTTCACACACACACACACACACACACACACACACACACACACACACACAAACACGCTATGTAATGTCACAGGTCTCAATGTGATATCTGTAAAATGGGAATAAAAATACTAATCTTTAGGGTGAAATAACACAGAATGTGAGCTATATTTAGCGAAACCCAGGCATTGAGGAAGCATCTAGTGTGATCATAGTGACCAGGTCTCTGCTGTGCTGGGGCCGTGCTGGGCTCTATGTGATCTTCACTCCCCACCTGCCCCTCCCTCTTTGCCCAGGAATTGTCCTCCTTGGGCAGCATCACTGGGCTCTCTTGCCTCTGGTCACCTGTTGGCTTTGGCCAAGGGCAGGTACTGGCTGAAGACTGGAGGGAAGGAAAGAGAGGCACAGCCCCATCCTCCCCACTTCCTGTGATGGAGATGCTCCAACAGAGCACACCTCCTCTCAGGCGGCCTCTCCCTGAGCCCCAGCCTCCTCAGGGCTCCAGTGACTGCTCCCCATCCCTCTGCCTTGGGCCTGGAGGTGGTGACAGCTCCCACTGTTGTGAGCCTGGGGCACTGCTCATCCTTGTGCTTTCTCTTACAATACCCCTGTCTCTGGAAGTAGGTCCTTCCCTAAACCCTCTGTAATCACTGGGTAGATGTGCCTGAATCAACACAACCCCAACTCTGTGTCTCTGATTTCCTTCATCTTTTCATGCTGTGACCTTTGACCAACCTCACTGTTCTTAGCAGGCACACCAAAGCCTTCAGGGTGATGATGATGTATATTCCTTAAAATGTAGCCATGAACAGTTTTGTTAGTAACACTAGAATGACATGACCACGGAGGTCAACACCAACCGTGATGGTATCGATTATGAAGAACCACCCACCACAAGACCACCAGGAGGGGTGGCTGGTGCTGCCACACTCCTTGTTCCTTTGTCCTGTCAATCATTAGTGCCCGAGTTATGTGTTAAAGATGTACTGTAACAGATCCGTTAGTGGTGAATAGTCTGTGCAGACTGACACACAGTGACTAAGTGGCTCCAACCCCATGCCCCTGTGAGTAAATGAATCTATAATATGGTCTTTCATAATATAAGGAGTCGCCTACATCGTTTTTAGGTTTTTATGAACCTTCTCCTGACTGTGGTCATTACTGTCAGACACACACCCATCATGAACAGACCATCACTTCCCTCTAGGAGTTTTCGATGAACACACACGTATCACCTTGTCTAGTCTTACCTCCAACCTCACATAGTAGAATTGACCACCATTATCTCAAAGGGACTCAGAGACACAGCACACCTTGAGAAGGCTCAGGGCCGGAGGGACAGCAGCTGGGCCAGGTCACCTCCTCCCTCTCCCACCAGCCCCTGCCCCCCGTTCTACCCCTCATGCCTCCTCCTTCCCACACAGACCTGGGGAAGCCAGGGGCAGCAGCTGTCCCTGGATCTCTTGGCAGCAGATGGGCACACTGTGGGGACCTCATGCCACAGACTCCAATGTCCCCCAATCAATAGCTGGATAAGAAAAAGGGAGCCAGGCCCCTCTGTTGTTCTCCCTGGGAACACACAGTCATTCACTCACCAGGTTGGTAAAGGGCTATCCAGGAAAGCTCATCATTCTCTTCTCTCCCTCCCCCCACCATTCTCCTCACTGAGCCTCTTCCCTCTCCTTCCCACCAATATCTAGTTTCCTTCCTCCACAGCTCTGAGGATGAGGCATGAAAGCTCTCAGAATGTGGGTTTCCCTCCATCACGGTGGGGCTGTGGGTGACGGGGCCAGGCCTTGCCCAGGAGTGGGCGTGTGTGGCAGCAGGTGAGGGAATGCTGGAACTGGAAGGTCCTCTCTGGGGGTCAGGAAAGGCAGGGTGGTCCTCCCAGAACATGAGCTCTGAGCAGGGTCTGATGATCCCTCACCAGCACAGAGAGGGTTGAAGGGCTTTGTACACAGGTGCCAGGACCAGAGAGCACGAGTCACTCACCAGGATAGGCCTGAGCCCTGTCACCCGCAAAGGAAGACAGGCAGTCACCTCACCTGTCCTTTCTGAGTCCTTTCCTCTCTCTCCCTGTTGACCCCCACCTCACCTCCCTCTGCCTGTTCAGTTCCCTACTCCCCCTCCTCTTTAAGGTCACCTGCACCTAATGACCTGCAGGCACCAAGAGGGGCTTTCCCAGCTGCAACTGCAGGTCCGTCTTGTACGTGTCTGAACAGCAGTCACCTTTAACCATCGTCTCCCTTCCTGAAGTTTCAGTTACCCTCTGTCAACCACAGTTGGAAAATGTTAAATGGAAAATTCCAGAAATAAGCAATTCATAAGTTTTAAATTGCACATCATTTTGTGTAGCGTGGTGACACCCTCACATGCCAACCTGAGAACCATCCCTGTGCCCAGCATGTCCACCCTGTGTTTTTCCCATGAGCCACTTAGTCACTGAGGAGCCAGCTCTGTGGTCAGATCTGCCTCAGCATCACAGGGCTTGTGTGAAAGTCCCCCTTCTGTTCCTTAATAATGACCATCAACTGCAGTGATGCTGGCCATTGGGGTGTGGCAATGAGAAGCCTTCCTTAAAGGGAGAAGGAGAATCCCACTATACACAGGGTGCGGTGCTGTCTGTGGGCCAGGCACCCACTGGGGTCATGGATCCTGTGCCCCTGGCATCCGAGGTGCCTGTCTTCCTCCTGTACCTGGCTAGGCTTGCCGTGTGCATACGTGTATGCATGTGTGTGCTAGAACCCACCCACCTCAATCTGCATGATTTCCTGCCATTTTCCAAAAAGAATTGGGCGACTTCATGGGAGAATTTCAGACACTGCTTTTGCGCAGTTATGATAAATCTGGGACAACTGACACCAGCCCCTCCTCCTGAAGAGAATGTTCTCTCTGCTTCCGGTTTCCTCTCAGCAGCCTATAGATCGTGTAGAGCAGCCAGGGAGGGAGGACCTCCCATCCTGAGTCCGTCTCCCCCTTTCCTTTCTGGGGTTCCCTGGATATCTGAGTGTGAGCAGCCTGGTGGAGAGAGCCTGACCCCTTTCTCCAGGGAGGAAACCCTGCCCGACCTCCCCCATCAGCATCCTCATTCCTTCCCCTGGCAGTCAGGGGTGAGGAAGGGGCTGGACAGATCCCAGAAGAGAGTCTCAGATGTGGGTCCAGGTACTCACATGCCAGGTACTTCTTCTTCCTTCTCTCTGCAGGGGAAATGGGAGGGGTCGGTGAGGCGGGTAACCAGGGACCCCAGAACCCTCCTGGCAGGGGGATCGGGACTTACTGAGCTCTATCTTTAGTGTCTCTGAAAATAAGCAGAAAGAGAAGGTGCTGTCATGGGGACAGAAAGGGGGACCCGCGTGGTGGGTGGGCGGCCGGGGGCGGGGAGGTCCCACCCACCTGCAGCCAGGCCTCACCTTTGGCGCTTCGCTCCCACTGCCTCAAGGCCTGGATTCTCTTCTGCTGTCGCCACCATGAGAACGCCGCCCCCACTAGGAGCCCCAGCAGAACCGGAATGGTCACCCCCACGGCCACCTGCCAGGGCTTCGTGCTGGAGAAGACGCGATCTGCAGAGGGAAAGCCTCAGCCACTGGCCTGAAGGGGTCACTGGGGTCTCTTGGGAGAGGAAGTGACATTTCTCTTCCCAAAGTGCCCAAAACTCTACCTGTCATGTAGACTAGTGTTCTAATGTCTGGCTCTCATATAGGAATAGTTCGAATATAATGTACATACAAAGTCATTGGAGTCTCTTCTCCACTCACACCCTCCTCCCCCCTTTATCACGTCTCATCAGTCAGAAGGTGACTTTTGGGGCTGGAGGGCTGGGTTCACATTCTGGGTCTTCTGCTGAGCAGCTCTATGACCTTGAACTAATGACTTAGCCTTTCTATTCCCAGTGTCCTAATCGGCAAGAACATTAAATTAATGCTTCTTAAGTCCCTAACACAACAACAGTGCCATGCAAGAGTTTATTCATTTTAAAAACATAACTATCTTCGAGATCCAAGATGGCAGCCGATGAGATGGCAGGCTGCAAGATAGTATGTGAGTAAGAGAGTGAAAGGAGAGTGCCTGGATGTGCATGGAGTGTCTGTATGTGTGAGGGACAGCTATATTCCACAGGGCTGTCGGGGACTGGAGGACCAGGCTCCCCTGGCCGGGCAGCCTCTACTGCTGCTGGAATCTCTCCTGGTGTGTCCAGCTATGCTGCAGAGACAACACTATCTTGAAGGGGAGGACGGCTGTGATCGGAAGTCCAGCCTTACCTTCAACCAGGGAGACCTCAGATCCTCCCAGGACCCTACAACCACAATGCCCAGGGACCAGCTCCCTCAGCTGCGAACCCACGAACACGGAGACTCCAGCCTCCCCGGCCACGGGCACCTAAAAATTTTGTCCAGGGGGAGACAAGGTGGCAGCCAAATACACAGATGGGTCTTGAACTTTCTCACAGAGGAGATGGAAGAAACAGCTGCATGAAATAACACCCAACCAGAATTGGAGAATTAAACACAGCTGGTGAGGCAATCTGTGGACAGAAAGGTCAGAGATCCCCTAGGCAGGCATCCTCAAACCACGGCCCGCGGGCCACATGCGGGTGTTTTTGCCTTTTGTTTTTTTACTTCAAAATAAGATATGTGCAGTGTGCATAGAAATTTGTTCATAGTTCTTTTTTTAAACTATAGTCCGGCCCTCCAACGGTCTAAGGGACAGTGAACTGGCCCCCTGTTTAAAACGTTTGAGGACCCCTGTGCCTAGAGAGAGAAATAAGCTCTGCCTCTTCAGATTCATCTCAGTGTTTGTTGTTTGGGTGTTTGTTGTTTGCATTTTTTGGATTAGTTGTTCTGTTTTCTTTTTGGAGTTTCTCCCCACATACATATATTTCCCCCCCCCTTCTTTTGTCTTTCTTTTCTCTCTTACATTTTTACCTTTTGCACTCTTTTCTCTCCCCTAATTCTCCTTTCTCTGGTGGTCCACTTTATTTGGGGTTATTGGTATCGTGAATCCATTTGTGTTTGGTGCCCGGTGTGTTGTGTCTTGTTGTGTTGTATTTTGTGCCTTTAAGTCAATGCAGGAGAGAGAGAACTACATAACGAAACACACTGAGAGGAGCAAACATGGGAAGACAAACAGCCCCATACAAAAGAAAAGACGGAATCACCAGAAAAGGAAGTGAATGTAATGAGGCAAGCAATTTGTCAGAGAAAGACTTCAGAGCAATGGTCATAAGGACGCTGAAAAGGATGAAAGACAAATTCAACAATATGTGTAAGAATCAAGAGGAAATGAAAAAGAACCAAGAAGAAATGAAGAACATAGCTGGAATAAAAACATGATAGAAAGCATCAACAGTAGACTAGAAGAAGTGGAGGACAGCATCAGTGACCTAAAGACAAGATAGGAAAAAATACCCAAGCAGAGCATCAACTAAAAGAAAAAAAAAACCTTAAAAAATAGGAGGAGAGCCTAAGGGAACTTTGGGACAACACGAAATGAAACAACATCCACATAAAAGGGAGGAAAACCTGCTTGAAGAAATAATGACAGAAAACTTCCCTGATATTGGAAAGAAAAAACTCACAGAAGTCTAAGAAGCTCACAGAGTCCCAAACAAAATGAACCCCAAAAGACCAATGCCAAGGCACATTATAATTAAATTGGCAAACACCAATGACAAAGTAAGAATCATAAAGGATGCCAGAGAGACACAGAAAGTTACCTACAAGGGATCTCCCATCAGACTATCAACTGATTTCTCAACAGAAACACATCAGGACAGAAGGGAATGGAAATAAATATACAAAGTCATGCAAAGGAAGGGTCTGAATCCATGAATACTTATACCTAGCAAGGCTATCAATCAAAGTTGAGGGGGAAATCAGGAGCTTCACAGACAAAAAAGAACTCAGGGAGTTTATTACCACCAAACCAGCAATGCAAGAAATGCTAAAGGGTCTTCTGTAAAAAGAAGAAGTTGGAAGGGAAGAAGGAACACGGGCATGAAGAATAAAATGGTGACAAACAAGTACCTGTCAATAATAACTTTAAATGTAAATGGATTAAATGCCCCAATCAAAAGACCTAGGGTAGCTGAATGGATAAGAAAACATGACCCACATATCTACAGTCTACAGGAGACCCACCTCAGAACAAGGGACTTACACAGACTGATGGTGAAGGGATGGAAAAAGGTTTTTTAGATGAGTCAAAATGAAAAAAAAAAAAAAAGGTGGGGTAGCAATACTTAGAACTGACAAATTAGACCTCAATGTGAAGGCTATAACAAGAGATAAGGAAGGCCACTTTACAATACTAAAGGGAGCAATACAACAAGAAGATATAACTCTGGCAAACATATAGGCACCCAATACAGGAGCATCCAAATACATTAAAATATTTCTGGAAGATACCAAGGGGAAGACTGACAGCAATTCAGTCAAAGTAGGGAACTTTAATACCCCACTAACACCACTGGATAAATCCTCTAAACAAAAAATCAGCAAAGAAGCATCAATCCTAAATGACTCACTAGATCAGATGGAAGTAATTGACATCTTCAGAGCATTTCAACCCAAAGCCACAAAATACACACTCTTCTCAAGTGCACACAGGTCATTTTCAAAGATAGACCACATATTGGGGCACAGGCAAAGTCTCTTCAACTTCAAGAAGATAGAAATCATATCAAATATCTTCTCAGATCACACTGTTATAATATTAGAAATCAATTACAATAAAAACAATGAAAAAACAAACACATGCAGGCTAAATAGCATGCTATTAAACAATGATTGGGTTACCAAAGAGATCAAAGAAGAAATAAAAAAACATCATCGCAACAAACAACAATGAACACACAACAATCCAAAATCTATGGAACACAGTGAAAGCAGTCTTGAGAGGAAATTTCATAACTCTACAGGCCTACCTCAAAAAACAAGAAAAAATTGTAATAAATTATTTAACCCTACAACTCAAAGAGTTAGAAAGAGAGCAACAAGAAAAGACCAGCATAAGTCAAAGGAAGGGAATAATAAAGATGAGAGCAGAGATAAACGACATAGAGACACACAAAAAAACCCCACATTACAAAAGATCAACAAAACCAACAGTTGGTTCTTTGAAAGGAGAAACAAGATTAATGAACCTCTAGCCAGGTTCACCAAGAAGCAAAGAGAGAGGACCCAAATAAACAAAATCAGAAACAAAAGAGGTGAAGTTACAACCGATCCCACAGAAATACAAAGATTATTAAAAAATACAATGAACAACTCTACTCCACCAAAATGGACAACCCAGATGAAATGGACATATTTTTAGAAAAATTCAAGCTCCCAAAACTCAATCAGGAAGAAGAAAATGACCTGAATAGCCCGGTAACCACCGAAGAAATTGAAGCACTGATCAGAAATCTTCCAGCAAACAAAAGCCCTGGTCCAGATGGCTTTACAGGGGACTTCTACCAAGCATTCAAAGAAGAACTAAAATCTATCCTCCTCATACTATCCAAAAAATTCGAGAGGAAGATACACTTCCAAACTCTTTCTATGAAGCCAGCATTACCCTAATTCCAAAACCAGATAAAGACACCGAGAGAGAGAGAGAGAGAGAGAGAGAGAGAGAGAGAGAGAGAGAGAAAGAGAGAAAGAGCGAGCTACAGGCCAAGATGAACATAGATGCTAAAATCCTCAACAAAATTCTAGCAAATCGGATCCAGCATGGCATTAGAAAGATCATACACTATGACCGAGTTTGATTTATTCCGGGGATGCAAGTATGGTACAATTTCCACAAATCAATAAATGTGATACAGCACATAAACAAACTGAGAGGCAAAAATCACATAATCATATCAATTGATGCAGAAAAAACATTCGATTCACTGATACTGATCCTAGGGCAATGGAATCTAAATAAAAAATAAACAAATGCCCGAGCCGGTGTGGCTCAGTGGATAGAGCATCGCCCTGAGGACTGAGGGGTCCCAGGTTTGATTCCGGCCAAGGGCACACGTGGGCTCGATCCCCAGTGGGGGGCGCGCAGGAAGCAGCCGATCAGTGATTCTCTCTCATCATTGATGTTTCCCTCTCTCTCCCTCTCCCTTCCTCTCTGAAATCAATAAAAATATATTTTAAAAAATAAATAAATAAACAAATGGAACTACATCAAAATACAAAGCTTTTGCACAGCAAAGGAAACCATCAACAAAACAACAAGAAAGCCCACTGCATGGGAGAACATATCTGCCAATGATATCAACAATAGGAGTTTAATCTCCAACATTTACAGGGAACTCATGCAGCTTAACAAAAAGAAGATAAACAACACAATAAAAAAATGGGCAACTGATCTAAATAGACACTTTTCAAAAGAAGACAGAAGGAAGGCCAAGAAACATATGAAAACCTGCTCAAAGTCACTAATCATCAGAGAGATGCAAATCACACCAACAATGCAGTACCATCTCACACCTGTCAGAATGGCTATTATCAACAAGTCAACAAATGACAAGTGCTGGCAAGGACGTGGAGAAAAAGGAACCCTCGTGCACTGCTGGTGGGAATGCAGACTGGTGCAGCCACTGTGGAGAACAGTACAGAATTTCCTCCTCTGCATAGGAGTCCCCATGAGTGGCATTTGCACTGTCTCTGACATTTTGTTATTATAACTGATGCACTGAGAAATAACTGTGTGCTCGCTGGTTTGGCTCAGTGGATAGAACATTGCCTGTGGACTGAAGGGTCTCAGGTTTGATTCAGGCCAAAGGCACATGCCTGAGCTGTGAGTTTGTTCCCCAGTGTGGGGCATGCAGGTGCCTGCCTATGACTCCCTCACATCATAGATGTTCCTCTCTTTCTCCCCCTCTGCCTTCCTCTCTCAAATCAATAAAAATATTTTTTTAAAAGAAATAACTTTGTCAATCAGTCATTTCACACAACCCCGAGCTGATCTGTCAGATAAATTCCTAGAACTGGGAGTTTGGGTCAATAAATAAATAGTTTGGATTAAGTTGTTCTACTGCACCCGGATATAAGCTGTGTCAATTTATACAAAAATATACCAAATAATAGCAACAAACATCAAAGACTGACTGTCTCCCCACAATCCTGCCATCAGTGTTACCAACGACATGGTTTTGTTTGCTGCCAATCTCACAGGTGAAAACATCTCCCTGTTTGGGGAGACGGGACATCCTTTCCCAGGTATTTCCTTCTGGGAACCATTCATTTTCTACTGAGCTGTTCTATGTTTGAGGAGCTTAGCCCTTTCTCCAGGACATGTCTGCACATAATTTCCCACTTTGTCATGTGTTTGCTGACCTTTACCATTTCCCCATCCCCATTGCCTGTCCCAGTGGGTGGCAGCTGGGAAGCTCAGAAAAGGTGACATAAACAGCTTCATGGGGCAAAGGACACCCAGATCCTTGCTCTGAGCCTTATGTTCACTGCAAAGACCCAGGTCAGCAGTAGACAGTCAGGCCTCCTTCTCCCAGTGGCCACAGCTGAGCACAGTATGGGGCCGGGCACTCACCTGCAATGGAGACCCTGGCTGTCTTCTCCTGGTTGAGCAGGAGGTTTCTGATGACACAGGAGACCCCCTTCCCAGAGCCGCCTTTCAGGATCACAGATGACGTGGCTGCATACAGACCCTCTCCATCTGTAGCCACAGGTGCTGTCATGGCGGGCAAGCTCTCTCCCCTGTCACCTCTCCACTCCACGTGGGGCTGCGGGTACCAGCCTGCAGACGTGCACTCCACACGGATCCCTCCATCCTCATAGCCCTTCATTTCAACATGAAGATCAGAGCCCAGGGCTGGGGAGGGAAGAGTGAGCCTGAGTCATGGGGAGGCCTCTGTGTTGGTGAGGGTCCCCTCAGGAATGGGGCACACTCCACTAGATCACGCAGGCAGGGTTCACTAAGGAGCTGTTTGCCACGTGTGCTGTGTGGGGAGACGGTTCCATGAGGTGAACACTGCCTGACCCTCATGGACCCTCAAGCTATATCCAGCTGGACCTGGGCCAGAACAGAGACTGCTTCCCACACATGCCCTCAGAGACACTTGGACTCCTCCCCCTGCCTGGTGCTGGTTCCTGGAACTGGCCCTCACCCGCCCTAAACATGTAAGTCATTCCCCCTTATCTGGGCGGGTCATGCCCCCGTACCCTATCTATCCTGCCTGTCCTGTGTGAGCTTGAGGCTTTGCCAGGTGGTGGGGAGTATGTATGCGCGTTCTATTGCTGCTGCCCAAGCTCTTCCTTGTATGAAAGTCACCGTAGTGAACTCTTGATATCATTAATCTAGAGTTTGCAGCCTTTTTTCGGGTCCTTGGACTCAGGGGAAGTTTATTTTGTGGTTGTGGAAGGAGAACAACTACATGGAAGAGAGCTGACCCAGGGCCAGGAACAGTGAGCTGTTACCACCAGTCCCTAAGCTCTTAACCCAGGGGAGGTGGGAGGAAGCCTTTTGAAGACTTGCAAGAACCCAGCCCTGTAGGGAGGGATTTCTTCAGAGGAGCTGTGGTCTCAGGAAGGGACTGAAGCTGGCTGAGGAGGCCCTGCAGGGAGAGAGCCTGGACCTCCCACCTCTACCTTCCTTCCTTCCTGTGCAAGGCAGGCTTGTGTCCTGACAAAGAGAAATGATGTTGGACATGAACAATGTCATGGAACAGCAGCATCAGACAAGGATGCTTTGCCCCTGTGATGGGTCAGGACAAAACAAGTCCATTCAGTCATCAGGTCTGAACACAGAATAAAACATGGACAGTGTCCAGTCCACAGCAACCAGCAACCATCCCCTGTCCTGGCTGTGAGTGACCAGTTACACCCCTCACCATCCTGACAGCATCTGATCCAGAGCAAAGCCCTCCTTCCATAAACCCTCCCCCAGTCCCCTATCAGACCCAGGAGGCTGCAGGAGGGGCGTCTTCACGTGGCTCAGGAGGAGCCGTTCCTGCAGGAGAACCTGTGTCTGCCAAGGGCCTAGAGAAGCAGAGGAGGAGGAGGGAGGCAGCTGCTGCTGTTAAGGCAGAAGTGCCTGAGGTGGGCGTGGCCTGTGTCCCCAGGCCCCACAGAAGGAGCCCAGAACAACCTCAGGCTCACCTGCAACCTTCAGCTCCATCAGTGCTTTTGCAAAGAAATTGGCATCTTGGAAATGACACTGGTAGGTTCCACTGTCAGAGGCTCTGACGTTCTGAATCCGCAGAGCAGCCTTCCCCTCAGCGATGTCCTCCCTTAAAATCGACGTTCTCCCTCGATATTCTGCCATCTCAGTTTCTTCCTTGCCATCTGCATATGCACGCACCGCCTGCCTGAGGCCAGATCGTACCCACATCAGGTCCATGGTCTCAGCGCTCATCATTGGGGACAGGTGACAGGGCAGCTCAGCGACGTCACCCACCATGGCCAGGATGGGCTCAGGGGGTCCAATCACAGCAAACTGAGCTGGTGAGCAGAAAGGGGTGCTGCATCAGGGGGAGCTGGAGGCCAGAGGGTAAGGGGGTGTCCCAGGCTGGGAGGGTGAGGTAAGAAACACCTGGACAGGCACTCAGTCCTGACAGGTGTACAGTCTGGACGGGCCTCCCAGGAGTGGGGAGGAGTCCAAGGTTCTGACTGGGCAATATAGGTAACTGCTCCAGGCACATAAATGCAGATGCTCCCTACCTGAGCAGGGCGTGAGCAGCTGGACCAAGGCGAGGCAGACGATGAGGTGGAGCAGATGGAAGGCCAGGGACCTCACCATTGTGGGCTGTTGTGCAGACAGAGAGACACCAGAAGGAGTGGGTAGAAATGACGACCTGGAGGAAGATGGAGAATCCACATGAGACCTCTGCCTCCCCAGGGCCGACTCCAGGTGCAAACACCATCACTGGTGACCCCAGAGCCTCCTCTCAAATGTCTGCTGGGAGTCTCTTCACCTTTGACTCCAACATGGAAAACCACCCTAAAGTATGAACCTTACGTGTACGTCCCTTGGCCCTGGCCTCATGGATGTCCTGGGCTCTGCTGTCCACTGTACTCACAAGCTTCCCCTTGTCCACACTTCCTGCAATAGCCTGTCCGTGCCTCCAGCATCTCACTGTGAGTAACCCAGGACCCCCCTCTCTGAGCCCCGATTCCACTGGGGCCCCTCAGTCTAAGCTCCACACCACAGCCCTAAGGTTCCTGCTCCCTCACTTCAAGCCTCCCCTCACCTCCAGGGGCTCCCACTGCACTCAGAGCAGCAGCTGGAGGCCTCTGCTCCCTGCACTCTCTGGTTTATCTGAACGTTTGAAATTTTAAGATCTCAGAGAGGGGAACATACTATCCACTGATTTTCAGGTACGGTTATTGCATTTTATTCCTTGTTATAAACAATTTTAAAATGAAAAGACTCAGAAAATAAAATTTATATAATTTACAATGGTAATCCTTTACTTTGCTTCACACGAATGTAAATATTTCTGGATCTATTTCGTAGATCATATATATATATATTTATATGCAATATACATGTATGTGTATGCATATATAAAATCTCAGTGCACTACCTGAGTTTTATATTTTACGGGGTGTCCCAAAGAAATATGTATACACTCTAATAGTTCGTGGCTCAATTTTGAAAATTAAATGTATTTTGCACTAGGCAGTTTGCTCAGTGGATAGAGCATCGACCTGTGGACCGAAGAGTCCCAGGTTCAGTTCCAGCCAAGGGCACAGACCCTGACTGCAGGCTCCTCCCCGGTCCGTTATCTGACATCGATGTTTCTCCGTCTTTCTCTCTGCCTTCCACTCTCCCCATCTTCTAGAAGTTTTGCGTCAGTTTTCTCGCCACCCGCACCCCCCTCCCCCACCCCCCACAAGCCAGCCAGGAACTCGCTGCGGGGCGGGCCCAGATGCTGCTTCCTGTCCCCCAAGATCTGGCACCCTGGACGGCGCCCGGGTCCCCGACCTGCTGCTGGGATGGGGTCTGGGCTAGGAATCCACCCCCACCCCCACCCCCACCCCCACCCCGCAACGCCCCACTCAGCAGTGGGAGGGGCAGCCCCCTCCTCTCCAGGCCCGGCCCAGCGCGCAGGCCCCCAACTCCCTCCGAGAGCCGGGACGTGCCTGCCCGCTCCCGGGGACGGCGCCTCGGGCTCCCCACCCTCGCGAGCCCGCACCCGGCCTCACCGGCAGCTGCCGCTCCGCTCGGCCGACCGGGGAGGAGAGGGAGGAGGGAAGCTTTTGGTGCGAGTCTGTAGGGTTCGCTCTCCCCACGTGCCTTCCTGCCCCGCCTCTGCCCACCGGCCCCCCTCTGCAGACAGAGAGAATTCTTTGGTGTCTGTGTATTCGCTGACTTTCAGGGGCTTGCATTGGGGTGCACCCTTTTAGCCAATGACCTCTGTTCCCAGGTTAGACTGACAGGCGAGCCCCTTTCCTCCATCACCCCGTCTTCACTGCACAGGTGCCCATCTCCCCTTTTGGACACCCCCCCCCTCCCCCAGTGATTTCCAGGGAATAGACTGGTGCCTGGGGAGTGTCAAGTGACAGCTTCCTGTTTGACATGAATTGTTAATTTTGAAAGTGAAACAGATGTACTTCTCTTCCTGTTAACGTTTAAGAACCTTTCACGGGGCACGAGGCAGCCCGGAGAGTTTGCTGATGCAGAAGGTGAAGGACACGGGCTAAGATTTCTTCCCCTCCGTCCCCATCTCTGTCTGGATCTCTCCACACCGCACACCATGGCAGCCACTGTGCAGCTGAGCACCGTCCCCTCGGTCTGTCTGGCCGCACAACGTGCCCCCAACGGGGCGGCTTCAAAAACAGACAATTGTTTCTCAGTTCTGGAGGCGGGAAGCCTGAGCTCCGCATCCCCACAGGGTGGTCCGACTTGTGCCCTAGCGTCAGGGGTTCGGGGCAGTCTTGGCATTCCCTGGTGGTGGGAGCACAGCCCTGTCTCCACCTTCATTCTCACGTGGTTCTTCCCCAGAAGCGAGTCTTTCTCCCGTTTCCCATGAAGAAGAAGCTGGGCAGCCCTGAGTTCCTGCTAAATGCAGCCGATGACGGGAATCCCACTAGGTGGTCGGTGAGAAGCCCTCTCTGGATTTAACTCGGCTGTGATACCATCACCCCTGGAGAGCCTCATCTCTGAGCTGTTTCACTTTATATTTTACTACACACGCGTGAGGGAGAGAGAGAAGGCTGACATTGATGGGGGTGGTAGGTGTGGGAGAATGGGCTTGAGGCTCTGAAGGCCTCAGCTCCCCAACCACCACCCTGGGGTGTCCGTCAGATTGTGTTATTGGCTTAAACAATAAAGATTTCTCAGTTAACAACTAAGTCCTGAGGTTAGGAGGCAGCGGCACTCTGCAGCCCTCCCCCTACTGGTCTTTCCTGTTCCAGAGACACAGGGAAACTAAAGCTTATTGGGTGACGTGTCTCAATTCTATGAAATTCAAATGTCAGCCCGTACATAGGGTTTACCAGAAGCAGCGAACCCTTCCATCTAAGATTGTGCTACAAGAGGGGCTGTGGAGGAGACCCCATGGTCCGCACAGCCACAATATTAACACCGGCCCTTGACAGAGAAAGCATTTCTAGATCCCTGGGCCAAGTCTAGTCCTGACTAATTTCTAGGTAGAATACAAATAAGTTGCTTCAGCATGAAAAATGCACTGTTAATAGCCTTTTGAGATTATCTGGCCTTTTTATTTCCTTTTTCTCTTTTCAGAGGCAGTGGTTGTGTAAGTGTGTGTGTGTGTGTGTGTGTGTGTGTGTGTATGTGTGTGTGTGATTGGGGTTGGGGCAGGCATGTGTTGAGGTGAACGTAAGTACCCTCTTCCCAAAGCCAAAGAATTTCATTCAAGTTGCTAGACTTGTGGGGGACAGGAAAGATATTGGGGGACACGAGGAGGGGCCGTGGGATAAAGAACAGAACCAGACAGCATTTGTTATGGATACTTGTGACTCATTCAGAAAACATTCAGTGAGAGTCCTTGGGAGACTGAGTGACAGGCCAACCCCCTTTCTCTCTCTCAGGAGAACAGGACCATGGCAGCCAGCAAAGGCTCTGCCTGCCAGGTGATGGTCGGGTGAGCCCAGCACCCCCACACCCACCCGATGCTCCCTTCCTGGGCCCCACATACCCCACTGAGCCACTGTGTACATTTCTCCTAGAATAATCTTCCCAAGGCTCATTTCACAGCATTCCCCACCTGTGCCTAAATGTTTCTCTGGAGGCCTCCACTGAAGCCTAGTAGCATTCATCTCGGGTAAAAACTGCTGCTTAAACTTTGACCCTGCTATTCTGGCTTCTGCACACACCTGCTTGCATAAACAATAGGGTAGTAACTTCAGTTCCAGACTGAGACCTGGAAACTCACATAAATCACCCCAGAATATTGCCGGCCCACATCACAAAGGTTATTCTTCTGTGCCTGAGGACCAGAACCAGAAATTTCTTTCCTTGACTCAGTGGCTCCCAGAACTAAAATTATAATTAATCTTTGTAGATAACTAACTTCCTCAATTTAGCTTCTGTAACTGCTTTTTGCAAACCAGTTCCTCATTCCAAACCCAAAGATGTGATTGATACCTTTGTGATATTTGCCTGTATAAGCCTGTTGTTACCACATTCAGGGCTGCGAGATTTGGAGCCCCATCTCCCTCACAGTCCCCGGCTTTACTGATTAAATGACTCATTGATTTGGTTCTGCGTCCTGTGTATTACTCACGGGGTACATTACAACATGCGACCTTCTAAGTTTGACACTGCAGTCAGCACACGAGCATCAGTCCCACTAGCAGTTCTTCCACTGCAGGGTCTCTGTTCCCCAGGCCATTCCCTTCACCTGACTTGTTCCCTCACATCTCCCTCCTGAGAAAACAACTCTGGATGCTCCCAGCCTGGAGTGCTCCCAGCTTCTTCTGACCCCAGCAAGGAATGGCACCCTCGGTCCCACCACTGCAGGGAACTCAATTCTGCCAACAACCAGAATTAGCAAGAATCACACTGCTCCCTAGACCCTCCAGAAAGGAGCCCAGCCTGCAGAGAGCTGGAATCAGCCCAGCCATGGCTACGCTGGGCTTCTCACCTGCAGAAATGTGAAGTGTGGAATCTGTGCTGCATTAGGTCATAAAATTTGTGGGTTTTATTACAGCAGCATACACAGCTAATACAATAGGGATTTTGTGAAAATGTGGTGGGTAAACTCTGAGGAAGAAATCTCAGTTGAAGAGAGATTATTAACCAATTTATTTAACAAATGCAACCTGACAACCACCTGCCGGGGGGAGGGGACACAGTGGTGACCAATCACAGTGATGGTGATGGAGTGGCTCTTCCCCAGGACCCAACAGTTAAAGAACCTCCGGGAATATCAACGCATGCTCAGCGTGGCGTGTCCCTTTCCTGGAGATGGGGCTACAGTGTGAGAAAAAGTCCACTGCAGCTCACCTGGCTCCCTTCCCCAATTCATGCCTCACACGTGAGCTTCAGGGATGAAGCTGGAGGGTTGGTTGGGCTTCATGATCACAGGTCACAAGCTGGTGAGGAGTTTGGCCTCTAGTCCCTTCTCAGCCCCAGGTGATGTGGTCACTGTGAATTCGTTCTGTGGACGACGTAATCATGGACAGCCAGCCAATGGAGCAGTGGGCCATGGCTCTGACAGTCCCCCTTGAAGGAACCAGGTGGGTGTGGCCTTCGTAGTCACCTACAGTGACCTTCACACTGAGGCCCAGAGAAGGAACCTCAGGCTGCCCATGACCCTGCCCAACAGGAACACTGGCTGCAAAGGAACAGACTGGAGCTAGAGGGAGGGTCAGAGGTCAAACACCTCCCAGCAGCACTAGTTTCTGCATGAATTACATGTCACTTCCCTGGGCCCTGCCTCCCTTTCCACACGTTCAATGAGGCCACCTCACAGGGGTGCTGTGAGGATTGGTGAGTGAAAGTCACCTGAAGCCTTTAGCCCAGCACCCACCCCATTCTAAGTTATCTGTGAGTGTGAGCTATGGGTGCAGGAAGATAACTGAGTCACTTTGGAAAGTTAACTTCCTGCACCCGGATCTGCTCATCTGTCATGTGGAAAAGTTGAATATTAGTGAAGTACTTCACTCAGTGAGTTTTTAGCAGGTATGTTCCTGCTTGAGGTTTGCTGTGAAGCAGGTCTTCAGGCAAGGACAGGGCATGAGGAAGCAAAGGCTCACCTACTGCCTGAATGGTCTCAGAGCCAGGAGCTGAGTGTGAGGCTGTTCTGAGCTGCAGGGAAGGGAAACACTGTGAGTAAAAACCCACGCCATTTGGTGGTGGGCAAATGGTCAAGGCAGTGGGCTCCTCTGAGTAAACCCTGAAAAGAGGTAAAAGAGGCCCAGAGAAGAAAGTCGGTGGGAAGGTGTAAATGTGCAATCCATCCATGGCATCATAGAACGAGACCTCCCCATTCTCATAGTCCAGGAACACCCCCACTCTTTTAGGAGGGTTGGCAATTGTGAGTTTGGTCCAGGAATCTGTTCGAGCGTGGAAGTCATTTCCCTTCAACCGTGCTATTGTCCAGAATCCATTCTGAAGTGATATTTTAACATAATCTTTTCTCTTCACGTTCTCCCTACACACCCCAAATAGCCACTGTTGTTTGTTCCCCACCTCCACCTCCCAGAAGTGTCTGCCTGATGAGAAGCTCTCACGGCCCAGCACACAGTAACGATATTGAAATCTCTTGGGGTTGTCTGGCAGGCTCTGACTTGCTTCTGTATAGTTCAGGCTCCTCTGATCCTCAGAAATAAGGATGTTGGGGTGTGCAGTGTCTGGATCCAGAGTCACGTCCGCTGCAGAGAGTTCCAATGGTGTGGAGTCAGGCATGGTTTCCAGACCTGAGAGCCTCAGGCTCCAAGGCTTGGGTCTGGCTGGTGAGACCTGAGCCCAGAACCTGCGGTCCCAGCTGCCCTGAGTATGACCCTCAGCAAAGCCAAGAGAAACCACAGGGCCTGGTGTTCAGTGAGGAAGGGAGGGTGAGGAGGGCTGGGGTCTGCCTAACCCGCCCTCTCAAGTGGCCCCCTTCCTTCTATCTTCCTCCTGTTTCCTCCCCAGAACGACTGTGTCCACCTGTGCTGCACAGTCACATGGATTCCAATTCCAGCCCTTGTTCTACCCTCCTGAGCTGGACGACTTCCTTTTCTGCATGGTCTTTGTACACACACACACACACACACACACACACACACACACGCTATGTAATGTCACACTCTCAATGTGATGTCTGTAACATGAGAATAAAAGCACTCATCTTTAGGGCAGAATCACACAGGATGTGAGCTACACTGAGCCCAAGGCCAGGCATCTAGGAAGCACCTGGTGTGATCACAGGGACCAGGTCTCTGCTGTGCTGGGGCCGTGCTGGGCTCTATGTGATCTTCACTCCCCATCTGCCCCACCCTCTTTGCCCAGGAATCCATCCTCCTTGGGAAGCATCACTGGGCTCGCTGCCTCTGGTCACCTATTGGCTTTGGCCAAGGGCAGATATTGGCTGAAGACTGGAGGGAAGGAAAGAGAGGCACAGCCCCGATTTTCCCACTTCCTGTGATGGAGATGCTGCAACAGAGCATGCCTCCTCTCAGGCAGCCTCTCCCTGAGCCCCAGCCTCCTCAGGGCTCCAGTGACTGCTCCCCATCCCTCTGCCTTGGGCCTGGAGGTGGTGACAGCTCCCACTGTTGTGACCCTGGGGCACTGGTCATCCTTGTGGTTTCCCTTAACACCACCCCGGCCTCTGGAAGTAGGTCCTTCCCTAAACCCTCTGTAATCACTGGGTAGATGTGCCTGAATCAAACCAACACCATCTCTGTCTCAGATTTCCTTTATCTTTTCATGCTGTGACCTTTGACCAACCTCACTGTTCTTAGCAGGCACACCAAAGCCTTCAGGATGATGATGATGTGTGTTCCATAAAATGTAGCCATGAACAGTTTGTTAGTAACACTAGAATGACATGACAGCGGAGGTCAACACCAACCGTGATGGTATCGATTATGAAGAACCACCCACCACAAGACCACAGGAGGGATGGCTGGTGCTGGCACACTCCTTGTCCCTTTGTCCTGTCAATCATTAGTACCCGAGTTATGTGTTAAAAAATGTACTGTAACAGGTCCGTTAGTGGTGAATAGTCTGTGCAGACTAACACATAGTGACTAAGTGGCTCTAACCCCATGCCCCTATGAGTAAATGAGTCTATAATATGGTCTTTCATAATCTAATGACCCGCCTACATTGTTCTTAGGTTTTAAGAATCTTTTCCTGTGATCATTACCGTCAGACACACACCCATCACGAACAGGCCCTCGCTTCCCTCTAGGAGTTTCAATCAACACACATCACTTCATCTAGTCTTACCTCCACCCTCACATAGAAGGATTGACCACCATCATCACAAAGGGACTCAGAGACACAGCACATCTTGAGGAGGCTCAGGGCAATAGGAACAGCATATGGGCCAAATCACCTCCTCCCTATCCCTCCTGCCCCCTGCTGTACCCCTCATGCATCCTCCATCCCACACAGATTTGGGGAAGCCAAGGGCAGAAGCTGACCCTGGCTCTCTTGGCAGCAGATGGGCGCACTGTGGGGACCTCATGCCACCCACTGCGATGTCCCCCAGTCAAGAGCTGGAGAAGAAAAAGGGAGCCGGGCTCCTCTGTTGTTCTTCCAGGGAACACACAGTCATTCGCTCACCAGGTTAGTGAAGGGTTATCAAGGAAAGGTCATCATTTCTGTTCTCCCCCCACCATTCTCCTCACTGAGCCTCTTCCCTCTCCTTCCCACCAATACCTAGTTTCCTTCCCCCACAGCTCTGAGGAAGAGGCATAAAGGCTCTCAGAATGTAGGGCTTCCTGCCATCACGGTGGGGCTATGGGTGATGGGGCCAAGCTTTGCCCAGGAGTGGGCGTGTGGCAGCAGGTGAGGGGATGCTGGAGCTGGAAGGTCCTCTCTGGGGGTCCAGAAAGGCAGGGTGGTCCTCCACAGAACATGAGCTCTGACCAGGGTCTGATGATCCCTCACCGGCACAGAAAGGGTTGAAGGGCTTTGTACACAGGTGCCAGGACCAGAGAGCATGAGTCACTCACCAGCATAGGCCTGAGACCTGTCACCGTAAAGGAAGACAGGCAGAGTTACCTCACCTGTCCTTTCTGAGTCCTTTCCTCTCTCTTCCTGTTGACCCCACACCTCCCTCCCTCTGCCTGTTCAGTTCCCTGCTCCCCCTCCTCTTTAAGGTCACCTGCACCCAATGACCCACAGGCACCGAGTGGGGCTTTCCCAGCTGCACCTGCAGGTCTGTCCTGTACGTGTCTGAACAGCAGTCACCTTTAACCATCGTCTCCCTTCCAGAAATTTCAGTTACCCTCTGTCAACCACAGTTGGAAAATATTAAATGGAAAATTCCAGAAATGAGGAATTCATACGTTTTAAATTGCACATCATTCTGAGCAGCGTGATGACATCCTGTGCCATAAATCTCTCACATGCCAACCTGAGAACCATCCCTGTGCCCAGCATGTCCACCCTGTGTTTTTCCCATGAGCCACTTAGTCACTGAGGAGCCGGCTCTGTGGTCAGATCTACCTCAGCATCACAGGGCTTGTGTGAAAGTCCCCCTTCTGTTCCTTAATAATGACCATCAACTGCAGTGATGCTGGCCATTGGGGTGTGGCAACGAGAAGCCTTCCTTTAAGGGAGAAGGAGAATCCCACTATACACAGGGTGCGGTGCTGTCCGTGGGCCAGGCACCCACTGGGGTCATGGATCCCGTGCCCCTGGCATCCGAGGTGCCTGTCTTCCTCCTGTACCTCGCTAGGCTTGCCGTGTGCATACGTGTATGCATGTGTGTGCTAGAACCCATCCACCTCAATCTGCATGATTTCCTGCCATTTTCCAAAAAGAATTGGGCGACTTAGTGAGAGAATTTCAGACACTGCTTTTCAGCAGTTATGATAAATCTGAGACAACTGACACCAGCCCATCCTCTTGAAGAGAATGTTCTCTCTCCTTCCGGTTTCCTCTCAGCAGCCTATAGATCCTGTAGAGCAGCCAGGGAAGGAGGACCTCCCATCCTGAGTCCATCTCCCCTCTCCTTTCCGGGGTTCCCTGGACATCCGGGTGCCGGGGGGCCTGGTGGAGAGTCCCTGACCCCTTTCTCCAGGGAGGAAACCCTGCCCGACCTCCCCATCAGCGTCTTCATTCCTTCCCCTGGAAGGTCAGGGGTGAGGAAGGGGCTGGACAGATCCCAGCAGAGAGTCTCAGATGTGGGTCCAGATACTCACGTGCCAGGTACTGCAGCTTCTTCCACCCTGCAGGGAAACGGGAGGGGTCAGTGATGGGGTAACCAGGGACCCCAAACCCTCCTGGCAGGGGATCGGGACTTACTGAGCGCCTCCTGCAGCGTCTCTGGAAATAAGAAGAAAGAGAATGTGCTGTCATGGGGAATGAAAGGGGGACCAGCACGGTGGGTAGGCGGCCGAGGGCAGGGAGGTCCCACCCACCTGCAGCCAGGACTCACCTTTGGCGCTTCGCTCCCACTGCCTCAAGGCCTGGAGTCGCCACCATGAGAACGCTGCCCCCGCCAGGAGCCCCAGCAGAACCGGAATGGTCACCCCCACAGCCACCTGCCAGGGCTTCGTGCTGGAGAAGACGCGATCTGCAGAGGGAAAGCCTCAGCCACTGGCCTGAAGGGGTCACTGGGGTCTCTTGGGAGAGGAAGTGACATTTCTCTTCCCAAAGTGCCCAAAACTCTACCCGTCATGTAGACTAGTTTCTAATGTCTGGCTCTCATGTGGGAATAGTTCGAATATAATGTACATACAAAGTCATTGGAGTCTCTTCTCCACTCACACCCTCCTCCCCCCTTTATCACGTCTCATCAGTCAGAAGGTGACTTTTGGGGCTGGAGGGCTGGGTTCACATTCTGGGTCTTCTGCTGAGCAGCTCTATGACCTTGAACTAATGACTTAGCCTTTCTATTCCCAGTGTCCTAATCGGCAAGAATATTAAATTAATGCTTCTTAAGTTCCTAACACAACAGCAGTGCCATGCAAGAGTTTATTCATTTAAAAAACATAAATATCTTTGAGATCCAAGATGGTGGCCAACGGGACAGCAGGCTGCAAGATAGTGTGTGTGAGAGAGAGAGAGTAAAAGGAGAGTGCCTGGATGTGCAGAGAGTGTCTGTATGTGTGACTGAGGGACAGCTATATTCCACAGGGCTGTCGAGGACTGGAGGACCAGGCTCCCCTGGCCGGGCAGCCTCTACTGATGCTGGAATCTCTCCTGGTGCGTCCAGCTCTGCTGCAGAGACAACACTATCTTGAAGGGGAGGGCGGCTGTGATCGGAAGTCCAGCCTTACCTTCAACCAGGGAGACCTCAGATCCTCCCAGGACCCTACAACCACAATGCCCAGAAACCAGCTCCCTCAGCTGCGAACCCACGAACACGGAGACTCCAGCCTCCCCGGCCACGGGCACCTAAAACGTTTGTCCAGGGGGAGACAAGGTGGCAGCCAAATACACTGATGGATCCTGCACTTTCTCACAGAGGAGAAGGAAGAAACAGCTGCATCAAATAACACCCAACCAGAATTGGAGAATTAAACACAGCTGGTGAGGCAATCTGTGGACAGAAAGGTCAGAGATCCCCTAGGCAGGCATCCTCAAACTACGGCCCTCGGGCCACAAGCTGGTGGTTTGCCGTTTTGTTTTTTTACTTCAAAATAAGATATTGTGCTGTGAAGGCCATAACAAGTGCATAGGAATTTGTTCATAGTTTTTTTTAAACTATAATCCGGCCCTCCAACGGTCTGAGGGACAGTGAACTGGCCCCCTGTTTAAAACGTTTGAGGACCCCTGTGCCTAGAGAGAGAAATAAGCTCTGCCTCTTCAGATTCATCTCAGTGTTTGTTGTTTGGGTGTTTGTTGTTTGCATTTTTTGGATTAGTTGTTCTGTTTTGTTTTTGGAGTTTCTCCCCACATACATATATTTTTTCCCCTTCTTTTCTCTTTCTTTTCTCTCTTACATTTTCACCTTTCGCACTCTTTTCTCTCCCCTAATTCTCCTTTTTCTGGTGGTCCCCTTTATTTGGGGTTATGGTATCGTGAATCCATTTGTGTTTGGTGCCCTGTGTGTTGTGTCTTGTTGTGTTGTATTTTGTGCCTTTAAGTCAATGCAGGAGAGAGAGAACTACATAACGAAACACGCTGAGAGGAGCAAACATGGGAAGACAAACAGCCCCATACAAAAGAAAAGACGGAATCACCAGAAAAGGAAGTGAATGTAATGAGGCAAGCAATTTGTCAGAGAAAGACTTCAGAGCAATGGTCATAAGGACGCTGAAAAGGATGGAAGACAAATTCAACAATATGTATAAGAATCAAGAGGAAATGAAGAAGAATCAAGAGGAAATGAAGAACATAGCTGGAATAATTACATGATAGAAAGCATCAACAGTAGACTAGAAGAAGTGGAGGACAGCATCAGTGACCTAAAGACAAGATAGGAAAAAATTCCCAAGCAGAGCATCAACTAGAAGAAAAAAAACTTAAAAAATAGGAGGAGAGCCTAAGGGAACTTTGGGACAACACAAAATGAAACAACATCCGCATAAAAGGGAGGAAAACCTGTTTGAAGAAATAATGACAGAAAACTTCCTTGATATTGGAAAGAAAAAACTCACAGAAGTCTAAGAAGCTCACAGAGTCCCAAACAAAATGAACCCCAAAAGACTGATGCCAAAGCACATTATAATTAAATTGGCAAACACCAACGACAAAGTAAGAATCATAAAGGATGCCAGAGAGACACAGAAAAATACCTATAAGGGATCTCCCATCAGACTATCAACTGATTTCTCAACAGAAACACATCAGGACAGAAGGGAATGGAAGGAAATATACAAAGTCATGCAAAGGAAGGGTCTGAATCCAAGAATACTATACCTAGCAAGGCTATCAATCAAAGTTGAGGGGGAAATCAGGAGCTTCACAGACAAAAAAGAATTCAGGGAGTTTATTACCACCAAACCAGCAATGCAAGAAATGCTAAAGGGTCTTCTGTAAAAAGAAGAAGTTGGAAGGGAAGAAGGAACACGGGCATGAAGAATAAAATGGTGACAAAAAAGTACCTGTCAATAATAACTTTAAATGTAAATGGATTAAATGCCCCAATCCAAAGTCATAGGATAGCTGAATGGATAAGAAAACATGACCCACATATCTGCAGTCTACAGGAGACCCACCTCAGAACAAGGGACTTACACAGACTGATGGTGAAGGGATGGAAAAAGGTTTTTCAGATGAGTCAAAATGAAAAAAAAAAAAAAAGGTGGGGTAGCAATACTTAGAACTGATAAATTAGACCTCAAAGTGAAGGCCATAACAAGAGATAAGGAAGGCCACTTTACAATACTAAAGGGAGCAATACAACAAGAAGATATAACTCTGGTAAACATATAGGCACCCAATACAGGAGCATCCAAATACATTAAAATATTTCTGGAAGATACCAAGGGGGAGATTGACAGCAATTCAGTCAAAGTAGGGAACTTTAATACCCCACTAACACCACTGGATAAATCCTCTAAACAAAAAATCAGCAAAGAAGCATCAATCCTAAATGACTCACTAGATCAGATGGAAGTAATTGACATCTTCAGGGCATTTCAACCCAAAGCCACAAAATACACACTCTTCTCAAGTGCACACAGGTCATTTTCAAAGATAGACCACATATTGGGGCACAGGCAAAGTCTCTTCAACTTCAAGAAGATAGAAATCATATCAAGCATCTTCTCAGATCACACTGTTATAAAATTAGAAATCAATTACAATAAAAACAATGAAAAAACAAACACATGCAGGCTAAATAGCATGCTATTAAACAATGATTGGGTTACCAAAGAGATCAAAGAAGAAATAAAAAAGCATTATCGCAACAAACAACAATGAACACACAATAATCCAAAATTTATGGAACACAGCGAAAGCAGTCTTGAGAGTAAATTTCATAACTCTACAGGCCTACCTCAAAAAACAAGAAAAAATTGTAATAAATTATCTAACCCTACAACTCAAAGAGTTAGAAAGAGAGCAACAAGAAAAGACCAGCACAAGTCAAAGGAAGGAAATAATAAAAATGAGAGCAGAGATAAACGACATAGAGACACACAAAAAAACCCCACATTACAAAAGATCAACAAAACCAACAGTTGGTTCTTTGAAAGGAGAAACAAGATTAATGAACCTCTAGCCAGGTTCACCAAGAAGCAAAGAGAGAGGACCCAAATAAACAAAATCAGAAACAAAAGAGGTGAAGTTACAACCGATCCCACAGAAATACAAAGATTATTAAAAAATACAATGAACAACTCTCCAACAAAATGGACAACCCAGATGAAATGGACATATTTTTAGAAAAATTCAAGCTCCCAAAACTCAATCAGGAAGAAGAAAATAACCTGAATAGCCCGGTAACCACCGAAGAAATTGAAGCACTGATCAGAAATCTTCCAGCAAACAAAAGCCCTGGTCCAGATGGCTTTACAGGGGAGTTCTACCAAGCATTCAAAGAAGAACTAAAATCTATCCTCCTCATACTATCCAAAAAATTCGAGAGGAATATACACTTCCAAACTCTTTCTATGAAGCCAGCATTACCCTAATTCCAAAACCAGATAAAGACACCGAGAGAGAGAGAGAGAGAGAGAGAGAGAGATAGAGAGAGAGAACGAACTACAGGCCAAAATGAACGTAGATGCTAAAATCCTCAACAAAATTCTAGCAAATTGAATCCAGCATGACATTAGAAAGATCATACACCATGACCAAGTTTGATTTATTCCGGGGATGCAAGTATGGTACAATTTCCACAAATCAATAAATGTGATACATCACATAAACAAACTGAGAGACAAAAATCACATAATCATATCAATTGATGCAGAAAAAACATTTGATTCACTGATACTGCTCCTAGGGCAATGGAATCTAAATAAAAAATAAACAAATGAAACTACATCAAAATACAAAGCTTTTGCACAGCAAAGGAAACCATCAACAAAACAACAAGAAAGCCCACTGCATGGGAGAACATATCTGCCAATGATATCAACAATAAGGGTTTAATCTCCAACATTTAGAGGGAACTCATGCAGCTTAACAAAAAGAAGATAAACAATCCAATCAAAAAATGGGCAACTGATCTAAATAGACACTTTTCAAAAGAAGACAGAAGGAAGGCCAAGAAACATATGAAAACCTGCTCAAAGTCACTAATCATCAGAGAGATGCAAATCACACCAACAATGCAGTACCATCTCACACCTGTCAGAATGGCTATTATCAACAAGTCAACAAATGACAAGTGCTGGCAAGGACGTGGAGAAAAAGGAACCCTCATGCACTGCTGGTGGGAATGCAGACTGGTGCAGCCACTGTGGAGAACAGTACAGAATTTCCTCCTCTGCACAGGAGTCCCCATGAGTGGCATTTGCACTGTCTCTGACTTTTTGTTATTATAACTGATGCACTGAGAAATAACTTTGTGTGCTCGTTGGTTTGGCTCAGTGGATAGAACATTGCCTGTGGACTGAAGGGTCCCAGGTTTGATTCAGGCCAAAGGCACATGCCTGAGCTGTGAGTTTGTTCCCCAGTGTGGGGCATGCAGGTGCCTGCCTATGGCTCCCTCACATCATTGATGTTCCTCTCTTTCTCCCCCTCTCCCTTCCTCTCTCAAATCAATATAAATATATTTTTTTAAAAGAAATAACTTTGTCCATCAATCATTTCACACAACCCCGAGCTGATCTGTCAGATAAATTCCTAGAACTGGGAGTTTGGGTCAATAAATAAATAGTTTGGATCAAGTTGTTCTACTGCACCCGGATATAAGCTGTGTCAATTTATACAAAAATATACCAAATAATAGCAACAAACATCAAAGACTGACTGTCTCCCCACAATCCTGCCATCAGTGTTACCAACGACATGGTTTTGTTTGCTGCCAATCTCACAGGTGAAAGCATCTCCCTGTTCAGTGAGACAGGATACCCTTTCCTGAGGTATTTCCTTCTGGGAACCATTCATTTTCTACTGAGCTGTTCTATGTTTGAGGAGCTTAGCCCTTTCTCCAGGACATGTCTGCACATATTTCCCCACTTTGTCATGTGTTTGCTGACCTTTACCATTTCCCCATCCCCATTGCCTGTCCCAGTGGGTGGCAGCAGGGATGCTCAGAAAATGTCTGTGACTTAAACAGCTTCATGGGGCAAAGGGCACCCAGATCCCTGCTCTGAGCCTTATGTTCACTGCAAAGACCCAGGTCAGCAGCAGACAGTCAGGCCTCCTTCTCCAAGTGGCCAAAGCTGAGCACAGTGTGGGGCCGGGCACTCACCTGCAATGGAGACCCTGGCTGTCTTCTCCTGGCTGAGCAGGGGGTTTCTGACGACACAGGAGACCCCCTTCCCAGAGCCGCCTTTCAGGATCACAGATGACGTGGCTGCATACAGACCCTCTCCATCTGCAGCCCCAGGCGCTGTCATGGCGGGCAAGCTCTCTCCCCCTTCACCTCTCCACTCCATGTGGGGCTGCGGGTACCAGCCTGCAGACGTGCACTCCACACAGATCCCTCCATCCTCATAGCCCTTCATTTCAACGTGAAGATCAGAGCCCATGGCTGGGAAAGGAAG
The DNA here is from genome assembly GCF_951640355.1 of Cnephaeus nilssonii. Lineage (NCBI taxonomy): Eukaryota > Metazoa > Chordata > Mammalia > Chiroptera > Vespertilionidae > Cnephaeus > Cnephaeus nilssonii. Next base: position 453,640 of record NC_137092.1, read on the forward strand.
AGTGAGCCTGAGTCATGGGGAGGCCTCTGTGTTGGTGAGGGTCCTCTCAGGAATGGGGCACACACCACTAGATCACGCAGGCAGGGTTCACTAAGGAGCTGTTTACCCCGTGTGCTGTGCAGGGGAGACTGTTCCATGAGGTGAACACTGCCTGACCCTCGTGGACCCTCGAGCTGGATCCAGCTGGATCTGGGCCAGAACAGAGACTCCTTCCCGTGGATCCCCTCAGAGACACCTGGACTCCTCCCCATGCCCAGTGCTGGTTCCTGGAACTGGCCCTCACCCGCCTAAGCATGTAAGCCATTCCCCCTTATCTGGGCGGGTCATGTCCCGGTCCCCTATCTATCCTGCCTGTCCTGTGTGAGCTTTAGGCTTTGCCAGGTAGAGGGGAGGATATGTATGTTCTATTGCTGCTGCCCACGCTGTTCCAGGTATGAAAGTCACCCTGGTGAACTCTTGATATCATTAATCTAGAGTTTACAGCCTCTTTTTCGGGTCTTTGGACTCAGGAGAATTTTTATTTTGTGGTTGTGGAAGAACGACTACATGGGAGAGAGCTGACCCAGGGCCAGGAACAGTGAGCTGTTACCACCAGTCCGGAAACTCTAAACCCAAGGGAGGTGGGAGGAAGCCTTTTGAAGACTTGCAAGAACCCAGCCCTGTAGGGAGGGATTTCTTAAGAGGAGCTGTGGTCTCAGGAAGGGACTGAAGCTGGCTGAGGAGGCCCTGCAGGGAGAGAGCCAGGACCTCCCACCCCACCTTCCTTCCTGGGCAAGGCAGGGTTGTGCCCCGAGAAAGAGAAATGATGTTGGACATGAACAATGTCATGGAACAGCAGCAACAGACAAGGATGCTTTGTCCCTGTGACGGGTCAGGACAAAACAAGACCACTCAGTCATCAGGTCTGAACACAGAATAAACATGAACAATGTCCAGTCCACAGCAACCAGCAACCATCCCCTGTCCTGGCTGTGAGTGACCAGTTACACCCCACACCCTCCTGACAGCATCTGGTCCAGAGCAAAGCCCTCCTTCCATAAACCCTCCCCCAGTCCCCTATCAGCTCAAAAGTTATACCAAGTCTCCCTGACACGGTCTCATGGGGACACTCCATGGTTCCACACCTGTGTGTTCTCACTGCAAGTAGTCCCAATCTCAACTTGTTCCACTGCAGGAGTGATCCTGGGATCTTGGTTGGAGGACATGGCAGCACAGGTGATGTCCCTGCAGCTCAGCCTCCCTGGACCCACAGCAGCGAGCACCTGAGGACCCAGGTCCACTGCCTTGAACACAGCTGATCCCACCCACGTGTGTGCCGTCCAGTGAGAAGAGGTTTTTCTCAGCCTTCCTGCCCCGACCCCACATCCCTGCTGAGACCCTGGAGGCTGCAGGAGGGGCGTCTTCACGTGGTTCAGGAGGAGCCCTTCCTGCAGGAGAACCTGTGTCTGCCAAGGGCCCAGAGAAGCAGAGGTGGAGGAGGGAGGCAGCTGCTGGTGTGAAGGCAGAAGTCTGTGAGGTGGGCTTGGAGCCCGTATCCACAGACCCCACAGAAGGAGCTCAGAATATCCTCAGGCTCACCTGCAACCTTGAGCTCCACTTGGGCTTTTGCAAAGAAATTGGCATCTTGGAAATAACACTGGTAGGTTCCACTGTCAGAGGCTCTGACGTTCTGAATCCGCAGAGCAGCCTTCCCCTCAGCGATGTCCTCCCTTAAAATCGACGTTCTCCCTCGATATTCTGCCATCTCAGTTTCTTCCTTGCCATCTGCATAGGCACGCACCGCCTGCCTGAGGCCGGATCGCACCCACATCAGGTCCATGGTCTCAGCGCTCATCATTGGGGACAGGTGACAGGGCAGCTCAGCGACGTCACCCACCATGGCCAGGATGGGCTCAGGGGGTCCAATCACAGCAAACTGAGCTGGTGAGCAGAAAGGGGTGCTGCATCAGGGGGAGCTGGAGGCCAGAGGGTAAGGGGGTGTCCCAGGCTGGGAGGGTGAGGTAAGAAACACCTGGACAGGCACTCAGTCCTGACAGGTGTACATTCTGGATGGGCCTCCCAGGAGTGGGGAGGAGTCCAAGGTTCTGACTGGGCATTAGAGGTAACCGCTCCAGGTACATAAATACAGATGTTTCCCTACCTGAGCAGGGCGTGAGCAGCTGGACCAAGGCGAGGCAGACGAGGAGGTGGAGCGGATGGAAGGCCAGGGACCTCACCATTGTGGGCTGTTGTGCAGACAGGGAGACACCAGAAGGAGTGGGTAGAAATGACGACCTGGAGGGAGATGGAGAATCCACATGAGACCTCTGCCTCCCCAGGGCCGACCCCCGGGTTACCCACCATCACTGGTGACCCTAGAGCCTCCTCTCAAATGTCTGCTTGGGAGTCTCCTCACCTTTGACTCCAACATGGAAAACACCCTAAAGTATGAACCTAACGTGTACCACCCTTGGCCCTGGCCACCTGGGAGTCCTGGGCTCTGCTGTCCACTGTACTCACAAGCTTCCCCTTGTCCACACTCCCTGTGACAGCCTGTCCGTGCCTCCAGCATCTCACTCTGATTAACACAGGACCCCCCTCTCTGAGTCCCAATTCCATGGGGCCCCTCAGTCTAAGCTCCACATCACAGCCCTAAGGTTCCTGCTCCCTCACTTCACCCCTCCCCTCACCTTCAGGGGCTCCCACTGCACTCAGAGCAGCAACTGGAGGCCTCTGCTCCCTGCACTCTCTGGTTTATCTGAACGTTTGAAATTTTAAGCTCTCAGAGAGGGGAACATATTAGCCACTGATTTTCAGGGATGATTATTGCATTTTATTCCTTGTTATAAACAATTTTATAATGAAAAGACTCAGAAAATAAAATTTATATAATTTACAATGGTAATCCTTTACTTTGCTTCACATGAATGCAAATATTTCTGGATCTATTTCGTAGATCATATATATATTTATTTGCAATATACGTGTATGTGTATGTACATATATAATCTCAGTGCACTACCTGAGTTTTATATTTTACGGGGTGTCCCAAAGAAATATGTATACACTCTAATAGTTCATAGCTCAATTTTGAAAATTAAGTGTATTTTGCACTAGGCAGTTTGCTCAGTGGATAGAGCATCGACCTGTGGACCGAAGGGTCCCAGGTTCAGTTCCAGCCAAGGGCACAGACCCTGACTGCAGGCTCCTCCCCGGTCCGTTATCTCACATGGATGTTTCTCCGTCTTTCTGCCTTCCACTCTCCCCATCTTCTAGAAGTTTTGCGTCAGTTTTCTCGCCACCCGCACCCCCCTCCCCCACTCCCCACAAGCCAGCCAGGAACTCGCTGCGGGGCGGGCCCAGACGCTGCTTCCTGCCCCCCAAGATCCGGCACCCTGGACGGCGCCTGAGTCCCCGACCTGCTGCTGGGATGGGGTCTGGGCTAGGAATCCACCCCCACCCCCACCCCCACCCCCACCCCGCAACGCCCCACTCAGCAGTGGGAGGGGCAGCCCCCTCCTCTCCAGGCCCGGCCCAGCGCGCAGGCCCCCAACTCCCTCCGAGAGCCGGGACGTGCCTGCCCGCTCCCGGGGACGGCGCCTCGGGCTCCCCACCCTCGCGAGCCCGCACCCGGCCTCACCGGCAGCTGCCGCTCCGCTCGGCCGACCGGGGAGGAGAGGGAGGAAGAGGGAGGAGGGAAGCTTTGGTGCGAGTCTGTAGGGTTCGCTCTCCCCACGTGCCTTCCTGCCCCGCCTCTGCCGACAGAGAGAATTCTTTGGTGTCTGTGTATTCGCTGACTTTCAGGGGCTTGCATTGGGGTGCACCCTTGTAGCCAATGACCTCTGTTCCCAGGTTAGACTGACAGGCGAGCCCCTTTCCTCCATCACCCCGTCTTCACTGCACAGGTGCCCATCTCCCCTTTTGAACCCCCCCCCCTCCCCCAGTGATTTCCAGGGAATAGACTGGTGCCTGGGGAGTGTCAAGTGGCAGCTTCCTGTTTGACATGGATTGTTAATTTTGAAAGTTAAAAATGTACTTCCCTTCCTGTTAATGTTTAAGAACCTTTCACGGGGCACGAGGCAGCCCGGAGAGTTTGCTGATGCAGAAGGTGAAGGACACGGGCTAAGATTTCTTCCCCTCCGTCCCCATCTCTGTCTGGATCTCTCCACACCGCACACCATGGCAGCCACTGTGCAGCTGAACACCGTCCCCTCCGTCTGTCTGGCCGCACAACGTGCCCCCAACGGGGCGGCTTCAAAAACAGACAATTGTTTCTCAGTTCTGGAGGCGGGAAGCCTGAGCTCCGCATCCCCACAGGGCGGTCTGACTTGTGCCCTAGCGTCAGGGGTTCCGGGCAGTCTTGGCATTTCCTGGTGGTGGGAGCACAGCCCTGTCTCCACCTTCATTCTCACGTGGTTCATCCTGAGAAGCGACTCTTTCTCCCGTTTCCCATGAAGAAGAAGCTGGGCAGCCCTGAGTTCCTGCTAAATGCAGCCGAGGACGGGAATCCCACTAGGTGGTCGGTGAGAAGCCTTCTCTGGATTTAACTCGGCTGTGATACCATCACCCCTGGAGAGCCTCATCTCTGAGCTGTTTTACTTTCTATTTTACCTACACACGCGTGAGGGAGAGAGAGAAGGCTGACATTGATGGGGGTGGTAGCTGTGGGAGAATGGGCTTGAGGCTCTGAAGGCCTCAGCTCCCCAACCACCACCCTGGGGTGTCCTGTCAGATTGTGTTATTGGCTTAAACAATAGAGATTTCTCAGTTAACAACTAAGTCCTGAGGTTAGGAGGCAGCGGCACTCTGCAGCCCTCCCCCTACTGGTCTTTCCTGTTCCAGAGACACAGGGAAACTAAAACTTATTGGGTGACGTGTCCCAATTCCATGAAATTCAAATGTCAGCCCGTACATAGGGTTTACCAGAAGCAGCGAACCCTTCCATCTAGGATTGTGCTACAAGAGGGGCTGTGGAGGAGACCCCGTGGTCCGCACAGCCAAAATATTAACACCCGGCCTTTGACAGAGAAAGCATTTCCAGATCCCTGGGCCAAGTCTAGTCCTGACTAATTTCTAGGTAGAATACAAATAAGTTGCTTCAGCATGAAAAATGCACTGTTAATAGCCTTTTGAGATTATCTGGCCTTTTTATTTCCTGTTTCTCTTTTCAGAGGCAATGGTCCTGTGTCTGTGTGTGTGTGTGTGTGTGTGTGTGTGTGTGTGAGATTGCGGTTGGGACAGGCATGTGTTGAGGTGAACGTAAGTACCCTCTTCCCAAAGCCAAAGAATTTCATTCAAGTTGCTAGACTTGTGGGGGCAGGGAAGATATTGGGGGACACCAGGAGGGGCCGTGGGGTAAAGAACAGAGCCAGACAGCAGTTGTTATGGATACTTGTGACTCATTCAGAAAACGTTCAGTGAGAGTCCTTGGGAGACTGAGTGACAGGCCAAAGCCCTTTCTCTCTCTCAGGAGAACAGGACCATGGCAGCCAGCAAAGGCTCTGCCTGCCAGGTGATGGTCTGGTGGGCCCAGCACCCCCACACCCACCTGATGCTCCCTTCCTGGGCCCCACAGGCCCCATTGAACCACTGTGTACATTTCTTCTAGCATAGTCTTCCCATGGAACATTTCATAACATTCCCCACCTGTGCCTCAATGCGTTCTCTGGAGGCCTCCACGACCTTCTGACTAAGTTTGACACTGCAGTCAGCACACGAGCATCAGTCCCACCAGCAGTTATTCCAGGACTGGACTCTGGTCCCCATTCCCTTCACCTGACTTGTTCCCGCACATCTGCCTCCTGGGAAAACACTCCGGATGCTCCCAGGCTGGAGTGCTCCCAGCTTCTTCTGACCCCCAGCAAGGAATGGCACCCTCGGTCCCACCACTGCAGGAAACTCAATTCTGCCAACAACCAGAATTAGCAAGAATCAAACTGCTCCCTAGACCCTCCAGAAAGGAGCCCAGCCTGCAGGCACCTGGATGTCAGCCTGGCCATGGCCACGCTGGGTTCTCCCAACAGAAATGTGAAGTAAGGAATCTGTGCTGCATTAGTGTAGGGAGCAGTTATAGGGGTAAGCCTCAGAATGACCTGCTGGCAAAGCCGCAAACAAGTCCCAGGTTAAAGGGCACAGCCCTCTTAGTGTAATTAAGCTTGATTTTCTGACTGCTCCCTAGATCCTTCCTGGGTAGCTAATGGGCTGTGGGAGGTGCAGCAAGTGCTGCCAAAGCAAGTGATACTTAAAAGAACATTTTAACTATGGTGACCACTACCTTGTTTACCTCTGATTATAAAATAAAGGCTCAGCTTGCCTTCCGGATCTTTTTCTGTGGTCTCAGCCAGGCACAGAGGATCCACCTAGACCCAGCTTATTCTCTTTGTCTGTCTTTTCTTCATCCTTCGCCGGCCCTCCCTCAGGCTCGCAGAACCCTTGGCTGTGCTGCCACGGGAAACATTAGGTCATGAAATTTGTGATTTTTATTACAGCACGATACACAGCTAATACAATGAGGATTTTGTGAAAATGTGGCAAGGTTGGAACTGTGTAACTGTGGGGGTGAATATATAGAAGACACTCGTTGGCAGAGTGAAGATTATTCACCAATTTATTTAACAAATGTAACCTAACAACCACCTGCCGGGTCGAGGGGACCTGGTGGTGACCAATCACAGTGATGGGGATGGAGTGGCTCGTCCCCAGGACCCAACAGTTAAAGTAACTTCCAGAAACATCACCGCATGCTCAGCGTGGTGTGTCCCTTTCCTGGAGATGGGGCTACAGTGTGAGAAAAATTCCACTGCAGTCCATCTGGCCCCCTTCCCCCCAAATAATGCCTCACACGTGAGCTTCAGGGATGAAGCTGGAGGGTTGGTTCAGCTTCATGGTCCAGGTCACAAGCTGGTGAGGAGTTTGGCCTCTAGTCCCTTCTCAGCCCCGGGTGATGTGGTCACTGTGAATTCATTCTGTGGACGACGTCATCATGGACAGCCAGCCAATGGAGCAGTGGACCAAGGCTCTGACAGTCCCCCTTGAAGGAACCAGGTGGGTGTGGCCTTCCTAGTCACCTACAGTGACCTTCACCCTGGGGCCCAGAGAAGGAACCTCAGGCTGCCCATGACACTGACCAACAGGAACACTGGCTGCAAAGGAACAGACTCGAGGTAGAGGGAGGGTCAGAGGTCAAATAACTCCCAGCAGCACCAGTTTCTGCATGAATTATATGTCATTTCCCTGGGCCCTGCCTCCCTTTCCACACGTTCAATGAGGCCACCTCACAGGGGTGCTGTGAGGATTGGTGAGTGAAAGTCACCTGAAGCCTTTAGCCCAGCACCCACCACATTCTAAGTTATCTGTGAGTGTGAGCTATGGTGGCAGGAAGATAACTGAGTCACTTTGGAAAGTTAACTTCCTGCACCCGGGTCTCCTCATCTGTCTTGTGGAAAAGTTGAAAGATAACTAGTAAAGTGCTTCACTCAGTGAGCTTTTAGCAATTATGTTCCTGCTTGAGGTTTAGCTGTTAAGCAGGCCCTCGGCTCAGGGCTGGGCAGGGGGAAGCAAAGACTGAACTTCTGCCTGAGGGTTCCCATTGCCATCAGCTGAGCCTGAGGTCACTGGGGTCTCCAGGGAAGAGCCAGGCAGTGGGTCAGACACAAAGGAACTCCCCACAACTTTTAGTGCTGGGCAAATGGTCAAGGCAGTGGGCTCCTCTGAGGAAACCCTGAATACAGGCCACAGAGCCCCAGAGAAGGAAGCATTTGAGAAGGTATAGATGTGGACTCCATCGATGGCATCATAGAACGAGACCTCACCCTTCTCATAGTCCAGGAAGACCCCCACTCTTTCAGGAGGGTTGGCAATTGTAAGTTTAGTCCAGGGTTCTGTTCGAGCCTGGAAATCATGCCCATCTAACAGTGCTATTGTCCAGAATCCATTCTGGGGTGTTATTTTATCATAATGTTTTCTCTCCACATTCTCCCTACACACCCCAAATTGCCACTGTTTCCTGTCCCCCACATCCACCTCCCAGAAGTGTCTGCCTGATGAGAAGCTCTCACGGCCCAGCACACAGGAACGATATTGAAATCTCTTGGGGTTGTCTGGCAGGCTCTGCCTTGCTTCTGTATAGGTCAGGCTCCTCTGGTCCTCAGAAATAAGGAGTTTGGGGTGCGCAGTGTCTGGATCCAGAGTCACATCCGCTGCAGAGAGTTTCAATGGTGTAGGGTCAGCCATGGTTTCCGGACCTGAGAGCCTCGGGCTCCAAGGCTTGGATTTGGCTGGTGAGACCTGAGCCCAGATCCTGGGGTCCCAGCTGCCCTGAGTGTGACCCTCAGCAAAGCCAAGAGAAACCACAGGGCCTGGTGTTCAGTGAGGAAGGGAGGGTGAGGAGGGCTGGGGTCTGCCTAGCCCACCCTCTCAAGTGGCCACCTTCCTTCTATCTTCCTCCTGTTTCCTCCCCAGAAGGACTGAGCCCACCTGAGCTGCACAGTCATATGGAACCCAATACCAGCCCTTGCTCTGTCCTCCTGAGCTGCACGACTTCCTTTTCTGCACGGTCTTTTTACACACACACACACACACACACACACACACACACACACACACGCACACACACACGCTATGTAATGTCACAGTCTCAATGTGATGTCTGTAACATGGGAATAAAAGCACTCATCTTTAGGGTAGAATATCACAGAATGTGAGCTACACTGAGCCCAAGGCCAGGCGTCGAGGAAGCATGTGGTGTGACCATAGGGATCAGGTCTGTGCTGTGCTGGGGCCATGCTGGGCTCCATGTGACCTTCACTCCCACCTGCCCCTCCCTCTTTGCCCAGGATTCCGTCCTCCTTGGGCAGCATCATTGAGCTCCCTTGTCTCTGGTCGGGGCAGGAGGGGCAGCAGCTGGGCCAGGTCACCTCCTCCCTCTCCCTCCAGCCCCTGCCCCCAGCTCCACCCCTAATGCCTTCTCCTTCCCAACAGACCTGGGGAAGCCCAGGGCAGCAGCTGTCCTGGGCTCTCTTGGCAGCAGATGGGCACACTGTGGGGACCTTGTGTTACCCAGACAGATGTCCCCCAGTCAAGAGCTGGAGAAGAAGGGAGCCAGGCCCCTCTGTTGTTGTCCCAGGGAACACAGTCATTCACTCACCAGGTTGGTAAAGGGCCATCTTCCACTCTGAAAGGGAGGAGACACAGGCAAGGAAAGGTCATCATTTCTGTTCTCCCCCCATCATTCTCCTCACTGAGCCTCTTCCCTCTCCTTTCCACCAATATCTAGTTTCCTTCCCCCACAGCTCTGAGGATGAGGCATCAAAGCTCTCAGAATGTGGGCTTCCCTCCATCACGGTGGGGCTGTGGGTGACGGGGCCAGGCTTTGCCCAGGTGTGGGTGTGTGTCAGCAGGTGAGGGGACACTGTATCTGGAAGGTCCCCTCTGGTGGTCCAGAAAGGCAGGGTGGTCCTCCACAGAACATGAGCTCTGAGCAGGGTCTGATGACCCCTCACCAGCACAGAGAGGGTTGAAGGGCTTTGTACACAGGTGCCAGGACCAGAGAGCACGAGTCACTCACCAGCATAGGCCTGAGACCTGTCACCTGCAAAGGAAGACAGGCAGTCACCTCACCTGTCCTTTCTGAGTCCTTTCCTCTCTCTCCCTGCTGACCCCCACCTCCCTCCCTCTGCCTGTTCAGTTCCCTGCTCCCCCTCCTCTTTAAGGTCACCGGCACCAAATGACCCACAGGCACCGAGTGGGGCTTTCCCAGCTGCAACTGCAGGTCCGTCTTGTACGTGTCTGTACAGCAGTCTCCTTTAACCATCGTTTCCCTTCCTGAAGGTTCAGTTACCCTCTGTCAACCACAGTTGGAAAATTCCAGAAATAAGCAATTCATAAGTTTTAAAATGCACATCATTCTGAGCAGCGTGATGACATCCTGTGCCATCCATCTCTGACACGCCAACCTGAGAACCATCCCTGTGCCCAGCATGTCCACCCTGTGTTCCTCCCATGAGCCACTTAGTCACTGAGGAGCCAGCTCTATGGTCAGATCTTCCTCAGCATCATAGGGCTTGTGTGAAAGTCCCCCTTCTGTTCCTTAATAATGACCATCAACTGCAGCGATGATGGCCATTGGGGTGTGGCAATGAGAAGCCTTCCTTTAATGGAGAAGGAGAGACCTACTATACACAGGGTGCAGTGCTGTCCGAGGGCCAGGCACCCACTGGGGTCATGGATCCCATGCCGCTGGCATACAAGGTGACTGACTTACCCCTATACCTCGCTAGGCTTACGTTGTGCATACGTGTATGCATGTGTGTGCTAGAACCCATACACCTCAATCTGCATGATTTCCTGCCTATTTTCCAAAAAAGAATTGGGCGACTTAGTGAGAGAATTTCAGACACTGCTTTTCAGCAGTTATGATAAATCTGAGGCAACTGACACCAGCCCCTCCTCCTGAAGAGAATGTTCTCTCTCCTTCCGGTATCCTCTCAGCAGCCTATAGATCCTGTAGAGCAGCCAGGGAGGGAGGGCCTCCCATCCTGAGTCCATCTCCCCCTCTCCTTTCTGGGGTTGCCTGGACATCCGGGTGCGAGTGGCCTGGTGGAGAGAGCCTGACCCCTTTCTCCAGGGAGGAAACCCTGCCCGACCTCCCCCATCAGTGTCCTCATTCCTTCCTCTGGCGGTCAGGGGTGAGGAAGGGGCTGGACAGATCCCAGCAGAGTCTCAGATGTGGGTCCAGGTACTCACGTGCCAGGTACAGCTTCTTCGTCCACCCTGCAGGGGTAACAGGAGGGGTCGGTGAGGCGGGTAACCAGGGACTCCAGAACCCCGTGGCGAGGGATTGTTACTTACTGAGCTCCTCTTGCAGCTTCTCTGGAAATAAGCCGAAAGAGGAGGTGCTGTCATGGGGCCTTACGGGGAGGACCCGAGCGGTGGGTGGGCGGCCTGGGGTTGGGGAGGACCCACCCACCTGCAGCCAGGCCTCACCTTTGGCGCTTATCTCTTGTTGCTTCTCAGCTCGCTCCCTCTTCTTCTTCTGGATCAAGGCCTGGATTCTCTTCTTCTGTCGCCAGAAGAACACCACCCCGGCCAAGAGCCCCAGCAGAACTGGAAGGATCACCCCCACGGCCACCTGCCAGGGCTTCACACAGGAGAAGAAGAGGCCTGCAGAGGGAAAGCCTCAGCTGCTCGCCCGAAGGGGCTTGGGGTCTCTTGGGAGGGGAAGTGACACTTCTCTTCCCAACGTGCCCAGAACTCTTCCCGTCTCATATACTAGTGTCCTAATGCCTGGCTCTCACATGGGAACAGTTAGAGAATAATGTGCACACAGTCATTGGAATCTCCTCTCCACCCTCTCCCCCATTTATCAGCCTCTCATAAGCAGCTTAACCTGCTGACCCAGAAGGTGGCCTTTGGGGCTGGAGAGCCTGGGTCTTCTGCCTGAGCAGCTCTGTGACCTTGAACCAATGACTTAGCCTTTCTGTTCTCAGTGTCCTAATCGGCAGAGCATTAAAGTAATGCTTATAAAGTCCCTGACAGGACATCAGTGCCTTGCAAGAGTTTATTCATTTTAAAAACATAAATATCTTGGAGATCTAAGATGGCGGCCGATGGGACAGCAGGCTCTAAGATAGTGAGTGAGAGAACAGATGGAGAGTGCATGGACGTGGGGGGAGTGTCTGTATGTGTGACTGAGGGACAATTCACATTCCACAGGACTGTCTGGGACTGGCAGACCAGGCTCCCCGGGCCGGGCAGCCTCTACTGCTGCTGAAATCTTTACCAGAGTGGCCCTCTCTGCCTCAGAGACCAGGCCATCTTGTAGGGGAGAGCAGCTGTGATTGGAAGCCCAGCCTTACCTTCAACCTGGGAGATCTTGGATATCTCCTGGGACCCTACAACCACAACGCCCAGGGACCAGCTGCCTCAGCTGCGAGCCCACGAACATGGAGACTCCAGCCTCCTTGGCCGCAGGCACCTATAAAGTTTGTCCAGGGGAGACAAGGAGGTGGCCGAATACATGGTCAGATCCTGCACCTTCTAACAGAGCAGATGGAAGGAACAGCTGCATTGAATAACTCCCATTCGGAATTAGCGAATCAAACACAGCTGGTGAGGCAATCCGTGGACAGAAAGGTCACAGATCATCTACAGAGAGAAATAAGCTCTGCCTCCTCAGACTCACCTGGGTGTTTGTTGTGTGAATGTTTGTTGTTTGCATTTTTTGGGTTAGTTGTTGGTTTTTTGGAGTTTTCTCCCCATATACATATATTTTTCCCCTTCTTTTTTCTTCTCTTTCTTTTCTCTCTTACATTTTTTCCTTTTCTCAATATCATTTTTTCACTCTTTTCTCTCTTTTCTCTGGTAGTCTCCTTTACTTGGGGTTATTGGTATCATGAATCCATTTGTGTTTGGTGCCCTGTGTGTTGCGTCTTGTTGTGTTGTATTTTGTGCCTTTCAGTCAATGCAGGAGAGAGAGAGAAATACATAGCACAATAACAGACATATAGATCAATGGAACAGAACAGAGAAACCAGAAATCGACCCAAGTCATTATACTCAAATAATATTTGACAAAGGTGGCAAGAGCATACAATGGAGTCAAGACAGTCTCGTCAATAAATGTTGCGAGGAAGTTTGGTCAGATACATGCAAAAAAATGAAACTAGGTCACCAACTTACACCATACAAAAAAACAAACTAAAAATGGCTAAAGGACTTAAATGTAAGAGGGGAAGCTATAAAAGTACTACACGACTCCATAGGCAGCAAAGTAGCAGACATATGTTGTAGCAATATCTTTACCGACACAGCTCCTAGGGCAATGGAGACTAAGGAGAAAATAAACAAATGGGACTACATCAAAATAAAAAGCTTCTGCACAGCAAAAAGAAACCATCAACAAAACAACAAGAAAGCCCACTGCATGGGAGAACATACTTGCCAATGCTGTGCTATATAATAAACAGGGAATATGCAAATTCACCATCACTCCACCACAAATATGGCTGCACCCACAGCAGAGGCTGAGTTCCCTTAACGAGCCTTAACGAGCAATCAGCAGGGACCTGAGGCTGTGCCCCACCCCCATCCCTATGAGGCTTGATGGGGGACCTCAGGCCCTGCCCCCCACCCAGCAGGGTTTGATGGGGAACCTGACAACATGCCCCCCTCCCTGGCGCCAGGCCGGGGGACCTGAGGCTGCACACCCTGCCCATCAGTGCTTGCCAGGGGACCTGAAGGTGCGCCCCCTGCCCTGGTACTGGACTGAGGGACCTCAGGCTGCCCCCCCACCCTGGTGCCCAGCCAGGGGATCTCAGGCTGTGCCCCTCACCCCAGCACCAGGCCGGGGGGACCTCAGGCCACGCCTCCCTACCCTGGCACTGGGCCAGGGGACCTGAGGCCGCGCCCTCTGCCTGGTGGGGCTTGATGGGGGACCTCAAGGTGTGTCTCCTGTCCCAACCCAGGCTGGGGAACATCAGGACATGCCCCCCACCGTGGCACTGGGCCAGGGGACCTGAGGCTGCATCCCCTGCCCAGCAGGTGTTGACAAAGGTGGGACCAGCTGGGTCTGGATTTAGCCCAATGGGGTGGGGTAGGGGGTCTGGCTGGGTCTGGGTCTCGCGTGAGTTTGAGGTGCATGTGGGTGGGCAGGGACTTGACTCTGGGCCCTGTGGTGTGCCCCAGACTCTGACAGGGGGAAGCTTTTCATATACATTTTACTAATTTTCTTTTTTTAAAATTATATTTTATTGATTTTTTACAGAGAGGAAGGGAGAGGGATAGAGAGTTAGAAACATCGATGAGAGAGAAACATCAATCAGCTGCCTCCTGGACACCCCCTACTGGGGACGTGCCTGCAACCAAGGTACATGCCCTTGACCGGAATCGAACCTGGGACCCTTGAGTCCGTAGGCTGATGCTCTATCCACTGAGTTAAACTGGTTAGGGCTTACTGATTTTCTTTAATCGCTGACACTTCTATTATAGAGAAAGGGCAAATAGCAATATTAAAATATTTCCTCTAATCCCCATTTAATGTGCTCAAATTTTGTGTACCTGGCCACTTGTTTCAGATAGGGGTTTAATCTCCAAAATTTACAGAGAACTCATACAACTTAACAAAAGGAAGATAACGAATCCAATAAAAAAAAAAAATGGGCAAAGTACCTAAGTAGACACTTTTTGAAAGAGGAAATACAGAAGGCCGAGAGTTAAATGAAAACATGCTTAAAATCCCTAATCATCCAAGAGATGGAAATAAAAAAAACAATGCGGTGCCATCTCACACTTGTCAGACGGCTATCATCAAAAAATCAATAAACAACAAGTGCTGGCGAGGATGTGGAGAAAAAGGAACCCTCATGCACTGCTGGTGGGAATGCAGACTGGTGCAGCCACTGTAGAAGACAGTATGGAGTTTCCTCAAAAAGTTAAAAATGGAACTCCCATTTGACCCAGTAATCCCACTTCTAGGATTATATCCCCAGAAACCAGAAACACCAATCAGAAAGGATATATGCGTCCCTATGTTCATGGAGCACAATTTACAATAGCTAAAATTTGGAAACAACCTAAGTGCCCATCAGCTGATGAGTGGATTAAAAAACTGTGATATGTCTACACAATGGAATACTATGCCGTTATAAAGAAGAAGGAACTTTTACCATTTGCAACAGCATGGATGGAACTGGAGAGCATTATGCTAAGCGAAATAAGCCAGATGGAGAAAGATAAATATCACATGACCTCACTCATGTGGGATATAATGATCAACATAATTTGATGAACAAAAATAGACCCAGAGACAAATGGCAGGGGAGATGGGGGTTAGAGAGCAATGTAAGGACTTGAATGCTTGCATGTTAGCATAACCAATAGACACAGACACTGAGGCGCTGGGGGCTTGACCTGGGTGGGAATGGCTGGGGGGTGGGTTAATTGGAGAAAAAGGAGACATATGTAAAACTTTAGACAATAAGAAAATTTGTATTACATTGAAATAATAATAATGCCTCTACTGGAAACTCTTAAATATATACACACACACATATATATATATATATCATAAACATCTTATTCTTCTTGCTTACACCACAGGCAGCATCTATACAAGCTGCTCCACAGCTCCTTTCTCAGTGCATTGTGGGTCCAGGGGACCTTTCCTTCTCGGTATGGAGACACGTCTGTGCTTTCTCCCACAGGGCAGCCTCCACTGCACAGGAGTCCCCATGGGTGACATTTGAACTGTCTCTGACTTTTGTTACTATAACCGATGCTCTAAGAAATAACTTTGTGCCCTGGCTGGTTTTGCTCAGTGGATAGAGCATTGGCCTGTGGACTGAAGGGTCCCAGGTTTGATTCTGGTCAAAGGCACATGCCTGGGTTGTGGGTTTGGTCCCCAGTGTGGGGCGTGCAGGTGGCAGCCCATGATTCCCTCACATCATTGATGTTCCTCTCTTTCTCTCTCTCTCCCTTCCTTTCTGAAATCAATAAAAATATATTTTAAAGGAAATAACTTTGTCCATCAGTTATTTCACACAACCCCAAGCTGATCTGTCAGATACATTTTTAGAACTGGGATTTTGGGTCAATAAATAAGTAGTTTGGATTACAAGCTGTGTCAATTTATACAAAAACTAGAGGCCCAGGGCATGACATTCGGCACTTGGACAGGGGGTCCTCAGCCCGGCCTGCACCCTTTCCTAGTTCAGGTATCCGGGGTATCCTGGGGGAATGTCGGACTGATGGCTTAGTGCTGCCACAGAGGCGGGAGAGGCTCCCACCATCATCACTGCACTCATCAGCCATGAGCCCGGCTTCTGGCTGATGGGAGTGCACTGAGCACCAGGGGGCAGCTCCTGTGTTGAGCATTTGATGGTTAATGCATGTCATAGTGACCAGTCCTTCAGTCGGTCAATTTGCATGTTACCCTTTTATTATATAGGATATACCAAATTATACCAACACACGTCTAAGAATGACTGTCTCCCACAATCCGGCCATCAGTGATACCAACGACATGGTTCTGTTTGCTGCCAATCTCACAGGTGGGAACGTCTCCTGTTCAGTGAGACAGGACATCCTTTCCCAGGTATTTCCTTCTGGGAACCATTCATTTTCTACTGAGCTGTTCTATGTTTGAGGAGCTTAGCCCTTTCTCCAGGACATGTCTGCACATATTTCCCCACTTTGTCATGTGTTTGCTGACCTTTACCATTTCCCATCCCCATTGCTTGTCCCAGTGGGTGGCAGCTGGGATGCTCAGAAAATGTCTGTGACATAAACAGCTTCATGGGGCAAAGGGCACCCTGGTCCCTGCTCTGAGCCTTATGTTCACTACAAAGGTCCAGGTCAGCAGCAGACAGTCAGGCTTCCTTCTCCCAGCGGCCACAGCTGAGCACAGTGTGGGGCCGGGCACTCACCTGCAATGGAGACCCTGGCTGTCTTCTCCTGGCTGAGCAGGGGGTTTCTGACGACACAGGAGACCCCCTTCCCAGAGCCGCCTTTCAGGATCACAGATGATGTGGCTGCATACAGACCCTCTCCATCTGCAGCCCCAGGCACTGCCATGGCGGGCAAGCTCTCTCCCCCGTCACCTCTCCACTCCACGTGGGGCTGCGGGTACCAGCCTGCAGACGTGCACTCCACACGGATCCCTCCATCCTCATTGTCCTTCATTTCAACGTGAAGATCAGAGCCCAGGGCTGGGGAAGGAAGAGTGAGCCTGAGTCATGGGGACGCCTCTGTGTTGGTGAGGGTCCCCTCAGGAATGGGGCACACTCCACTAGATCACGCAGGCAGGGTTCACCAAGGAGCTTTTTTCCACGTGTGCTGTGCGCGGGAGACTGTTCCATGAGTGACCACTGCCTGACTCTCGTGGACCCTCGAGCTAGATCCAACTGGATCTGGGCCAGAAAGGAGACAGCTTCCCATGGATCCCCTCAGAGACACCTGGACTCTCCCCCTGTCTGGTGCTGGTTCCTGGAACTGGCCCTCACTCGCCTAAGCATGTAAGTCATTCCCCCATATCTGGGCGGGTCATGCCCCTGACCCCTATCTCTCCTGCATGGCCTGTGTGAGCTTGAGGCTTTGCCAGATGTTGGGGAGGATATGCATGTTCTATTTTTGCCGCCCACACTGTTCCTGGTAAGAAAGTCACCGTGGTGAACTCTTGATATCATTAATCTAGAGTTTATAGCCTCTTTTTCGGGTCTTTGGACTCAGGGGAAATTTTATTTTGTGGTTGTAGAAGGGGAAAGACTCCATGAGAGAGCTGACCCAGGGCCAGGAACAGTGAGCTGTTACCACCAGTCCCTAAACTCTTAACCCAAGGTGGGGATAGGGAGGTGGGAGAAAGCCTTTTGAAGACTTGCAAGAGCCCAGTCCTGTAGGGAGGGATTTTTAAAGAGGAGCTGTGGTCTCAGGAAGGGGCAGTAGCTGACTGAGGAGGGAGAAAGCCAGGACCTGCAGGGAGATAGCCAGGACCTCACACCCCCACCTTTTTTACTTCCTGGGTAAGGCAGGGTTGTGCCCCGAGAAAGGGAAATAATGTTGGGCATGAACTATTTCAGGGGACAGCAGCATCAGACAAGGGTGCCTTGTCCCTGTGATGGGTCAAGTAAAAAACAAGACCACTCAGTCTTCAGGTCTGAACACAGAATAAAACATGAACAGTGTGCAGACCACAGCAGTGAGCAATCATCCCCTGTCCTGGCTGTGAGTGACCAGTTACACCCCACACCCTCCTGACAGCCTCTGATCCAGAGCAAAGCCCTCCTTCCATAAACCCTCCCCCAGTCCCCAATCAGCTCAAACGTTATACCAAGTCACCCTGACACCCCCCTCATGGGGACACCCCATGGTTCCACACCTGTGTGTTCTCCTCACTGCAACTAGTCCTAAACTCAACTTGTTCCACTGCAGGTGTGATCCTGGGATCTTGGTTGGAGGACATGGCAGCACAGGTGATGTCCCTGCAGCTCAGCCTCCCTGGACCCACTGCTGTGAGCAGAAGTCTGTGAGGTGGGCTTGGGCCTGTGTCTACAGACCCCATAGAAGAAGGAGCTCAGAACAACCTCAGTCTCACCTGCAACCTTCAGCTCCACCAGGCCATTATCAAAGAAATCGCCATCTTGGAAATAACACTGGTAGGTTCCACTGTCAGAGGCTCTGACGTTCTGAATCCGCAGAGCAGCCTTCCCCTCAGCGATGTCCTCTCTTAAAATCGACGTTCTGCCTCGATACTCTGCCATCTCTGTTTCTTCCTTGCCATCTGCATATGCACGCACCGCCTGCCTGAGGCCCGATCGCACCCACATCAGGTCCATGGTCTCAGCGCTCATCATTGGGGACAGGTGACAGGGCAGCTCAGTGTCTTCACCCACCATGGCCAGGATGGGCTCAGGGGGTCCAATCACAGCAAACTGAGCTGGTGAGCAGAAAGGGGTGCTGCATCAGAGGGAGCTGGAGGCCAGAGGGTAAGGGGGTGTCCCAGGATGGGAGGGTGAGGTAAGAAACACCTAGACAGGCACTCAGTCCTGACAGGTGTACAATTTGGACGGGCCTCCCAGGAGTGGGGAGGAGTCCAAGGTTCTGACTGGGCAATATAGGTAACTGCTCCAGGTACATAAATGCAGATGCTCCCTACCTGAGCAGGGCGTGAGTAGCTGGACCAAGGCGAGGCAGACAGGGAGGTGGAGCAGATGGAAGGCCAGGGACCTCACCATTGTGGGCTGTTGTGCAGACAGGGAGACACCAGAAGGAGTAGGTAGAAATGACGACCTGGAGGAAGATGGAGAATCCACATGAGACCTCTGCCTCCCCAGGGCCGACTCCCGGTGTACCCACCATCACTGGTGACCCTAGAGCCTCCTCTCAAATGTCTGCTTGGGAGTCTCCTCATCTTTGACTCCAACATGGAAAACACCCTAAAGTATGAACCTTACGTGTACCACCCTTGGCCCTGGCCTCCTGGATATCCTGGACTCTGTTGTCCACTGTACTCACAAGCTTCCCCTTGTCCACACTTCCTGGGACAGCCTGACCGTGCCTCCAGCATCTCACTCTGATTAACCCAGGATCCCCCTCTCTGAGCTCCGATTCCATGGGGCCCCTCAGTCTAAGCTCCACACCACAGCCCTAAGGTTCCTGCTCCCTCACTTCACGCCTCCCCTCAGCCTCCAGGGGTTTCCACTGCACTCAGAGCAGCAGCTGGAGGCCTCTGCTCCCTGCACTCTCTGAATTATCTGAACGTTTGAAATTTTAAGATCTCAGAGAGGGGAATATATTTCCACTTATTTTCAGGGATGGTTATTGCATTTTATTCCTTTTATAAACAACTTTAAAATGAAGACTCAGAAAAATAAAATATATCTAATTTACAGTGGTAATCCTATACTTTGCTTCATATTAATGTAAATATTTCTGGATCTATTTTCGAGCATATATATATATATATATATATATATATATATATATATATATATTATAGGCCCGGTGCATGAATTCAGGCAACATTGGGGTCCCTAGGCCTGGCCTACGGGATCGGGCTGAAATAGACTCTCTGACATTCCCTGAGGGGTCCCGGATTGCAAGAGGGCACAGGCCAGGCTAAGGGACCCCATCAGTGTACGACTGGGGCCAGGGAGGGATGCAGGAAGTTAGCCAGCTGGGGAGGTACCCTGGGAGGGCTCCAGGGCATGTCTAGGACTTCTCATTAATCCAGATAGGCCAGACCTCAGCAGCAAGCTAACCTACCACTCAGAGCATCTGCCCCCTGGTGGTCAGGGCACGTCATAGTGACTGGTCTGTCTGCACCCTGGTAGTCAGTGCATGTCATTGTGAGCAGTTGAGCGGCCTTAACATATCATTAGCATATTATGCTTTGATTGGTTGAATGGATGACTGGACACTTAGCATATTAGGCTTTTATTATATATGATATTTCAGTGTATTACCTGGGTTATATATTTTACAGGGTGTCCCAAAGAAATATGTATACACTTTAACAGTTGATAGCTCAAGTTTGAAAATTACATGTATTTTGCCCTAGCCAGTTTTGCTCAATGGATAGAGCATTGACCTATGGTCTGAAGGGTCCCAGGTTCAATTCAGTCAAGGGCACATACCCTGATTGCAGGCTACTCCCCAGTCTGGGCCCAGGTCCAGGCACGTGCAGGAGGCAAACAATCGATGTCTTTCTCTCACATTGATGTTTCTGTCTTTCTCTCTGTCTTCCACTCTCCCTAAAAACAAATGAAAAAAAAAATCCTCCCGTGAAGAGTAAAAAAAGAAAAGAAAATTTAATATATGGTAATAAACACTGCCTTGATAATTACTCGAAGGGTATGTATACATCTTGGGGATATAGATCAGATGCCTTAAGAATGTTTTATTCTTTGACCCACAAATTCCACTTACAGAAATTACTCTTAAAGGAAAGGAAAACCAGGCATTGACAAAATGGTTTATGTTTAATTCTGCTCATCATAGTAAAACCTGCAATAACAAAATGTAGAAAATTTGAATACCCAGATTGGATCCATGTTTGTTATAATTATAAACAAATCTCTTTATTAAACATATGATTCCTAAACTACAGATCAGATAATACTCAGTGGTGAACAGCTGAAAGCCCTTCCAGTGAGGTCAGGAAGAAGACAAGGACGCCCACTCTCACCCCTTGTGCTCCAACAGTACTGGAAGTCCTGGCCACCGCAGGCACACAAGACAAAGGAATTAAAAGCATACAAATCAGAAAGGAAGAAGTAAAACCCTCACTGTTTGCAGAGGACGTGATACAATATATAGAAAAACCTGAGAATTCCACCAAAGAAAACCATTAAAACCAATCAATGAGTTCAGTAAGGCTGCAGGATAGAAAATCAGAAACCTGTTGCATTTCTATACAGCAATAATGTATAATGAGGAGAAATTTTTTTAAAAACCTCATTTACAAGTTTACCCACAAAGCATAAATACCTAGGAATGAATTTAACCAAAGAGGTGACAGACCTATAGTCTGAAAGCTATAAGACATTGAAGACAGAAATTGAAGAGGATACAAATAAATGGAAGGATAGGCTATACCGTGCTCATGGGTTGGAAGGATTAATATTGTTAAAATGTCCTTACTGCCTGAAGCATCATAGAGTTTCAATGCAATCCCTATTAAAACACCGATAGCCTTGTTCTCAGAAGTAGAACAACAAATTTTGAAATTTATATGGAACCACAAAAGACCCCGAATAAGCAAAGAAACCTTGAGAAGGAACAAAGCTGGGGGTATCACCCTCCCTGATGTAAACTATACTGCACAGATACATGGGTAAAAGCAGCATGGTACTGACATGAAAACAGACACATACTTTAATGGGACAAAACAGAAAGCCTAGAAATGAACTCTCACTCATATGATCAATTAATCTGTGACAAAAGAGGCAAGAATATACGACGGGGTAAAGACAGTCTCTTCAAAATGATGTCAGGAAAACTGGACAGATACAGGCAAAAGAATGTAACTGGATCACTTTCTTACACCTTATACAAGAACAAACACAAAATGGATTAAGGATATAAATGTGAGACCCGAAACTATAAAACTAGAAGAAAACATGGGCAGTGAATTCTCTGCCATTGCTCTTAGTAATGTCCTTTTAGACACATTTCCTTGGGCAAGGGCAACCAAAGATAAATAAACATGGGGTCATGTCAAACTAAAAAGTTTTTGCGCAACAAAGGAAACCATCAATAAAACGAAAAGACTGAATAGAAGAACATATTTCCCAATGATACGTCCCATACAGGATTAATATCCAAAATTTATAAAGAACTCTTACAACTTAACACCAACAAACCACATAATTCGAGTTTAAAAACGGTTAAAGGACATGAATAGGCATTTCTCCAAAGAGGAGGTACAGATGGCCAACAGACTTATGGATGGAAACCCCTCTACTGTCAGACAACGTGCTGTTTATTCATTCTCCAACTGTTGTACATGTAAGTTGTTCCAGATTTCTTTATATTACAAATAATTCTGTAATGAACATCATTACCTCTGCATCTTTAAGACACACACCTCATAATCTACCCCGCCGTTCTTTTAACATTATTTCTGTAAATGATGACCTCTCACTGGTATGTGGCTGCACATAAACCACCTGTTTGCTTCAGAATTCTAGCAACTAACTTCAAAAGAAGCAGACTCCAACCTTCAGACATTCCTGCTCCAGGAGGTTTGCTGACCTTCAACCAGGAATCTGAACACATGTGTTGGCTTCCACTTAGTCCCCTCAATGGAGAACCTTCAACCTCCTACTTTCGTTCCCTTTCTTCTGGTTCCCCACCCACCACGTCTTTCTCCCTCCTTAGTAAACCCCTGCCCATGTCCAGTTGTTAAGATGGTCTTTGCAACATGAGTCTACCATCTTCTGAGGCTGCGGGTTTTAGCATGAACCTACTTTCCTTCCACCAGCCCCAGTCTCTCCATTATGGGCTTTCCAGCGGCAGGCAGCAAACCTGGGCTAGGTATCAACCTGTCTTTGGGAATCTCTTAGAACACATTCCCAGGGAGAAGCAGGAGACACTGTAAGAGGCCTTTGCTATGCAAATGTGAGGCTCACTGATTCACATTGTTTCCCTCCCACAGATTTCCCAGTTCAGGCCTTACCTTGCCCTGAGTGGGTACCCCCACCTGTGTCCTCACAGCTTCACACTCCTCTGGGTGAGGAACGCCCTGCAGGCTCTGAGTCCTCCCCAAGGCCATGGCTTTTTATCAACTCCCTCCACGTACCCTAGGCACTCCCAGCTGGAAACCACAGAACAAGGCACCTGATAGGTCTTCATTACAGCTGAGTCTCTGATCTGGAAGAGAGGGTGGGGAAAAGAATGCTTGCTTAGGACAAAAAAAAAAAAAAGTGCAAAGACCCTCTTTGGAAGTACATTATGTAAAAAATAATGATAATGATAATAACCTTTACTGTGTACTGGGTGTGTGATCAGTGGGGTGCTCTACGTGTCTCCATCTGTTGCTGGTGGAAGTGGAACTCAGGGTGCCCGGGGAACAAACATTTCCTGAGGTCCCACAGGGGGATGAGATACTGGGGAAAGCTTTATTCTGTGTAATTAAAGCCCTGAGTTTCCAAGGCCCCATGTCCCTCCATCCTGCCGTGAAAAAGTCCCATTTTGTCCTCAGCAGAACCAGGATTGCAGCCATTGCCCACTTTCTGCTCCATATTTGCACAGTCCTTCCAGTATCTGGCTGCGTGAGCTTGAGTTCCCAGCTGCAGCCCATTGTGTGTGGGGGCTGGATTGTGGGCTAACACGGGTCACTTGCAAGGGAGAAACAGGAGAGCAAGCAAGAGCAACAAGAGAGAGAGAATTCTTTGGTGACTGTGTATTCACTAATTTTCAGCGGCTTGCATTGGGGTGCACCCTTTTAGCCAATGACCTCTGTTCCCAGGTTAGACTGACAGGCAAACCCCTTTCCTCCATCACCCCGTCTTCACTGCACATGTGCCCATCTTCCCTTTTTGGAGCCCTCCCCCCAGTGATTTCCAGGGAATAGTCTGGTCCCTGGGGAGTGTCAAGTTGCAGCTTCCTGGTAAGGCTACCCAGATGACCTTACTTATTCTATCTGGCTTCCCCTTTGTTCCTTCCCTATTATTAATACGAATGACTAGCTTGTTATGGGGCAACAGGTGTATGTGTATTCCACAGGATTCGATTGCAATCATGCCTCAAAATAGCCACCAGACCTCAAAAGAAACAGCGAACATCTCAGGAGATTATATCAACATTAGAGGCCCAGTGCATGAAATTCGTGCACTGGAGGGGGTGTCCCTCAGCCCAGCCTGCACCCTCTCCAATCTGGGACCCCTGGGTGATGTCCACAGGGATCAGGCCTAAAGCGACAGTCAGACAACCCTCTCACAATCTGAGACTGCTGGTTCCTAACCACTTGCCTGCCTGATTGCCCCTAACTGCTTCTGTCTGCCAGCCTGATCACCCTCTAACTGCTCCCCTGCTGGCCTGATTGACACCTAAGTGCTCCTCTGCAAGCCCAAATGCCCCCAACTGCCCTCCCCTGCTGGCCTGATAGCCCCCAACTGCCCTCCCTTGCCATTCTGATCACCCCAACTCCCCTCCCCTCAGGCCTGGTTACCCTCAATTGCCCTCCCCTGCAGGCCATCTTGTGACAGTGTGGGGGCAGTCATCTTGTGACAACATGAGGGCAGTCATCTTGTGGCGGTCATCTTGTGATGACATAGGGGTGGCCAACTTTTGACTACATGGGGGTGGCCATCTTGTGATGACATTTAGGCGGACATCTTGTGACAATGTGGGGGTGGCCATCTTGTGATGATGTGAGGGCGTGAGGGTCAATTTGCATATTACCTATTTATTACATAGGATTGTTTTTCTCCTTCATGGGTCTATAGGGGGCAACTGGGTGTAGCTGGGCTGGGTGGGCTCGCCTGTGATTGGCTGAATGGTGTTGGACTCCAGTCTGCAGGTTGGGTTCTGATCAGTTCCATGGGTCTCTTAATTCTGGGACCAGGAGCTACAGGACAGGTGCTTCATTTCTCCCTCCTCTCCTCCATCTCCTTCTCTCTCTCTCCTCCCCCTTTTCTGGTTCCTGTCAGCTCTCCCTTCTCCCCTCACACCTCTTCCTCTAACTTCTCAGATGATAATCCTCAGACCTCCCCTCCCCTAGTGGCCAAAGCACATCACTGCACCCCGTGCGCCTGGGCAAGGAGCCACCTCTCCCTCCACCAGGTCCTCCAGCCTGGTCCCCTCATCTTTGTTTAATAAAATCTTAAATCTTTTCATTCCTCTGTGATCCACAATATGAAATATTGTTCATTTTGTAACTCAGGACATACACTTCAACTTATATATACTGTATGCTCTCATAGTTCCATTCGTGTGTATTTAAGTTTGGTCTGTATGTAATAGATTGATTTCATGCACCATCAATGGCCCAGGACCTGCAGGTGAAGAAGAACTGCTCCATGACGGTTGTCTTATGGCTTAAACATTAGGCCCCAAGTCCTGTGGGGCTCTGCTTTTGTTGTCCAAAGACAGGAGTTGGATCCTCAAACATTTACCTTCATGTTATAGTTTTTGACATGGATTGTTAAATAGTTTGAAAGAGAACAATGTACTTCTCTTCGTGTTAATGTTTAAGAACCCTTTATCTGAGCATGAGGCAACCCAGAGAGTTTTCTATTGCAGAAGGATAAATATGTGGGCTAAGGGTTCTTGCCCATCCCTCCCCATCTCTGTATGGATCACTCCACACCACACACCATGGGAGACACTGTACAGCTTCACGTTGGTTCCCTAGGTCTGTCTCGCTGCACAAAGTGCCACCAACTGGGTGGCTTCAGCCATAGAGCATTGTCTTCTCAGCTTGAGCTCATATCCCCACAGGGTGGTCCAGCATCTGCCCTAGTTTTGGGGGTTTGCTGGCAGTCTTGTCATTTCCTGGTTTGTCTCCACCTTCATTCTCATGTGGTTCTCCCATTTCTCATGAAGAAGATACTGGGTCAGCCCTGTGTTCTTGCTAAATGCCGCAGATGATGGGAATCCCACTAGGTGGTCGGTGAGAAGGGCCTCTCTTGATTTAACTCGGCTGTGATACCATCATCCCTGGAAAGCCTCATCTCTGAGCTGTTTCACTTCATATTTTAACTACACACGCGTGAGGGAGAGAGAGAAGGCTGACGTTGATGAGGGTGGTAGGTGTGGGAGAATGGGCTTGAGGCTCTGAAGGCCTCAGCTCTCCAACCACCACCCTGAGGTGTCCTGTCAGAATGTGTTATTGGCTTAAACCAGGTGTCCTCAAACTACGGCCCGCGGGCCACATGTGGGTGTTTTTGCTGTTTTGTTTTTTTACTTCAAAATAAGATATGTGCAGTGTGCATAGGAATTTGTTCATAGTTTTTTTTTTTTTAAACTATACTCCGGCCCTCTAACAGTCTGAGGGACAGTGAACTGGCCCCCTGTTTAAAAAGTTTGAGGACCCCTGACTTAAACAATAGAGATTTCTCAGTTAACAACAAAGTCCTGAGGTTAGAGGCAGTGGCACTCTGCAGCCCTCCTCCTAGTGGTCTTGCCTGTTGTAGAGACACAGGGAAACTAAAGCTTATTGGGCGACACGTCCCAATTCTATGAAATTGAAATGTCAGCCCGTACATAGGGTTTACCAGAAGCAGCCAACCCTTCCATCTAAGATTGTGCTACAAGAGGGGCTGTGGAGGAGACCCCGTGGTCCGCACAGCCAAAATGTTAACACCGGCCCTTGACAGAGAAAGCATTTCTAGATCCCTGGGCCAAGTCTAGTCCTGACTAATTTCTAGGTAGAATACAAATAAGTTGCTTGAGCATGAAAAATGCACAGTTAATAGCCTTTTGAGATTATCTGGCCTTTTTATTTCCTTTTTCTCTTTTCAGAGGCAATGGTAGTGTGGGCGTGTGTGTGGGCATGCGTGCGTGCATGTGTGCGTGCGTGTGTCTGTGTGTGTGTGATTGGGGTTGGGGGCAGGCATGTGTTGAGATGAATGTAAGTACCCTCTTCCCAAAGCCAAAGAATTTCATTCAAGTTGCTAGACATGTGGGGAGAGAAAGATATTGGGGGACACCAGGAGGGGCCGTGGAATAAAGAACAGACCCAGACAGCAGTTGTTATGGATACTTGTGACTCATTCAGAAAACACTCAGTGAGAGTCCTTGGGAGACAGTGACAGGCCAAAGCCCTTTCTCTCTCTCAGGAGGCGGCGAAAAGGACAATGGCAGCCAGCAAAGGCTCTGCCTGCCAGGTGATGGTCTGGTGGGACCAGCACCCCCACACCCACCTGATGCTCCCTTCCTGGGCCCCACAGACCCCAATTGGGCCACTGTGTACATTTCTTCTAGAACAGTGGTCGGCAAACTCCTTAGTCAACAGAACCAATTATCAACAACAACGATTGAAATTTCTTTTGAGAGCCAAATTTTTAAAACCTAAACTTCTTCTAACACCACTTCTTCAAAATAGACGCGCCCAGGCCGTGGTATTTTGTGGAAGAGCCACACTCAAGGGGCCAAAGAGCCTCATGTGGCTTGCCAGCTGCAGTTTGCCTATCATGGTTCTAGAATAATCTTCCCACGGCACATTTCACAGCATTCCCCACCTGTGCCTAAATGCGTTCTCTGGAGGCCTCCATCACCTTCTGACTAAGTTCGACACTGCAGTCAGCACACGAGCAACAGTCCCACTAGCGGTTATTACAGGACTGGACTCTGTTCCCCAGGCCATTCCCTTCATCTGACTTGTACCCTCACATCTGCCTCCTGGGACAACTCCAGATGCTCCCAGGCTGGAGGGTTCCCAGCTTCTTCTGACCCCCAGCAAGGAATGGCACCCTCAGTCCCACCACTGCAGGGAACTCAATTCTGCCAACAAGCAGAATTAGCAAGAATCACACTGCTCCCTAGACTCTCCAGAAAGGAGCCCAGCCTGCAGACACCTGGATGTCAGCCCGGCCATGGCCACGCTGGGGTTCTCACCTGCAGAAATGTGAAGTAAGGAATCTGTGCTGCATTAGGTCATGAAATTTATGGTTTTATTACAGCAGCATACACAGGTAATACAATAAGGATTTTGTGAAAATGTGGCAAGGAGGAAACTGTGGAAATAAACTGTGGGGGTGAATATATAGAAGAAGCTCATTTGCAGAGTGAAGATTATTAACCAATTTATTTAACAAATGTAACCTGACAACCACCTGCCGGGTGGAGGGGACACAGTGGTGACCAATCACAGTCATGGTGATGGAGTGGCTCTTCCCCAGGACCCAACAGTTAAAGGAACCTCCTGGAACATCAACGCATGCTCAGCGTGGCGTGTCCCTTTCCTGAAGATGGGGCTACAGTGTGAGAAAAATTCCACTGCAGCTCACCTGGCTCCCTTCCCCAATTCATGCCTCACACGTGAGCTTCAGGGATGAAGCTGGAGGGTTGGTTGGGCTTCATGGTCACAGGTCACAAGCTGGTGAGGAGTGTGGCCTCTAGTCCCTTCTCAGCCCCGGGGGATGTGGTCACTGTGAATTCGTTCTGTGGACGACGTCATCATGGACAGCCAGCCAATGGAGCAGTGGGCCATGGCTCTGACAGTCCCCCTTGAAGGAACCAGGTGGGTGTGGCCTTCCTAGTCACCTACATTGACCTTCACCCTGGGGCCCAGAGAAGGGAACCTTAGGCTGCCCATGACCCTGACCAACAGGAACACTGGCTGCAAAGGAACAGACTCGAGGTAGAGGGAGGGTCAGAGGTCAAACACCTCCCAGCAGCACCAGTTTCTACATGAATTACATGTCACTTCCCTGGGTCCTGACTCCCTTTCCATATGTTCAATGAGGCCCCCTCACAGGGGTGCTGTGAGGATTGGTGAGTGAAAGTCACCTGAAGCCTTTAGCCCAGCACCCACCACATTCTATGTTATCTGTGAGTGTGAGCTATGGTGGCAGGAAGGGAGCTGAGTCACTTTGGAAAGTTAACCTCCTGTACGCAGGTCTCCACATCTGTCATGTGGAAAAGTTGAAAGATAACTAGGAAAGTGCTTCACTCAGTGAGTTTTTAGCAATCATGTTCCTGCTTGAGGTTTTGCTGTTAAGCAGGCCCTCAGCTCAGGGCTGGGCAGGGGGAAGCAAAGACTGACCTTCCTGAGGGTCCTCGTTGCCATCAGCTGAGCCTGAGGCCACTGAGGTCTCCAGGGAAGGGCCAGGCAGTGGGTCAGACACAGGGGAACTCCCCACTCCTTTCAGTGCTGGGCAAATGGTCAAGGCAGTGGGCTCCTCTGAGGAAACCCTGAAAAGAGGGAAGAGAGCCCCAGAGAAGGAAGCCTGTGAGAAGGTGTAGATGTGTGATCCATCGATGGCATCATAGAACGAGACCTCGTTGCTCTCATAGTCCAGGAAAACCCCCACTCTTTTAGGAGGGTTGGCAATTGTGAGTTTGGTCCATGGATCTGTTTGAGCCTGGAAGTCATATCCCACTAACCATGCTATTGTCTAGAATCCATTCTGGGTTGTTATTTTAACAAAAAGTTTTATCTCCGTGTCTACGCTACATACCCTGATTTGCCACCCTTCCCTCTCCCCGACCTCCACCTCCCAGAAGTGTCTGCCTGATGTGAAGTTCTCACAGCCCAGCACACAGAAATGATCCTGAAAGAGAAACCAAGATGGTGGCATAGGTAAACACCTAAACTGCTGCCTCGCACAGCAATTTTAAAACTACACTTTTAAAGACAAAACGTCTATCACCCAGAACCACGGGAAAGCTGGCTGAGTGGAAGTTTTACAACTAGAAGGAAAGAGAAAAGAGCATTGCAATGTGCATAATCGCTGAAAAGCTGAGGTACGGAGGCGTGCGAATTGGACTGGTGACGAGCGATTGGATGTGCTGCTTTTTTTTCAACCTGAAGGGAGACAAGCTCCCGATTACTCTGAAATCCTGTTTCTGGGGAGACACTGGGGACCCAAACTCCTACGGGGAGAAGCTGGTCTGTCGGCCATCGGGTCGGAAAGTGAGGGTGACTTTCTTGCAGAGGTGCGCCCAGCAATCATTGTTTACTGCTCTGGGGTGTGGGACGTGGGGACTTGGAAACATGGAAACGCAGAGAAGGCTGACTGGCAGCCATTACTGTTTGCCACGCCCTAGCCTAGTGACGCCCTGAGACTCCGCCCTGCACAATCTACAAACCCACCCAATCTCCATACAACAGCTTTTGCATATAAATGGCCTGCCCTATCGCAGCTTAACCAAACAAACTGCAGCTCCGGTCAGACAGCTCCCAAACCTCCAAACCCCAAGCAAAGAGGAGAAAACTGTAGTTCTTTCTGTAGCTCCTGCTGGGTGGCCTCAGACAGTAGCTGACTTGAACCCCATTGGAGATCCAGAAGCTAGTGTATCTAGTGGTCTGTGTGAGATGACACCAGATTTCAACTACTCCCATAAGGGACACATTCAAGAGGCAGACTCAGTGAGCACCAAAGCCCCACTGAAACAAGTTCTGCCCCATAAGCGTGTCTCCAGCACAGCAATTCTTCCATTATAGACACAGCAGATCCTCACAGACAATTGGCCTGGAGGTCAATTTCTTCCAGTGACACCAACAACAATCAAGACTTAACTACGCCGAAACCGGTTTGGCTCAGTGGATAGAGCGTCGGCCTGCGGACTGAAGGGTCGCAGGTTCGATTCCGGTCAAGGGCATGTACCTTGGTTGTGGGCACATCCCCAGTAGGGGGTGGGCAAGAGGCAGCTGATCGATGTTTCTCTATCATCGATGTTTCTAACTCTCTATCCCTCTCTCTTCCTCTCTGTAATAAAATCAATAATATATATATATATATATATATATATATATATATATATATATATATATATATATATATATAAAAGACTTAACTACAACAAGGCTGTACACACAGTCCACAAAGGGGTGCACCAAGAGTGTCCACCTCAGGTAACTGGGAGTCCGACCCATTGGACCATATAGGACACCTAGCACACAAAGCCACCCTACCAACTCAGGGAAGCAGCGAAAATGAGGAGTCAAGGAAACAGATCACAAACAAAAGAAATGGAGGAAAACAAATGACTGGATATAGAGTTTAAAACCACGATTATAAGGTTTTTCAAGAATTTCCTAGAAAAGGCCAATAAATTTAACAAGACCCTCGAGGATATGAAAAAGGACCAACTAGAAATTAAACATATACTGACTAAAATAAAAAACATTATACAGAGACCCAACAGCAGACTAGAGGAATGCAAGAATCACAAAGAAATACAAAGAAGCAAAAAACACTCAACCAGAAAAGAAAAAAGAATCCAAAAAGTTGAAGATAGTGTAAGAAGCCTCTGGGACAACTTCAAGCATACCAACATCAGAATTATAGGGGTGCCAGAAGAAGAGAGAGAGAGAGAGATAGAGAGAAAGATACTGAAAACCTATTTGAAGAAATAATGACTGAAAACTTCCCCCACCTGGTGAAAGAAATAGACTTACAGGTCCAGGAAGTGCACAGAACCCCAAACAAAAGGAATCCAAAGAGGACCACACCAAGACACATCATAATTAAAATACCAAGGGCAAAAGATAAAGATAGAATATTAAAAGCAGCAAGAGAAAAACAGTTAGTTACCTACAAGGGAGCACCCATACGATTGTCAGCTGATTTCGCAACAGAAACTATGCAGGCCAGACAGGAGTGGCAAGAAATATTCAAAGTGATGAATAGCAAGAACCTATAATCAAGATTACTCTACCCAGCAAAGTTATCATTCAGAATGGAAGGGCAGATAAAGAGCTTCACAGATAAGAAAAAGCTAAAGGAGTTCATCACCGCCAAACCAGTATTATATGAAATGCTGAAAGGTATTCTTTAAGAAGAGGAAGAAGAAGAAAAAAGTAAAGATAAAATTATGAACAACAAATACATATCTATCAACAAGTGAATTTAAAAATCAAGTGAATTAAAAATCTGAGGAACAGAATAAACTGGTGAATATAATAAAATCAGGCACATAGAATGGGAGGGGATTGATAATTCTCAGGGGAAAAGGGGTGTGGGGGGGTACAGGAAGAGACTGGACAAAAATCGTACACCTATGGATGAAGACAGTGGGAGGGGGGAGGTAAGGGCAGGGGGTGGAGTGGGAACCGGGTGGAGAGGAGCTATGGGGGGGGGGGAGGAGAAACAATTGTAATAATCTGAACAATAAAGATTTATTAAATTTAAAAAAAAAGAAATGATCCTGAAATATCCTGGGGTTGTTTGGCAGGCTCTGCCTTGCTTCTGTATAGTTCAGGCTCCTCTGATCCTCAGAAATAAGGATGCGCAATGTCCGGATCCAGAATCAGGTCCACTGCAGAGAGTTCCAATGGTGTGGGGTCAGCCATGGTTTCTGGACCTGAGAGCCTCAGGCTCCAAGGCTTGGGTCTGGCTGGTGAGACTCAAGCCCAGAGCCTGGGGTCCCAGCCTGCCCTGCGTGTGACCCCTCAGCAAAGGCAAGAGAAACCACAGGGCCAGGTGTTCAGTGAGGAAGGGGACTGTGAGAAAGGCTGAGGTCTGCCTAACCTGCCCTCTCAAGTGGCCACCTTCCTTCTGTCTTTCTCCTGTTTCCTCCCCAGAAGGACTGTGCCCACCTGTGCTGCAGAGTCACATGGATTCCAAGGGCCCCAGCCCTTGCTCTTCCCTCCTGAGCTGGACGACTTCCTTTTCTGCACGGTGTCTTTCACACACACACACACACACACACACACACACACACACACACGCTATGTAATGTCACAGGTATCAATGTGATATCTGTAAAATGGGAATAAAAATACTAATCTTTAGGGTGAAATAACACAGAATGTGAGCTATATTTAGCGAAACCCAGGCATTGAGGAAGCATCTAGTGTGATCATAGTGACCAGGTCTCTGCTGTGCTGGGGCCGTGCTGGGCTCTATGTGATCTTCACTCCCCACCTGCCCCTCCCTCTTTGCCCAGGAATTGTCCTCCTTGGGCAGCATCACTGGGCTCCCTGCCTCTGGTCACCTGTTGGCTTTGGCCAAGGGCAGGTACTGGCTGAAGACTGGAGGGAAGGAAAGAGAGGCACAGCCCCATCCTCCCCACTTCCTGTGATGGAGATGCTCCAACAGAGCACACCTCCTCTCAGGCAGCCTCTCCCTGAGGCCCAGCCTCCTCAGGGCTCCAGTGACTGCTCCCCATCCCTCTGCCTTGGGCCTGGAGGTGGTGACAGCTCCCCCTGTTGTGAGCCTGGGGCACTGCTCATCCTTGTGGTTTCCCTTAACGCCACCCCTGCCTCTGGAAGTAGGTCCTTCCCTAAACCCTCTGTAATCACTGGGTAGATGTGGCTGAATCAACCCAACTCCATCTCTGTGTCTGGGATTCCTTCATCTTTTCATGCTGTGACCTTTGACCAACCTCACTGTTCTTAGCAGGCACACAAAAACCTTCAGGGTGATGATGATGTGTGTTCCTTAAAATCTAGCCAGAAACAGTTTTGTTAGTAACACTAGAATGACCTGACCACGGAGGTAAACACCAAACGTGATGGTATCGATTATAAAGAACCACCCACCACAAGACCACAGGAGGGATGGCTGGTGCTGCCACACTCCTTGTCCCGTTGTCCTGTCAATATTTAGTACTGGAATTGTACTGTAAAACAATGTACTGTAACAGGTCTGTTAATAGTCTGTTCACACTGACACGTAGTCTGTCTGCTCCAACCCCACACCTCTGTGAGCAAATGACTCTATAACACAGTCTCTTATAATCTAAGGAGTCACATACATCATTTTTACTTCATAAGGACCTTCTCCTGACTGTGGTCATACTGTCAGACACACAACCATCAAGAACAGGCCACGGCTTCCCTCTTGGTGTTTAGACCAACACACACTCATCACCTCGTCTAGTCTTACCTCCACCCTCACATAGTAGGAATGACCACCATCATCTCAAAGCGATTCAGAGACATGGCACACCTTGAGGAGGCTCAGGGCAGGAGGGGCAGCCCCTGAGTCAGGTTACCTCCTCCTTCTCCCTCCAGCCCCTGCCCCTGCTGTATCCCTCATGCCTCCTCCTTCCCCCACAGACCTGGGGAAGCCCAGGGCAGCAGCTGTCCCTGGCTCTCTTGGCAGCAGATGGGCGCACTGTGGGCACCTCATTCCACCCACCCATATGTCCCCTAATCAAGAGCTGGAGAAGAAAAAGGGAGCCAGGCCCCTGTGTTGTTGTCCCAGGGAACACAGTCATTCACTCACCAGGTTGGTAAAGGGCCATCTTCCACTCTGAAAGGGAGGAGACACAGGCAAGGAAAGGTCATCATTTCTGTTCTCCCCCCACCATTCTCCTCACCGAGCCTCTTCCCTCTCCTTCCCACCAATATCTAGTTTCCTTCCTCCACAGCTCTGAGGATGAGGTATGAAAGCTCTCAGAATGTGGGCTTCCCTCCATCACGGTGGGGCTGTGGGTGACGGGGCCAGGCCTTGCCCAGGTGTGGGCGTGTGTGGCAGCAGGTGAGGGGACACTGTATCTGGAAGGTCCCCTCTGGGGGTCCAGAAAGGCAGGGTGGTCCTCCACAGAACATGAGCTCTGAGCAGGGTCTGATGATCCCTCAGCAGCACAGACAGGGTTGAAGGGCTTTGTACACAGGTGCCAGGACCAGAGAGCACGAGTCACTCACCAGCATACTCCTAAGACCTGTCACCTGCAAAGGAAGACGGCAGTCACCTCACCTGTCCTTTCTGAGTCCTTTCCCCTCTCCTCCTGTTGACCCCCCACCTCCCCTCCCTCTGCCTGTTCAGTTCCCTGCTCCCCCTCCTCTTTAATGTCACCTGCACCTAATGACCTGCAGGCACCAAGAGGGGCTTTCCCAGCTGCACCTGCAGGTCTGTCCTGTACGTGTCTGTACAGCAGTCACCTTTAACCATCGCCTCCCTTCCTGACGTTGCAGTTACCCTCTGTGAACCACAGTTGGAAAATATTAAATGGAAAATTCCAGAAATAAGCAATTCATAAATTTTAAATTGCACATCATTCCGAGTAGTGTGATGAGATCCTGTGCCATCCATCTCTCACATGCCCACCTGAGAACCATCCATGTCCAAGCATGTCCACCCTGTGTTCCTCCCATGAGCCACTTAGTCACTGAGCACCTGGCTCTATGGTCAGATCTGCCTCAGCTTCACAGGGCTTGTGTGAAAGTCCCCCTTCTGTTCCTTAATAATGACCATCAACTGCAGTGATGATGGCCATTGGGGTGTGGCGATGAGAAGCCTTCCTTTAAGGGAGAAGGAGAATCCCACTATACACAGGGTGCGGTGCTGTCCGTGGGCCAGGCACCCACTGGGGTTATGGATCCTGTGCCCCTGGCATCCGAGGTGACTGTCTTCCTCCTGTACATGGCTAGGCTTGCCGTGTGCATACGTGTATGCATGTGTGTGCTAGAACCCATCCACCTCAATCTGCATGATTTCCTGCCATTTTCCAAAAAGAATTGGGCGACTTAGTGAGAGAATTTCAGACACTGCTTTTCAACAGTTACGATAAATCTGGGACAACTGACACCAGCCCTTCCTCTTGAAGAGAATGTTCTCTCTCCTTCCGGTTTCCTCTCAGCAGCCTATAGATCCTGTAGAGCAGCCAGGGAGGGAGGGCCTCCCATCCTGAGTCATCTCCCCTCTCCTTTCCAGGGTTCCCTGGACATCGGGGTGTGAGTGGCCTGGTGGAGAGAGCCTGACCCCTTTCTCCAGGGAGAAAACCCTGCCCGACCTCCACCATCAGCATCCTCATTCTTTCCCTGGGCGGTCAGGGGTGAGGAAGGGGCTGGACAGGTCCCAGCAGAGAGTCTCAGGTGGGGTCCAGGTACTCACGTGCCAGGTACTGCTCCTTCCTCCACCCTGCAGGGGAAACAGGAGAGGTCGGTGAGGCAGGTAACCAGGGACACCCGAACCCCCGTGGTGGGGCATCAGGACTTACTGAGCTCCCCCTGCCGCTTCTCTGGAAAGAAGCAGAAAGAGAAAGTGTTGTCAAGGGGCCAGAGGCGGGGACTCAGGATGGGTGGGTAACCTGAGGCAGGGAGGACCCACCCACCTGCAGCCAGGCCTCACCTTTGGTGCTTGGCTCCTGCTGCTTCTCAGCTCGCTCCCTCTCCGTCTCCTGGATCAAGGCCTGGATTCTCTTCTGCTGTCGCCAGAAGAACACAGCCCATGCCAGGACCACCAGCAGAGCCAGAAGGGTCGCCCCCATTGCCACGGCCATGGCCACGGCCACCTGCCAGGACTGTGCGCAGGAGAAGAAGAGGCCTGCGGAGGGAAAGCCTCAGCTGCTCTCCCGAAGGGTCCCGGGGTCTCTCGGGAGGGGAAGTGACACTTCTCTTCCCAACGTGCCCAGAACTCTTCCCGTCTCACATACTAGTGTCCTAATGCCTGGCTCTCACATGGGAATAGTTAGAGTATAATGTACACACAGTCATTGGAATCTCCTCTCCACCCCTCCCCCATTTATCAGCCTCTCATCAGCAGCTTAACCTGCTGACCCAGAAGGTGGCCTTTGGGGCTGGAGAGCCTGGGTCTTCTGCCTGAGCAGCTCTGTGACCTTGAACCAATGACATAGCCTTTCTGTTCTCAGTGTCCTAATTGGCAGAGCATTAAAGTAATGCTTATAAAGTCCCTGACAGGACATCAGTTCCTTGCAAGAGTTTATTCATTTTAAAAACATAAATATCTTGGAGATCTAAGATGGCGACCAACGGGACAGCAGGCTCTAAGAGAGTGAGTGAGAGAACAGATGGAGAGTGCGTGGACGTGGAGGGAGTGTCTATATGTGTGACTGAGGGACAATTCACATTCCAGAGGACTGTCTGGGACTGGCGGACCAGGCTCCCCAGGCCAGGCAGCCTCTACTGCTGCTGAAATCTCTCCCGGAGTGGCTCTCTCTGCCTCAGAGACCAGGCCATCTTGTAGGGGAGAGCAGCTGTGATTGATTGGAAGCCCAGCCTTACCTTCAACCTGGGAGATCTTGGATAGCTCCTGGGACCCTACAACCACAACGCCCAGGGACCAGCTACCTCAGCTGCGAGCCCATGAACATGGAGACTCCAGCCTCCTTGGCTGCAGGCACCTATAAAGTTTGTCCAAGGGAGACAAGGAGGTGGCCGAATACACGGTCAGATCCTGCACCTTCTAACAGAGCAGATGGAAGGAACAGCTGCATCGAATAACTCCCATTCGGAATTGGAGAATGAAACACAGCTGGTGAGGCAATCCGTGGACAGAAAGGTCAGAGATCACCTACAGAGAGAAATAAGCTCTGCCTCCTCAGACTCATCTGGGTGTTTGTTGTGTGAATGTTTGTTGTTTGCATTTTTTGGGTTAGTTGTTGGTTTTTTGGAGTTTTCTCCCCATATACATATATTTTTCCCCTTCTTTTTTCTTCTCTTTCTTTTCTCTCTTACATTTTTTCCTTTTCTCAATATCATTTTTTCACTCTTTTCTCTCTTTTCTCTGGTGGTCTCCTTTACTTGGGGTTATTGGTATCATAAATCCATTTGTGTTTGGTGCCCTGTGTGTTGCATCTTGTTATGTTGCATTTTGTGCCTTTCAGTCAATGCAGGAGAGAGAGAAATACATAGCACAAGAACAGACATATAGACCAATGGAACAGAACAGAGAAACCAGAAATCGACCCAAGTCATTATACTCAAATAATATTTGACAAAGGAGGCAAGAGCATACAATGGAGTCAAGACAGTCTCTTCATTAAATGGTGTGAAGAAATTTGGTCAAATACATGCAAAAAAATGAAACTAGATCACCAACTTACACCATACAAAAAAAAAACAAACTAAAAATGGCTAAAGGACTTAAATGTAAGAGGGGAAGCTATAAAAGTACTACACGACTCCATAGGCAGCAAAGTAGTAGACATATGTTGTAGCAATATCTTTACCGACACAGCTCCTAGGACAATGGAGACTAAGGAGAAAATAAACAAATGGGACTACATCAAAATAAAAAGCTTCTGCACAGCAAAAGAAACCATCAACAAAACAACAAGAAAGCCCACTGCATGAGAGAACATACTTGCCAATGCTGTGCTATATAATAAAGAGGGAATATGCAAATTGACCATCACTCCACCACAAAGATGGCTGCACCCACAGCAGAGGCTGAGTTCCCTTAACGAGCCTTAACGAGCAATCAGCAGGGACCTGAGGCTGTGCCCGCCCCCCCCCCCCGTCCCTATGAGGCTTGATGGGGGACCTCAGGCCCTGCCCCCCCGCCCAGCAGGGCTTGATGGAGAACCTGACAACATGCCGCCCTCCCTGGCGCCAGGCCAGGGGACCTGAGTCTGCACACCCTGCCCAGCAGCGCTTGCCAGGGGACCTGAAGGTGCGCCCCCTGCCTTGGTACTGGACTGAGGGACCTCAGGCTGCCCCCCCACCCTGGTGCCCAGCCAGGGGATCTCAGGCTGTGCCCCTCACCCCAGCACCAGGCCGGGGGACCTCAGGCCATGCCTCCCCACCCTGGCACTGGGCCAGGGGACCTAAGGCCGCGCCCTCTGCCCGGTGGGGCTTGACGGGGGACCTCAAGGTGTGTCTCCTGCCCCAACCCAGGCTGGGGGACATCAGGACGTGCCCCCCACTGTAGCACTGGGCCAGGGGACCTGAGGCTGCACCCCCTGCCTAGCGGGTCTTGACAAAGGTGGGACCAGCTGGGTCTAGATCTAGCCCAATGGGGTGGGGTAGGGGGTCTGGCTGGGTCTGGGTCTCGCGTGAGTTTGAGGTGCATGTGGGTGGGCAGGGATTTGACTCTGGGCCCCATGGTGTGCCCCAGACTCTGACAGGGGGAAGCTTTTCATATACATTTTACTAATTTTCTTTTTAAAAAATATATTTTATTGATTTTTTACAGAGAGGAAGGGAGAGGGAGAGAGAGTTAGAAACGTCAATGAGAGAGAAACATCAATCAGCTGCCTCCTGGACACCCCCTACTGGGGTTGTGCCTGCAACCAAGGTACATGCCCTTGACCGGAATCGAACCTGGGACCCTTGAGTCTGCAGGCTGACGCTCTATCCACTGAGTTAAACTGTGAGGACTTACTAATTTTCTTTAATCTCTGATACTTCTATTATAGAGAAAAGGCAAATAGCAATATTAAAATATTTCCTCTAATTAATCCTCATTTAATGTGCACAAATTTTGTGCACCGGGCCACTTGTTTCAGATAAGGGTTTAATCTCCATAATTTACAGATAATTCATACAACTTAACAAAAGGAAGATAAACAATCCAATAAAAAAAATGGGCAAAGTACCTAAGTAGACACTTTTCGAAAGAGGACATACAGAAGGCCGAGAGTTAAATGAAAATAGGCTTAAAATCCCTAATCATCCGAGAGATGCAAATAAAATAAAACAATGAGGTACCATCTCACACTTGTCAGATGGCTATCATAAAAAAATCAATAAACAACAAGTGCTGGCGATGATGCGGAGAAAAAGGAATCCTTGTGCACAGCTGGTGGGAATGCACACTGGTGCAGCCACTGTGCAAGACAGTATGGAGTTTCCTCAAAAAGTTAAAAATGGAACTCCCATTTGACCCAGTGATCCCACTTCCAGGACTATATCCCAAGAAACCAGAAACACCAATCAGAAAGGATATATGCGTCCCTATGTTCATGGAGCACAATTTACAATAGCTAAGATTTGGAAACAACCTAAGAGCCCATCAGCTGATGAGTGGATTAGAAAACTGTGATATGTCTACACAATGGAATACTATGCCGTTATAAAGAAGGAACTTTTACCATTTGCAACAGCATGGATGGAACTGGAGAGCATTATGCTAAGCGAAATAAGCAAGATGGAGAAAGATAAATATCACATGATCTCACTCATGTGGGATATAATGCTCAACATAATTTGATGAACAAAAATAGACCCAGAGCCCTAGCTGGTTTGGCTCAGTGGATAGAGCGTCAGCCTGCAGACTAAAAATAGACCCAGAGACAAATGGCAGGGAAGATTTGGGGTTAGAGAGCAACGTAAGGACTTGAATGCTTGCATGTTAGCATAACCAATGGACACAGACACTGAGGCGCTGGGGGCTTGACCTGGGTGGGAATGGCTGGAGAGTGGGTCAATTGGAGAAAAAGGAGACATATGTAAAACTTTAGACCAGGGGTCCTCAAACTTTTTAAACAGGGGGCCAGTTCACTGTTCTTCAGACCGTTGGAGGGCCGGACTATAGTTTAAAAAACAAAACTATGAACAAATTCCTATGCACACTGCACATATCTTATTTTCAAGTAAAAAAACAAAACGGCAAAAACACCCGCATGTGGCCCGCGAGCCGTAGTTTGAGGACATCTGCTTTAGACAATAAAAAAAATAGCATTACATTGAAATAATGCCTCTACTGGAAACTCTTAAATACATACATATACATATATATATATATCATAAACATCTTATTCTTCTTGCTTACACCACAGGCAGCATCTGCACAAGCTGCTCCACAGCTCCTTTCTCAGTGCATTGTGGGTCCTGGGGACCTTTCCTTCTCGACATGGAGACACGTCTGTGCTTCCTACCACTGGGCAGCCTCCACTGCACAGGAGTCCCCATGGGAGGCATTTGCACTGTCTCTGACTTTTGTTCCTATAACCGATGCTCTAAGAAATAACTTTGCGCCCTGGCTGGTTTTGCTCAGTGGATAGAGCATTGGCCTGTGGACTGAAGGGTCCCAGGTTTGATTCACGCCAAAGGCACATGCCTGGGTTGTGGGTTTGGTCCCAGTGTGGGGCGTGCAGGTGGCAGCTGATGATTCCCTCACATCATTGATGTTCCTCTCTTTCTCTCTCTCCCTTCCTCTCTGAAATCAATAAAAATATATTTTAAAAGAAATAACTTTGTCCATGAGTTATTTCGCACAACCCCAAGCTGATCTGTCAGATACATTTTTAGAACTGGGATTTTGGGTCAATAAATAAGTAGTTTGGATTACAAGCTGTGTCAATTTATACAAAAACTAGAGGCCCAGTGCACGACATTCAACACTTGGACAGGGGGTCCTCAGCCCGGCCTGCACCCTTTCGTAGTTCAGGTATCCTAGGTATCCTGGGGGAATGTCGGACGGATGGCTTAGTGCTGCCACAGAGGCGGGAGAAGATCTCGCCATCATCACTGCACTCACCAGCCATAAGCCCGGCTTCTGGCTGATGGGAGTGCACTGAGCACCAGTGGGCAGCTCCTGTGTTGAGCATTTGATGGTTAATGCATGTCATAGTGACCAGTCCTTCAGTCGGTCAGTTTGCATGTTACCCTTTTATTATATAGGATATACTAAATTATACCAACACACGTCTAAGAATGACTGTCCCCACAATCCGGCCATCAGTGATACCAACGACATGGTTCTGTTTGCTGCCAATCTCACAGGTGGGAACGTCTCCTGTTCAGTGAGACGGGACATCCTTTCCCAGGTATTTCCTTCTGGGAACCATTCATTTTCTACTGAGCTGTTCTATGTTTGAGGAGATTAGCCCTTTTTCCAGGACATGTCTGCACATATTTCCCCACTTTGTCATGTGTTTGCTGACCTTTACCATTTGCCCATCCCCATTGCCTGTCCCAGTGGGTGGCAGCTGGGATGCTCAGAAAATGTCTGTAACATAAACAGCTTCATGGGGTAAAGGACACCCAGATCCCTGCTCTGAGCCTTATGTTCACTGCACAGACCCAGGTCAGCAGCAGACAGTCAGGCCTCCTCCTCCCAGCGGCCACAGCTGAGCACAGTGTGGGGCCGGGCACTCACCTGCAATGGAGACCCTGGCTGTCTTCTCCTGGCTGAGCAGGGGGTTTCTGACGACACAGGAGACCCCCTTCCCAGAGCCGCCTTTCAGGATCACAGACGACGTGGCTGCATACAGACCCTCTCCATCTGCAGCCCCAGGCGCTGTCATGGCGGGCAAGCTCTCTCCCCCGTCACCTCTCCACTCCACGTGGGGCTGCGGATACCAGCCTGCAGACGTGCACTCCACACGGATCCCTCCATCCTCCTTGTCCTTCATTTCAATGTGAAGATCAGAGCCCAGGGCTGGGGAGGGAAGAGTGAGCCTGAGTCATGGGGAGGCCTCTGTGTTGGTGAGGGTCCCCTCAGGAATGGGGCACACTCCACTAGATCACGCAGGCAGAGTTCACCGAGGAGCTGTTTGCCACGTGTGCTGTGTGGGGGAGACTGTTCCATGAGGTGACACTGCCTGACCCTCGTGGACCCTCAAGCTGGATCCAGCTGGACCTGGGCCAGAACAGAGACTCCTTCCCGTGGATCCCCTCAGACACACCTGGACCCCTCCTCCCCCTGCCCGGGGCTGGTTCCTGGAACTGGTCCTCACTCGTACTAAGCATGTAAGTTATTCCCTTTATCTGGGCGGGTCATGCCCTCGTCCCCTATCTATCCTGCCTGTCCTGTGTGAGCTTGAGGCTTTGCCAGATGTTGGGGAGGATATGCACGTTCTATTGCTGCCGCCCACGCTGTTCCTGGTAAGAAAGTCACCGTGGTGAACTCTTGATATCATTAGAGTTTACAGCCTTTTTTCGGGTCTTTGGACTCAGGGGAAATTTTATTTTGTGGTTGTGCAAGGGGAAAGACTCCATGAGAGAGCTGACCCAGGGCCAGCAACAGTGAGCTGTTACCACCAGTCCCTAAACTCTCAACCCAAGGGAGGTGGGAGGAAGCCTTTTGAAGACTTGCAAGAACCCAGTCCTGTAGGGAGGGATTTCTTAAGAGGAGCTGTGGTCTCAGGAAGGGACTGAAGCTGGCTGAGGAGGCCCTGCAGGGAGAAAGCCAGGACCTCCCACCTCTACCTTCCTTCCTTCCTGGGCAAGGCAGGCTTGTGTCCTGAGAAAGTGAAATGATGTTGGACATGAACAATGTCATGGAACAGCAGCATCAGACAAGGATGTTTTGTCCCTGTGATGGGTCAGGACAAAACAAGTCCACTCAGTCATCAGATCTGAACACAGAATAAAACATGGACAGTGTCCAGTCCACAGCAACCAGCAACCATCCCCTGTCCTGGCTGTGAGTGACCAGTTACACCCCACACCCTCCTGACAGCATCTGATCCAGAGCAAAACCCTCCCCTAGTCCCCAATCAGCTCAAACGTTATACCAAGTCTCCCTGACACGCCCTCATAGGGACACCCCATGGTTCCACACCTGTGTGTTCTCCTCACTGCAACTAGTCCCAATCTCAACTTGTTCAACTACAGGAGTGATCCTTGAGCCTTTAGTTGAAGGAAATGGCAGCACAGGTGATGTCCCTGCAGCTCAGCCTCCTTGTACCCACAGCAGCGAGCACCTGAGGACCCAGGTCCACTGCCTGGAACACAGCTGATCCCACTCATGTGTGTGCCCCCCACTGAGGGGAGATTTCCTCAGCCTTCCTGCCCCGACCCCACGACCCTGCTGAGACCCTGGAGGCTGCAGGAGGGGTGTCTGCACTTGGTTCAGAGGAGCCCTTCCTGCAGGAGAACCTGTGTCTGCCAAGGGCCTAGAGAAGCAGAGGAGGAGGAGGGAGGCAGCTGCTGCTGTGAAGGCAGAAGTGCCTGAGGTGGGTGTGGCCTGTGTCCCCAGGCCCCACAGAAGGAGCTCAGAACAACCTCAGGCTCACCTGCAACCTTCAGCTCCACCTGGGCTTTTTCATAGAAATCGTCATCTTGGAAATGACACTGGTAGGTTCCACTGTCAGAGGCTCTGACGTTCTGAATCCGCAGAGCAGCCTTCCCCTCAGCGATATCCTCCCTTAAAATCGATGTTCTCCCTCGATATTCTGCCATCTCAGTTTCTTCCTTGCCATCTGCATATGCACGCACCGCCTGCCTGAGGCCAGATCGTACCCACATCAGGTCCATGGTCTCAGCGCTCATCATTGGGGACAGGTGACAGGGCAGCTCAGTGTCTTCACCCACCATGGCCAGGATGGGCTCAGGGGGTCCAATCACAGCAAACTGAGCTGGTGAGCAGAAAGGGGTGCTGCATCAGGGGGAGCTGGAGGCCAGAGGGTAAGGGGGTGTCCCAGGCTGGGAGGGTGAGGTAAGAAACACCTAGACAGGCACTCAGTCCTGACAGGTGTACAGTCTGGACGGGCCTCCCAGGAGTGGGGAGGAGTCCAAGGTTCTGACTGGGCAATATAGGTAACTGCTCCAGGCACATAAATGCAGATGCTCCCTACCTGAGCAGGGCGTGAGCAGCTGGACCAAGGCGAGGCAGACGATGAGGTGGAGCTGATGGAAGGCCAGGGACCTCACCATTGTGGGCTGTTGTGCAGACAGAGAGACACCAGAAGTAGTGGGTAGAAATGACGACCTGGAGGAAGATGGAGAATCCACCTGAGACCTCTGCCTCCCCAGGGCCGACTCCAGGTG
Source organism: Cnephaeus nilssonii (assembly GCF_951640355.1). Classification (NCBI taxonomy): domain Eukaryota; kingdom Metazoa; phylum Chordata; class Mammalia; order Chiroptera; family Vespertilionidae; genus Cnephaeus; species Cnephaeus nilssonii. Next base: position 497,627 of record NC_137092.1, read on the forward strand.
CAACCACCATCACTGGTGACCCCAGAGCCTCCTCTCAAATGTCTGCTGGAAGTCTCTTCACCTTTGACTCCAATATGGAAAACCACCCTAAAGTATGAACCTTATGTGTACGTCCCTTGGCTCTGGCCTCATGGATGTCCTGGGCTCTGCTGTCCACTGTACTCACAAGCTTCCCCTTGTCCACACTTCCTGCAACAGCCTGTCCGTGCCTCCAGCATCTCACTCTGATTAACCCAGGACCCCCCTCTCTGAGCCCCGATTCCACTGGGGCCCCTCAGTCTAAGCTCCACACCACAGCCCTAAGGTTCCTGCTCCCTCACTTCACGCCTCCCCTCACCTCCAGGGGCTCCCCTTGCACTCAGAGCAGCAGCTGGAGGCCTCTGCTCCCTGCACTCTCTGAATTATCTGAACGTTTGAAATTTTAAGATCTCAGAGAGGGGAACATATTATCCACTGATTTTCAGGTACGGTTATTGCATTTTATTCCTTGTTATAAACAATTTTAAAATGAAAAGACTCAGAAAATAAAATTTATATAATTTACAATGGTAATCCTTTACTTTGCTTCACACGAATGTAAATATTTCTGGATCTATTTCGTAGATCATATATATATTTATATGCAATATACATGTATGTGTATGTATAATCTCAGTGCACTACCTGAGTTTTATATTTTACGGGGTGTCCCAAAGAAATATGTATACACTCTAATAGTTCGTGGCTCAATTTTGAAAATTAACTGTATTTTGCACTAGGCAGTTTAGCTCAGTGGATAGAGCATCGACCTGTGGACCGAAGGGTCCCAGGTTCAGTTCCAGCCAAGGGCACAGACCCTGACTGCAGGCTCCTCCCCGGTCCGTTATCTCACATCCATGTTTCTCCGTCTTTCTCTCTGCCTTCCACTCTCCCCATCTTCTAGAAGTTTTGCGTCAGTTTTCTCGCCACCCGCACCCCCCTCCCCCCCCCCCCCCCCCCACAAGCCAGCCAGGAACTCGCTGCGGGGCGGGCCCAGATGCTGCTTCCTGTCCCCCAAGATCCGGCACCCTGGACGGCGCCTGAGTCCCCGACCTGCTGCTGGGATGGGGTCTGGGCTAGGAATCCACCCCCAACCCCACCCCCACCCCCACCCCCACCCCCACCCCGCAACGCCCCACTCAGCAGTGGGAGGGGCAGCCCCCTCCTCTCCAGGCCCGGCCCAGCGCGCAGGCCCCCAACTCCCTCCGAGAGCCGGGACGTGCCTGCCCGCTCCCGCCTCGGGCTCCCCACCCTCGCGAGCCCGCACCCGGCCTCACCGGCAGCTGCTGCTCCGCTCGGCCGACAGGGGAGGAGAGGGAGGAGGAGGGAAGCTTTTGGTGCGAGTCTGTAGGGTTCGCTCTCCCCACGTGCCTTCCTGCCCCGCCTCTGCAGACAGAGAGAGAATTCTTTGGTGTCTGTGTATTCGCTGACTTTCAGGGGCTTGCATTGGGGTGCACCCTTGTAGCCAATGACCTCTGTTCCCAGGTTAGACTGACAGGCGAGCCCCTTTCCTCCATCACCCCGTCTTCACTGCACAGGTGCCCATCTCCCCTTTTTGGACCCCCCCCCCCCCCCCCAGTGATTTCCAGGGAATAGACTGGTGCCTGGGGAGTGTCAAGTGGCAGCTTCCTGTTTGACATGGATTGTTAATTTTGAAAGTGAAACAGATGTACTTCTCTTCCTGTTAACGTTTAAGAACCTTTCACGGGGCACGAGGCAGCCCGGAGAGTTTGCTGATGCAGAAGGTGAAGGACACGGGCTAAGATTTCTTCCCTCCGTCCCCATCTCTGTCTGGACCTCTCCACACCGCACACCATGGCAGCCACTGCGCAGCTGAACACCGTCCCCTCCGTCTGTCTGGCTGCACAACGTGCCCCCAACGGGGCGGCTTCAAAAACAGACAATTGTTTCTCAGTTCTGGAGGCGGGAAGCCTGAGCTCCGCATCCCCACAGGGTGGTCCGACTTGTGCCCTAGCGTCAGGGGTTCAGGGCAGTCTTGGTATTCCCTGTTGGTGGGAGCACAGCCCTGTCTCCGCCTTCATTCTCACGTGGTTCTCCCTGAGAAGCGAGTCTTTCTCCTGTTTCCCATGAAGAAGAAGCTGGGCAGCCCTGGGTTCCTGCTAAACGCAGCCGATGACGGGAATCCCACTAGGTGGTCGGTGAGAAGCCCTCTCTGGATTTAACTCGGCTGTGATACCATCGCCCCTGGAGAGCCTCATCTCTGAGCTGTTTTACTTTCTATTTTAACTACACACGCGTGAGGGAGAGAGAGAAGGCTGACATTGATGGGGGTGGTAGGTGTGGGAGAATGGGCTTGAGGCTCTGAAGGCCTCAGCTCCCCAACCACCACCCTGGGGTGTCCGTCAGATTGTGCTATTGGCTTAAACAATAGAGATTTCTCAGTTAACAACTAAGTCCTGAGGTTAGGAGGCAGCGGCACTCTGCAGCCCTCCCCCTACTGGTCTTGCCTGTTCCAGAGACACAGGGAAACTAAAACTTATTGGGTGACGTGTCCCAATTCTATGAAATTCAAATGTCAGCCCGTACATAGGGTTTATCAGAAGCAGCGAACCCTTCCATCTAAGATTGTGCTACAAGAGGGGCTGTGGAGGAGACCCCGTGGTCCGCACAGCCAAAATATTAACACCGGCCCTTGACAGAGAAAATATTTCTAGATCCCTGGGCCAAGTCTAGTCCTGACTAATTTCTAGGTAGAATACAAATAAGGTGCTTGAGCATGAAAAATGCACTGTTAATAGCCTTTTGAGATTCTCTGGCCTTTTTATTTCCTTTTTCTCTTTGCAGAGGCAATGGTTGTGTGTGTGTGTGTGTGTGTGTGTGTGTGTGTGTGTGTGTCTGTGTGTGTGTGTGTGTGATTGGGGTTGGGACAGGCATGTGTTGAGGTGAATGTAAGTACCCTCTTCCCAAAGCCAAAGAATTTCATTCAAGTTGCTAGACTTGTGGGGGCAGGGAAGATATTGGGGGACACCAGGAGGGGACGTGGGGTAAAGAACAGAGCCAGACAGCAGTTGTTATGGATATTTGTGACTCATTCAGAAAACGTTCAGTGAGAGTCCTTGGGAGACTGAGTGACAGGCCAAAGCCCTTTCTCTCTCTCAGGAGGCGGCGAACAGGACCATGGCAGCCAGCAAAGGCTCTGCCTGCCAGGTGATGGTCTGGTGGGCCCAGCACCCCCACACCCACCCGATGCTCCCTTCCTGGGCCCCACAGACCCCATTGAGCGACTGTGTACATTTCTTCTAGAATAATCTTCCCACGGCACATTTCATAACATTCCCCACCTGTGCCTAAATGCTTTCTCTGGAGGCCTCCACGACCTTCTGACTAAGTTCGGTTTGACACTGCAGTTAGCACACGAGCAACAGTCCCACTAGCAATTATTCCAAGACAGGGACTCTGTTCCTCATGCCATTCCCTTCACCTGACTTGTTCCCGCACATCTACCTCCTGGGAAAACTCCGGATGCTCCCAGCCTGGAGTGCTCCCAGCTTCTTCTCACCCCCAGCAAGGAATGGCAACAAGGGTCCCACCATTGCAGGAAACTCAATTCTGCCAACAACCAGAATTAGCAAGAATCACACTGCTCCCTAGACCTTCCAGGAAGGAGCCCAGCCTGCAGGCACCTGGATGTCAGCCCGACCATGGCCACACTGGGCTTCTCACCTGCAGACATGTGAAGTAAGGAATCTGTGCTGCATTAACTCATGAAATTTGTGGTTTTATTACAGCAGCATACACAGCTAATACAATAGTGATTTTGTGAAAATGTGGTGGGTAAACTGTGGGGTGAAAATCTAGAAGAAGCTCATTTCCAGAGTGAAGATTATTAACCAATTTATTTAACAATTGTAACCTGACAACCACCTGCCGGGGGGAGGGGACACAGTGGTGACCAATCACAGTGATGGTGATGGAGTGGCTCTTCCCCAGGACCCAACAGTTAAAGGAACCTCCGAGTACATCAACGCATGCTCAGCGTGGAGTGTCCCTTTCCTGGAGATGGGGCTACAGTGTGAGAAAAATTCCACCTCAGCTCACCTGGCTCCCTTCCCCAATTCATGCCTCACACGTGAGCTTCAGGGATGAAGCTGGAGGGTTGGTTCAGCTTCATGGTCACAGGTCACAAGCTGGTGAGGAGTTTGGCCTCTAGTCCCTTCTCAGCCTGTGTGATGTGGTCACTGTGAATTCATTCTGTGGACGACGTCATCATGGACAGCCAGCCAATGGAGCAGTGGGCCATGGCTCTGACAGTCCCCCTTGAAGGAACCAGGTGGGTGTGGCCTTCCTAGTCACCTACAGTGACCTTCACCCTGGGGCCCAGAGAAGGAACCTCAGGCTGCCCATGACCCTGCCCAACAGGAACACTGGCTGTAAAGGAACAGACTGGAGGTAGAGGGAGGGGCAGAGGTCAAACACCTCCTAGCAGCACTGCTTTCTGCATGAATTATATGTCACTTCCCTGGGCCCTGCCTCCCTTTCCACACGTTCAATGAGGCCCCCTCACAGGGGTGCTGTGAGGATTGGTGAGTGAAAGTCACCTGAAGCCTTTAGCCCAGCACCCACCACATTCTATGTTATCTGTGAGTGTGAGCTATGGTGGCAGGAAGGGAGCTGAGTCACCTTTGGAAAGTTAACCTCCTGCACCCAGGTCTCCTCATCTGTCACGTGGAAAAGTTGAAAGATAACCAGTAAAGTGCTTTACTCAGTGAGTTTTTAGCAAGTATGTTCCTGCTTGAGGTTTTGCTGTTAAGCAGGCCCTCAGCTCAGGGCTGGGCAGGGGAAAGCAAACACTGACCTTCCTGAGGGTCCTCATTGCCATCAGCTGAGCCTGAGGCTTTTGGGGTCTCCAGGGAAGGGCCAGGCAGTGGGTCAGACACAGGGGAACTCCCCACTCCTTTCAGTGCTGGGCAAATGGTCAAGGCAGTGGGCTCCTCTGAGGAAACCCTGAATACAGGCCACAGAGGCCCAGAGAAGGAAGCCTGTGAGAAGGTATAGATGTGCGATCCATTGATGGCATCATAGAAGGAGACCTCCCCTCTCTCATAGTCCAGGAACACCCCCACTCTTTCAGGAGGGTTGGCAACTGTGAGTTTGCTCCAGGGATCTGTTCGAGCGTGGAAGTCATATTTCTCCAACCGTGCTATTGTCCAGAATCCATTCTGGGGTGTTATATTATGATAATGTTTTCTCTCCACAGTCTCCCTACACACCCCTAAATTCCACTGTTGCCTGTTCCCCACCTCCACCTCCCAGAAGTGTCTGCCTGATGAGAAGCTCTCACGGCCCAGCACACAGGAACGATGTTGAAATCTCTTGGGGTTGTCTGGCAGGCTCTGCCTTGCTTCTGTATAGTTCAGGCTCCTCTGGTCCTCAGAAATAAGGAGTTTGGGGTGCGCGGTGTCTGGATCCAGAATCACGTCCGCTGCAGAGAGTTCCAATGGTGTGGGGTCAGCCATGGTATCCGGACCTGAGAGCCTCAGGTTCCAAGGCTTGGGTCTGGCTGGTGAGACCCGAGCCCAGAGCCTGGGATCCCAGCTGCCCTGAGTGTGACCCTCAGCAAAGCCAAGAGAAACCACAGGGCCTGGTGTTCAGTGAGGAAGGGAGGGTGAGGAGGGCTGGGGTCTGCCTAACCTGCCATCTCAAGTGGCACCTTCCTTCTATCTTCCTCCTGTTTCCTCCCCAGAAGGACTGAGCCCACCTGTGCTGCAGAGTCACATGGATTCCAATTCCAGCTCCAGGTCTACCCTCCTGAGCTGGACGACTTCCTTTTATGCACGGTCTTTTTACACACACACACACACACACACACACACACACACACACACGCTATGTAATGTCACGGGTCTCAATGTGATGTCTGTAACATGGGAATAAAAGCACTCATCTTTAGGGCAGAATCACACAGAATGTGAGCTACACTGAGCCCAAGGCCAGGCGTCGAGGAAGCATTTGGTGTGATCACAGGGACCAGGTCTCTGCTGTGCTGGGGCCGTGCTGGGCTCTATGTGATCTTCACTCCCCACCTGCCCCGCCCTCTTTGCCCCAGAAATCTGTCCTCCTTGGGCAGCATCATTGGGCTCCCTTGCCTCTGGTCGGGGCAGAAGGGGCAGCAGCTGGGCCAGGTCACCTCCTCACTCTCCCTCCAGCCCCTGCCCCAGCTCCACCCCTCATGCCTCCTCCTTCCCCACAGACCTGGGGAAGCCCAGGGCAGCAGCTGTCCCTGGCTCTCTTGGCAGCAGATGGGCGCACTGTAGGGACCTCATGACACCCACCTGATGTCCCCCAGTCAAGAGCTAGAGAAGAAAAAGGGAGCCAGGCCCCTGTGTTGTTGTCCCAGGGAACACAGCCATTCACTCACCAGGTTGGTAAAGGGCCATCTTCCACTCTGAAAGGGAGGAGACACAGGCAAGGAAAGGTCATCATTTCTGTTCTCCCCACACCATGCTCCTCACCGAGCCTCTTCCCTCTCCTTCCCACCAATATCTAGTTTCCTTCCCCCACAGCTCTGAGGATGAGGCATAAAAGCTCTCAGAATGTGGGCTTCCCTCCATCACGGTGGGGCTGTGGGTGATGGGGCCAGGCTTTGCCCAGGTGTGGGCGTGTGTGGCAGCAGGTGAGGGGACGCTGTAGCTGGAAGGTCCTCTCTGGGTGTCCAGAAAGACAGGGTGGTCCTCCCAGAACATGAGCTCTGAGCAGGGTCTGATGACCCCTCACCAGCACAGAAAGGGTTGAAGGGCTTTGTACACAGGTGCCAGGACCAGAGAGCACAAGTCACTCACCAGCATAGGCCTGAGCCCTGTCACCTGCAAAGGAAGACAGGCAGTCACCTCACCTGTCCTTTCTGAGTCCTTTCCTCTCTCTCCCTGCTGACCCCCCACCTCCCTCCATCTGCCTGTTCAGTTCCCTGCTCCCCCTCTTCTGTAAGGTCACCTGCACCCAATGACCCACAGGCACCGAGTGGGGCTTTCCCAGCTGCACCTGCAGGTCTGTCCTGTACGTGTCTGAACAGCAGTCACCTTTAACCATCGCTTCCCTTCCAGAAGTTTCAGTTACCCTCCGTCAACCACAGTTGGAAAATATTAAATGGAAAATTCCAGAAATGAGGAATTCATACGTTTTAAATTGCACATCATTTCGTGTAGCGTGATGACATCCTGTGCCATCCATCTCTGACATGCCAACCTGAGAACCATCCCTGTGCCCAGCATGTCCACCCTGTGTTCCTCCCATGAGCCACTTAGTCACTGAGGAGCCGGCTCTGTGGTCAGATCTGCCTCAGCATCACAGGGCTTGTGTGGAAGTCCCCCTTCTGTTCCTTAATAATGACCATCAACTGCAGTGATGCTGGCCATTGGGGTGTGGCAACGAGAAGCCTTCCTTTAAGGGAGAAGGAGAATCCTACTATACACAGGGTGCGGTGCTGTCTGTGGGCCAGGCACCCACTGGGGTCATGGATCCTGTGCCCCTGGCATCCGAGGTGCCTGTCTTCCTCCTGTACCTGGCTAGGCTTGCCGTGTGCATACGTGTATGCATATGTGTGCTAGAACCCATCCACCTCAATCTGCATGATTTCCTGCCCATTTCCAAAAAGAATTGGGCGACTTAGTGAGAGAATTTCAGACACAGCTTTTCAGCAGTTATGATAAATCTGAGACAACTGACACCAGCCCCTCCTCCTGAAGAGAATGTTCTCTCTCCTTCCGGTTTCCTCTCAGCAGCCTATAGATCCTGTAGAGCAGCCAGGGAGGGAGGACCTCCCATCCTGAGTCATCTCCCCTCTCCTTTCTGGGGTTCCCTGGACATCTGGGTGCGGGGGGCCTGGTGGAGAGAGCCTGACCCCTTTCTCCAGGGAGAAAACCTGCCCGACCTCCCCATCAGCGTCCTCATTCCTTCCCCTGGGCGGTCAGGGGTGAGGAAGGGGCTGGACAGGTCCCAGCAGAGAGTCTCAGATGTGGGTCCAGGTACTCACGTGCCAGGTACTGCTCCTTCCTCCACCCTGCAGGGGAAATGGGAGGGGTCGGTGAGGCGGGTAACCAGGGACACCAGAACCCCCGTGGCGAGGGATCATTACTTACTGAGCTCGTCCTGCAGCTTCTCTGGAAATAAGCAGAAAGAGAAGGTGCTGTCATGGGGCCTTAGGGGGAGGACCCGAGCGGTGGGTGGGCGGCCTGGGGTTGGGGAGGACCCACCCACCTGCAGCCAGGCCTCACTTTTGGCGCTTATCTCCTGCTGCTTCTCAGCTCGCTCCCTCTCTGTCTCCTGGATCAAGGCCTGGAATCTCTTCTTCTGTCGCCAGAAGAACACCGCCCACGCCAGGACCCCCAGCAGAGCCGGAAGGGTCACCCCCACGGCCACCAGCCAGGACTGCACGCAGGAGAAGAAGGGGTCTACGGAGGGAAAGCTCAGCTGCTCTCCCGAAGGGTCCTGGGGTCTCTCAGGAGGGAAAGGACATTTCTCTTCCCAACGTGCACAGAACTCTTCCAGTCTCACATACTAGTGTCCTAATGCCTGGCTCTGACATGGGAATAGTGAGAGTATAATGTACATACAGTGATTGGAATCTCCTCTCCACCCCTCCCCCATTCATCAGCCTCTCATCAGCAGCTTAACCTGCTGACCCAGAAGGTGGCCTTTGGGGCTGGAGAGCCTGGGTCTTCTGCCTGAGCAGCTCTGTGACCTTGAACCAATGAAATAGCCTTTCTGTTCTCAGTGTCCTAATCGGCAGAGCATTAAAGTAATGCTTATAAAGTCCCTGACAGGACATCAGTGCCTTGCAAGAGTTTATTCATTTTAAAAACATAACTATCTTGGAGATCTAAGATGGAGGCCGATGGGACAGCAGGCTCTAAGATAGTAAGTGAGAGAACAGATGGAGAGTGCGTGGACGTGGGGGGAGTGTCTGTATGTGTGACTGAGGGACAATTCACATTCCACAGGACTGTTGGGGACTGGCGGACCAGGCTCCCTGGGCCGAGCAGCCTCTAGTGCTGCTGAAATCTCTCCCGGAGTGGCCCTCTCTGCCTCAGAGACCAGGCCATCTTGTAGGGGAGAGCAGCTGTGATTGATTGGAAGCCCAGCCTTACCTTCAACCTGGGAGATCTTGGATATCTCCTGGGACCCTACAACCACAACGCCCAGGGACCAGCTGCCTCAGCTGCGAGCCCATGAACATGGAGACTCCAGCCTCCTTGGCCGCGGGCACCTATAAAGTTTGTCCAGGGGAGACAAGGTGGTGGCCGAATACACGGTCAGATCCTGCACCTTCTAACAGAGCAGATGGAAGGAACAGCTGCATCGAATAACTCCCATTCGGAATTGGAGAATTAAACACAGCTGGTGAGGCAATCCGTGGACAGAAAGGTCAGAGATCACCTACAGAGAGAAATAAGCTCTGCCTCCTCAGACTCATCTGGGTGTTTGTTGTGTGAATGTTTGTTGTTTGCATTTTTTGGGTTAGTTGTTGGTTTTTTGTAGTTTTCTCACCATATACATATATTTTTCCCCTTCTTTTTTCTTCTCTTTCTTTTCTCTCTTACATTTTTTCCTTTTCTCAATATCATTTTTTCACTCTTTTCTCTCTTTTCTCTGGTAGTCTCCTTTACTTGGGGTTATTGGTATCGTGAATCCATTTGTGTTTGGTGCCCTGTGTGTTGTGTCTTCTTGTGTTGTATTTTGTGCCTTTCAGTCAATGCAGGAGAGAGAGAAATACATAGCACAAGAACAGACATATAGATCAATGGAACAGAACAGAGAAACCAGAAATCGACCCAAGTCATTATACTCAAATAATATTTGACAAAGGAGGCAAGAGCATACAATGGAGTCAAGACAGTCTCGTCAATAAATGGTGCCAGGAAGTTTGGTCAGATACATGCAAAAAAATGAAACTAGGTCACCAACTTACATCATACAAAAAAAAAAAATACTAACTAAAAATGGCTAAAGGACTTAAATGTAAGAGGGGAAGCTATAAAAGTACTACACGACTCCATAGGCAGCAAAGTAGCAGACATATGTTGTAGCAATATCTTTACCGACACAGCTCCTAGGACAATGGAGACTAAGGAGAAAATAAACAAATGGCACTACATAAAAATAAAAAGCTTCTGCACAGCAAAAGAAACCATCAACAAAACAACAAGAAAGCCCACTGCATGGGAGAACATACTTGCCAATGCTGTGCTATATAATAAAGAGGGAATATGCAAATTCACCATCACTCTGACACAAAGATGGCTGCACCCACAGCAGAGGCTGAGTTCCCTTAACGAGCCTTAACGAGCAATCAGCAGGGACCTGAGGCTGTGCCCCCCCCCGTCCCTATGAGGCTTGATGGGGGACCTCAAGCCCTGCCCCCCCCCAGCAGGGCTTGATGGGGAACCTGACAACATGCCGCCCTCCCTGGCGCCAGGCCGGGGAACCTGAGGCCGCACACCCTGCCCACCAGTGCTTGCCAGGGGACCTGAAGGTGCGCCCCCTGCCCTGGTACTAGACTGAGGGACCTCAGGCTGCCCCCCCCCACCCTGGTGCCAGGCCAGGGGATCTCAGGTTGTGTCCCTCACCCCAGCACCAGGCCGGGGGACCTCAGGCCACGCCTCCCCACCCTGGCACTGGGCCAGGGGACCTGAGGCTGCATCCCCTGCCCAGCAGGTGGTGACAAAGGTGGGACCAGCTGGGTCTGGATCTAACCCAATGGGGGGGATCTGGCTGGGTCTGGGTCTCGCATGAGTTTGAGGTGCATGTGTGTGGGCAGGGACTTGACTCTGGGCCCCGTGGTGTGCCCCAGACTCTGATAGGGGGAAGCTTTTCATATACATTTTACTAATTTTCTTTTTTTAAAAATATATTTTATTGATTTTTTTACAGAGAGGAAGGGAGAGGGAGAGAGAGTTAGAAACATAGATGAGAGAGAAACATAGATCAGCTGCCTCCTGCACACCCTCTACTGGGGATGTGCCTGCAACCAAGATACATGCCCTTGACCGGAATCGAACCTGGGACCCTTGAGTCCGCAGGCTGACGCTCTACACACTGAGTTAAACTGGTTAGGGCTTACTAATTTTCTTTCATCTCTGATACTTCTAATATAGAGAAAGGGAAATAGCAATATTAAAATATTTCCTCTAATTAATCCCCATTTAATGTGCACAAATTTTGTGCACCAGGCCACTTGTTTCAGATAAGGGTTTAATCTCCAAAATTTACAGAGAACTCATACAACTTAACAAAAGGAAGATAAACAATCCAATAAAAAAAAAAAAAAAAAGGGCAAAGTACCTAAGTAGACACTTTTCGAAAGAGGACATACAGAAGGCTGAGAGTTAAATGAAAACATGCTTAAAATCTCTAATCATCTAAGAGACGCAAATAAAATAAAACAATGAGGTACCATCTCACACTTGTCAGAATGGCTATCATCAAAAAATCAATAAACAACAAGTGCTGGCGATGATGCGGAGAAAAAGGAACCCTCGTGCCCTGCTGGTGGGAATGCAGACTGGTGCAGCCACTGTGGAAGACAGTATGGAGTTTCCTCAAAAAGTTAAAAATGGAACTCCCATTTGACCCAGTAATCCCACTTCTAGGACTATATCCCCAGAAACATCAATCAGAAAGGAGATATGCATCCCAATGTTCATAGCAGCACAATTTACAATAGCTAAGATTTGGAAACAGCCTAAATGCCCATCAGCAGATGAGTGGATTAGAAAACTGTGGTATGTCTACACAATGGAATACTATGCCGTTATAAAGAAGGAACTTTTACCATTTGCAACAGCATGGATGGAACTGGAGAGCATTATGCTAAGCGAAATAAGCCAGTTGGAGAAAGATAAATATCACATGATCTCACGCATATGGGATATAATGATCAACACAATTTGATGAATAAAAATAGATCCAAAGACAAACGGCAGGGGAGATGTGGGTTAGAGAGCAATGTAAGGACTTGAATGCTTGCATGTTAGCATAACCCAATAGACACAGACACTGAGGCGCTGGGGGCTTGACCTGGGTGGGAATGGCTGGGGGGTGGGTCAATTGAAGAAAAAGGAGACATATGTAAAACTTTAGACAATAAGAAAATTTGCATTACATTGAAATAATAATGCCTGTACTGGAACCTCGTAAATATATATATATGTATATATTAAACATCTTATTCTTCTTGCTTACACCACAGGCAGCATCTGCAGAAGCTGCTCCACAGCTCCTTTCTCAGTGCATCGTAGGTCCTGGGACCTTTCCCTCTCGGCATGGAGAGCACATCTGTGCTTCCTCCCACAGGGCAGCCTCCACTGCACAGGAGTCCCCAGGGAGGCATTTGAACTGTCTCTGACTTTTGTTACTATAACCGATGCTCTAAGAAATAACTTTGTGCCCTGGCTGGTTTTGCTCAGTGGATAGAGCATTGGCCTGTGGACTGAAGGGTCCCAGGTTTGATTCTGGTCAAAGGCACATGCCTGGGTTGTGGGTTTGGTCCCCAGTGTGGGTCGTGCAGGTGGCAGCCCATGATTCCTTCACATCATTGATGTTCCTCTCTTTCTCTCTCTCTCCCTTCCTCTCTGAAATCAATAAAAATATATTTTAAAAGAAATAACTTTGTCCATCAGTTATTTCACACAACCCCAAGCTGATCTGTCAGATACATTTTTAGAACTGGGATTTTGGGTCAATAAATAAGTAGTTTGGATTACAAGCTGTGTCAACTTATACAAAAACTAGAGGCCCAGGGCACGACATTCGGCACTTTGGCAGGGGGTCCTCAGCCCAGCCTGCACCCTTTCGTACGTAGTTCAGGTATCCTGGGTATCCTGGGGGAATGTCGGACGGATGGCTTAGTGCTGCCACAGAGGCGGGAGAAGATCTCGCCATCATCACTGCACTCACCAGCCATGAGCCCGGCTTCTGGCTGATGGGAGTGCACTGAGCACCAGGGGGCAGCTCCTGTGTTGAGCATTTGATGGTTAATGCATGTCATAGTGACCAGTCCTTCAGTCGGTCAATTTGCATGTTACCCTTTTATTGTGGGGAACGGGCTGTAAGCTGACCCGGTCCTTGCACCTGTAGGGGCTAGCAAGGCTGGCACCCTACCCGCACAGATTTCCCAGGCCTGTTTGGGTGGCAACTAATCAGTATAACGAGAGCAGCCCCTGTCTACAGAGCTTTCCCAGGGTTTGTTTATATGACTGCTATCAGTAGGATAAGAGCTACTTCCATGGCTTACCAAGAAATATGTATCCAACTAGTGAGAATTATTTTAACAAGAGACCTGTCCTTCAACTTATCCCTCCAGTAGTGATTTTAGAGAAACAAAGAATGTTTTCCTTTTGATGGATTCCCTGCTTAGTGTCTTATATATAAAAAGCATTGTACTAATAAAGATCGCCAGAACTTCTCGAGAGTTCTTGGACCTCCTGACCCCGCTGTTGTTTCTCTTGCTTTTGTTTCTCTTATTCTTCCTTTTCTCAAATCCCACCTCCCTACCTCAGCCCGGTTCAACCGTCAGGCTGGACCTGACATTTATTATATAGGAAATACCAAATTATACCAACACACGTCTAAGAGTGACTGTCTCCCACAATTCTGTTATCAGTGTTACCAACGACATGGTTCTGTTTGCTGCCAATTTCACAGGTGGGAACGTCTCCTGTTCAGTGAGACAGGACATCCTTTCCCAGGAATTTCCTTCTGGGAACCATTCATTTTTCTACTGAGCTGTTCTATGTTTGAGGAGATTAGCCCTTTCTCCAGGACATGTCTGCACATATTTCCCCACTTTGTCATGTGTTTGCTGACCTTTACCATTTGCCCATCCCCATTGCCTGTCCCAGTGGGTGGCAGCTGGGATGCTCAGAAAATGTCTGTGACATAAACAGCTTCATAGGGCAAAGGGCACCCAGGTCCCTGCTCTGAGCCTTATGTTCACTGCAAAGACCCAGGTCAGCAGCAGACAGTCAGGCCTCCTTCTCTCAGTGGCCACAGCTGAGCACAGTGTGGGGCTGGGCACTCACCTGCAATGGAGACCCTGGCTGTCTTCTCCTGGCTGAGCAGGGGGTTTCTGACGACACAGGAGACCCCCTTCCCAGAGCCGCCTTTCAGGATCACAGACGACGTGACTGTATACAGACCCTCTCCATCCGCAGCCCCAGGCGTTGCCATGGCGGGCAAGCTCTCTCCCCCGTCACCTCTCCACTCCACGTGGGGCTTCGGATACCAGCCTTCAGACGTGCACTCCACACGGATCCCTCCATCCTCATAGCCCTTCATTTCAACGTGAAGATCAGAGCCCAGGGCTGGGAAAGGAAGAGTGACCCTGAGTCATGGGGAGGCCTCTGTGTGGGTGAGGGTCCCCTCAGGAATGGGGCACCCTCCACTAGTTCACCAAGGAGCTGTTTACCCCGTGTGCTGTGTGGGGAGATGGTTCCATGAGGTGACCACTGCCTGACCCTCGTGGACCCTCGAGCTGGATCCAGCTGGATCTGGGCCAGAACAGACACTGCTTCCCACACATGCCCTCAGAGACACCTGGACTCCTCACCCTGCCTGGTGCTGGTTCCTGGAACTGGTCCTCACCCGCCCTAAACATGTAAGTCATTGCCTTTATCTGGGCAGGTCATGCCCCAGTCCCCTCTCTATCCTGCCTGTCCTGTGTGAGCTTGAGGCTTTGCCTGGTGGTGGGGAGGATATGTATGTTCTATTGCTGCCGCCCATGCTGTTCCTGGTATGAAAGTCACCGTGGTGAACGCTTGATATCATTAATCTAATTTACATCCTCTTTTTCGGGTCTTTGGACTCAGGGAAATTTTATTTTGTGGTTGTGGAAGGGGAACGACCACATGGGAGAGAGCTGACCCAGGGCCAGGAACAGTGAGCTGTTACCACCAGTCCCTAAGCTCTTAACCCAGGGGAGGTGGGAGGAAGCCTTTTGAAGACTTGCAAGAACCCAGTCCTGTAGGGAGGGATTTCTTCAGAGGAGCTGTGGTCTCAGGAAGGGACTGAAGCTGGCTGAGGAGGCCCTGCAGGGAGAACACCAGGACCTCCCACCCCTACCCCCACCTTCCTTCCTTCCTGGGCAAGGCAGGGTTGTGTCCCGAGAAAGAGAAATGATGTTGGACATGAACAATGTCATGGATCAGCACCATCAGACAAGGATCCTTTGCCCCTGTGATGGGTCAGGACAAAACAAGACCACTCAGTCATCAGATCTGAACGCAGAGTAAAACATGAACAGTGTCCAGTCCACAGCAACCAGCAACCATCCCCTGTCCTGGCTGTGAGGGACCAGTTACACCCCACACCCTCCTGACAGCATCTGATCCAGAGCAAAGCCCTCCTTCCATAAACCCTCCCCCAGTCCCCTATCAGACCCTGGAGGCTGCAGGAGGGGCGTCTTCACGTGGCTCAGGAGGAGCCCTTCCTGCAGGAGAACCTGTGTCTGTCAAGGGCCCAGAGAAGCAGAGGAGGAGGAGGGAGGCAGCTGCTGGTGTGAAGGAAGAAGTGCCTGAGGTGGGCGTGGCCTGTGTCCCCAGGCCCCAAGAAGAAGGAGCTCAGAACAACCTCAGGCTCACCTGCAACCTTCAGCTCCACCTGGGCTTTTGCAAAGAAATTGGCATCTTGGAAATGACACTGGTAGGTTCCACTGTCAGAGCCTCTGACATTGTGAATCCGCAGAGCAGCCTTCCCCTCAGCGATGTCCTCTCTTAAAATCGACGTTCTCCCTCGATATTCTGCCATCTCTGTTTCTTCCTTGCCATCTGCATATGCACGCACTGCCTGCCTGAGGCCGGATCGCACCCACATCAGGTCCATGGTCTCAGCGCTCATCATTGGGGACAGGTGACAGGGCAGCTCAGTGTCTTCACCCACCATGGCCAGGATGGGCTCAGTGGGTCCAATCACAGCAAACTGAGCTGGTGAGCAGAAAGGGGTGCTGCATCAGTGGGAGCTGGAGGCCAGAGGGTAAGGGGGTGTCCCAGGCTGGGAGGGTGAGGTAAGAAACACCTGGACAGGCACTCAGTCCTGACAGGTGTACAGTCTGGATGGGCCTCCCAGGTGTGGGGAGGAGTCCAAGGCTCTGACCAGGCATTAGAGGTAACTGCTCCAGGTACATAAATACAGATGTTTCCCTACCTGAGCAGGGCGTGAGCAGCTGGACCAAGGCGAGGCAGACGGGGAGGTGGAGCAGATGGAAGGCCAGGGACCTCACCATTGTGGGCTGTTGTGCAGACAGAGAGACACCAGAAGGAGTGGGTAGAAATGACAACCTGGAGGAAGATGGAGAATCCACCTGAGACCTCTGCCTCCCCAGGGCCGACTCCCGGTGCAACCACCATCACTGGTGACCCCAGAGCCTCCTCTCAAATGTCTGCTTGAGAAGCTCTTCACCTTTGACTCCAACATGGAAAACCACCCTAAATTATGAACCTTACGTGTACGTCCCTTGGCCCTGGTCACCTGGGAGTCCTGGGCTCTGCTGTCCACTGTACTCACAAGCTTCCCCTTGTCCACACTTCCTGCAACAGCCTGTCTGTGCCTCCAGCATCTCACTCTGAGTAACACAGGATCCCCCTCTCTGAGCCCCGATTTCACTGGGGGCCCTCAGTCTATGCTCCACACCACAGCCCTAAGGTTCCTGCTCCCTCACTTCACGCCTCCCCTCAGCCTCCAGGGGCTCCCACTGCACTCAGAGCAGCAACTGGAGGCCTCTGCTCCCTGCACTCTCTGAATTATCTGAACGTTTGAAATTTTAAATTGAAAGAGAGGGGAATCTATTTCCACTGATTTTGGGGGATAGCTATTGTTTTTATTCTTGACTATAAACTATTTCAAAATAAAAATAAGTAAAATTTAAATAAGTTTTAATGGGAACCACATACTTTGCTACATAGGAATGTAAATATTTCTGGACATATTTTGGA
Source organism: Cnephaeus nilssonii (assembly GCF_951640355.1). Classification (NCBI taxonomy): domain Eukaryota; kingdom Metazoa; phylum Chordata; class Mammalia; order Chiroptera; family Vespertilionidae; genus Cnephaeus; species Cnephaeus nilssonii. The sequence goes on from NC_137092.1 coordinate 514,588, forward strand.
TATATACATATATAATATATATACAATATATATATATATATATATATATATATATATATATATATATATGCTTTAAAATGTTTTATTCTTTAATCCAAAAAGACCTCTTGTAGGAACTACTCTTAAAGGAAAAATACCAGGCATTAACACTAAGGTTTATATTTCATGCTCTTCACCATAGTAAAATCTACAATAACAAAATTTAGATAAAATTCAAATTCCCAAGTTGGATCCAGTTTTGTAATAATAACAAAAATTTTTATTAAAAACATGATTCCTAAACCTACAGTTATGAGAATACTCAATGGTGAAAAGCTGAAAAGTTATTCTCTAATAACTAAGATCAGGAATAAGACAAGAATGCCCACTCTCACCACTTGTGCTCCCACAGTATTGGAAGTCCTGGCCACAGCAGTCAGACAAGATAAAGAAATAGAAAGCATACAAATCAGAAAGGAAGAAGTAAAATTCTCACTATTTGCAGAGGACATGATACAATATATAGAAAAACCTGAGGATTCCACAAAAAAAAAAAAATACATCAGAAGCAATCAATGAGTTCAGTAAGGTTGCAGGATAGAAAATCAGAAACCTGTTGAATTTCTATACAGCAACAATGAAAAATTTAAAAATCTCATTTATAAGTTTACCCACAAAGTATAAAATATCCAGGAATAAATTTATCCAAAGAAATGAAAGACCTATAGACTGAAAACTATAAGACACTGAAGAACGAACTTGAAGAGGATACAAATAAATGGAATGATAGGATATACCATTCTCATGGGTTGGAAGTATTAATATTGTTAAAATGTCCTTACTGCCTAAACCAATATCCACATTCAATGGAATCCCTATTAAAACACCAATGGCCTTCTTCTCAGAAATAGAACAACAAAGACTAAACTTAAATGGGACCACCAAGACCCTTAATATCCAAAGAAGTCTTGAGAAAGAACAAAGTTGGAGGCGTCCTACTCCCTGATATCAAACTGTACACACGTGTCTCCACGAGTAAGAACAGCATGGAACCGGCATATAAGCAGACACCCAGTCCAACGGGACAGGTACAGAGCCCAGAAAAGAACTCTCACTTATACGGTCAATTAATCTGTGACAAAGGAGGCAAGAATATGCAGCGGTAAAGACAGTCTTTTCAAAATGGTGCGGGTGAAACTGGACAGGTACACGCAAAAAAAAAAAAGTAATTGGCTCACTTTCTTACACCATATACTAGAATAAACATAATATGGATTAAAGGTTAAATATGAGACCCAAAACGATAAAACTAGGAGAAAACAGAGGAAGTGAACATATGACATTCCACTTAGTAATATATTTTTTCAATCTGTGTCCTCAGGCAAGGGCAAGAAAATAAACAATAAACAAATGGGACCATATGACACAAAAAGACAACCTAGTGAAGGAAGACTATATTAGCCAACGACACATCCAATATGGAATTAAAAACTTATTTAAATTTTTTAAAAAACTCATACAATTTAACAGCAAAAAAACAAACAATACAATTTAAAAAGGGGCAGAGGACCTGAATTGACATTTACCTAAACAGGAGGTACAGATGGCCAACAGACATATGGATTGGAAACCTCTTTACTGTCACACAATGTGTTGTTTATCCATTCTTCAATAGTTGTACATGAATGCTGTCGCATATATTTTTATATTACAATACAGCAGACCCATTGCATGAAATTCGTGCAAGGGGCTCTGCCCTCCCAGCCCAGGCTTTGTCTGGAAGGTAGTTTAGCTGTCTGATCTAATTAGCATATCACACTTTTATTATTCTAGATTACATATGATTCTGTAATGAACATCTTTTTATATAAATCTTTAAGCTGCACATCTTGTAACCTACCCCACCATTATTTAACATTATTGATGTAAATGTGACTGCCTGTTCACTTAAGAATTCTAGGAACTAACTTCAGGAAAAGCAGACTCCAACCTTCAGACATTCCATCTCCGGAAGATTGGCTGACCTTCAACCAGTGATCTGAACAGACTGTGTTGGCTTGCACTTCGTCCCCTCAACAGAGAACTCTCAGCCCCCTCCTTTTTACTCCTTTATTGTTCTTCCCCATCTCCTCTTCCTTACTAAACCCCTGCCTGTGTCCAATTGTCTTTGTAGCATGCGTCTACCATCTTCTGAAGCTGCAGGCTCTAGAATAAACCTACATTCCTCCCACCAGTCCCATGATCTCGATGTGGTCTTTCCAGTGGCAGGCAGTTGAACCTGGGTTCAGTATCTGCCTGTCTTTTACAATCTCTTAGAACACAGTCCCAGAGAGGAGCAGGAGAGGCTGTCAGAGGCCTCAATGACCACAGTAAGTTCTTAGGAACATGCAGGTGTCAAGCTCACTCGTTCCGGTCGTCTCCCTCCCACCGATTTCTGAGTTCAGGCCTTACCTTGCCCAGCCAACGAGGTCTCACCGTGTCCTCACCTGAAGGCTCACCCAGCTCATCAGCCTCTCTGCTAAAGAGACCTGGGGCCCTGGCTTTTACCCACTCCCCCACTTACAGTTGGCACTTTCAGCTGAAAACCACAGAACAAAGGCACTCCTTAGGTCTTCATTGCAGGTGAGTCTCTGATCTGGAGGAAACGGAGGGGAAAGAAAGCTTGCTCAGGAGGAGAAAAAGTGCAAAGTCCCTCTTTGAAAGCACTCGTTATAAAAAAAATGATAATAACCTTAACTTTGCTCTGGGTGTGATTGGTGTGGTGTTCTACGTGTCTCCAGCTGTTGCTGGTGGGAGAGGAGTTCTTGGGGTGCCACGGGAACAAACATTTCCTGAGGCCCCATAGGAGGACAAGATACTGCAGAAAGCTTTATTCTGTGGAATCAAACCCCTGAGTTCCCAAGGGCCCATCTCCCTCCATCCTGCATGAAAACGTCCCATTTGTCCTCAGCAGAACCAGGATTCAAGCCATTCCCAGAGATCTTGCTCCATATTTGCACAGCCCCTTCCAGTCCAGCATCTGGCTGGGGAGCTTGTGCTCCCAGCTGCTGACCGTGGCGTGTGGGTCTGCATGGCCATGGTCCCTTCAGCTTCTAGGGCCACACGGCAGCCAGCAGGGGCCACTAGCAAGGAAGAAAGAGGAGCAAGAGCAGGAGCAACCAACAGGGAATCGAATGGGCCGCGCAGCAAATGTGTCGCACGCGGCCCTTCGCAGAGGACAGGCCCAGGTCCCTGGATCCGCGGGAAGCGTTCTCTTGTGAGTTGTTCCGATGTTTACTCTTTTGGGAACTAAAACGGGGTCACTCATCCCAGGAACCCTAAAAAGGAGTCAGGGGGTCCGGAAGGAAGTCAGGCTGACGGACGTTAGGACCTTTGGACTTCCGTTAGGACCTTTGGACTTCCGGGCTCCCTGGAGAAGTGCCCCCCGGAACTCGGCCCCCCACCCCTTGTTTCCGGGGTGTGGTTGGCTTTAAGGGTTCCGGCTCCCTTCGTTCTCCCTCTCAGGAGCGGGAACAGGGACACAGAGACAAAGTCCGCTATCAGAACCGGGGTCCGAGGTCACAACCAGCCACCCCGGGGCCTGAGGAAGCGCCCGGCTGAGGCTCAGGTTGCACAGGGAGCTCAGCACAGCCGAGGGGCGCTGCCCGGGCCGGGGTCTCCAGCTCCGGAGAGAAAGGGCCCCGCAGGCTGCGACACCGGGACCTGGTCATTGAGGCGGAGCAGCAGGCCCAGGCGTGCAGCCGTTGGTTGTGAACCACCAGACAAATCAGCTGTGACGTGCGTGAATTATCATTAAATAGCAACGAAAATAAATAAATACATTTCTTTGAGACCCAGTAATAGGGTCTTCTAGGAATATATCCCAAGAAGCCAGAAGCACCAACCAGAGAGGAGATTTGCCCCCTGTGTTCACAGCAGCGCCATCCACCATAGCTAAGATTGGGAAACAGCCGAGGTGCCCATCGGCGATGAGCGGATTAGAACCTGCGGTTCGGCTACACCGTGGAAATCTACGCTGCTGTGAAAAAGAAGGAACTCTCACCATTTGCAGCAGCATGGACGGAGCTGGAGAGCATCATGCTAAGCGAAATAAGCCAGCAGAGAAGGATAAGCATCCCATGACCGCACTCATTTGTGGGATAGAATGAACAACATAAACTTCCTGCTTATGGTTGGCTTCCTTTGCCACGTTGTTCTTGGCCCTTTCTTCGTCCAGTTTCAAAAATTCACCGAGGGCGAGTCCTTCCAACTGCGTCTCGACGGGAAGGAAGGCCCAGCCCGATGGGTGCTCCTGTGTCCCCGCTGGGGCCCTCGTCTGGCGCCCAGCCTTCCAGCTCCTGGGAGCAGCAGCAGCCCTGGGCCGGGGCCGGCTGGTTCTCGGTGGGGCCGTGAATGGAGCCGGCCGCCGCCACCCGTTCCGGGGTGCAGGCGCAGCCCCCCAGAAGGGCCAGTTCTTGAACGTGGAGACGCGGTGGTCCTGGAGGTAGAGCTGCCAGGCTGCGGGCAACCTCGGGGCACCCATCCCACCGCCACCCAGAGCCAGAGGTGCCGCGATGCAAATCGAGCGGGGGGCGGCCGCCCGAGTTCACGTCTCTCACTGAGTTTTCCATTCCATCTCCAATTGGAGTTGATGCTAAGGGCCAGGTTCACCTGCGGCCCTATTTTGCAAATGCCTCGCTGATTTTAGATGCAACTACGGATGATTGCCATTAAAAAAAAATGTTATGAGTTTATTTGAGCCAAACTGACTACATATGCTGAAGGAGCAAGATCTCAAAATGCTCTCAAGAACAATAGTTTTGCCCCTTCTTTTTATGCACTTGAAATTAAGGAGAGGCTACATTCTGTTTACTATTTTTTCTGTTTGTTTTCGTAATTTAAAAAATAATTCTAACATCGAAATAAGCCAACATTACTGTTTTATGACATCAAACTCTAAATCTATGGAAGAAATTAACTATTGCCAAGTGTAACTTTTGCCCACAATCTCTGGCGATGTGGGCATGTAAGAATTTCAGCAAACTTTGCTCTGACAGCAATTGCACCAGCATTTATTGCGAGCTCTCCGTGTGCGGGTAGGCATCCTTCTAAGCCTGTGGCAGATGTAAATTCACAGCAAGCCTGTGGGGAGGGGAGGAAAGTACACATTTCAGGTTTCAGGCAGCAGCCGGTCACCCTGAATTCTCTGGCAACACCAGACCTGCAGACTCAGTCCTCCCCTGGTCATGTGTATTTCCTGAAAGCCCAACACCACCCTCACCTGATCTTCACCTCCCCCACTCCACTCCGCAGCGACCGACAAAAACAAAAGTCCCCAACGCCTATTTTTTTACATATATGCAGAAACCTAGATAAGAAAAGAAATGAAATCGAATCGGGTGAAGTGCAAATGGAAACAATTCGGAGGCAGAGAGAATCAGGGGTTGGTTCGAGG